>NW_018406672.1:281595-454994 GCF_002113885.1 Mizuhopecten yessoensis
GGGGGGAGAAAGAAAAAAAGAAAAACAGTCTATTTTTTAACATTTTTTTAAAATTCTAGGCAAGTGTTTGAAGCAAATGACTTTTTCCAGATGGCAGGTCTGACGGGAGACGGATGATGGGTGTGTGCATGCATTCAACAAACAACGGGGGAGAGTTTCTTCCGGTGTATAACAATGTATCCAGGCTAGGGAAGGGGGAGTTCCGGCAGAACAAACAGGAAAGCCGCAGGAGAGGCCATGTGAAATACATTGAAATCCAGTTGTTCAAAAGAAATCAACAACTAGGTATTTTGAAACATCAAATACATGTAATGCAAGGAGCAGAGCAGTCGTTTCAATAAAACTGTAACAGAAGGATGTGTGTAGGTCAGTGAACGAGAACGGACGAAATACGTCATCATCTCAAGGTTACTTTATATCAAGTTATAAAATGTGGACATTAAAATGTGGCGTGAATTGTCGGTTATACTCACTTTTGTTACTGTGTGTATCTTGAGTGTAATACTGCAATGATGTACAACGCTGTTACACATGTACTATCATTGGGGTCGCTTTTCAATGTACATCATTTAGTATTGTTGAGATTATATCTGTATTGTCGAAATTCCATCAGTGTTATCGGGAGTCAGTATGTAGTAATGGAGAGTCACAAATATATCAGTATTGTCGAAGGTGGATCAGTGTTATAGGGAGTCAGTATGGAACAGTCTTACAGTGTAATGGAGAGGCACAAATATATCAGTATTGTCGAAGGTGGATCAGTGTTATAGGGAGTCAGTATGGAACAGTCTTACAGTGTAATGGAGAGGCACAAATATATCAGTATTGTCGAAGGTGAATCAGTGTTATAGGGAGTCAGTATATAACGGTCTTACAGTGTAATGGAGAGTCTCAAATATATCAGTATTGTCGAAAGTCGATCAGTGTTATCGGGAGTCAGTATGTAAGAGTGTCTTACGTATATAACAGTCTTACAGTGTAATGGAGAGGTAGTAATCTATCAGTATTGTCGAAGGTGGATCAGTGTTATAGGGAGTCAGTATATAAGAGTCTTACAGTGTAATGGAGAGTCTCAAATATATCAGTATTGTCGAAAATCCATCTGTGTTAGGGAGTCAGTATATACAATTGTAACAGTCCTACAGTGTAATGGAGAGTCACAAATACATCACTCCATCAGTGCTATCGTGAGTCAGTATGTAAGAGGGGCCTAAAGCGTATTTGAGAATCACAAATATATCAGTATTGTCGAAAGTCCATCAGTGGTATCGGGAGTCAGTATGTAACAGTCTTACAGTGTAATGGAGAGTCACAAATATATCAGTATTGTCGAAAGTCCATCAGTGTTATAGGGAGTCAGTATATAACAGTCTTACAGTGTAATAGAGAGTTAGTAATCTATCAGTATTGTCGAAGGTCCATCAGTGTTATAGGGAGTCAGTATATACAATTGTAACAGTCTTACAGTGTAATGGAGAGTTAGTAATATATCAGTATTGTCGAAGGTGCATCAGTGTTATAGGGAGTCAGTATATAAGAGTCTTACAGTGTAATGGAGAGTCACAAATATATCAGTATTGTCGAAAATCCATCTGTGTTAGGGAGTCAGTATATACAATTGTAACAGTCTTACAGTGTAATGGAGAGTCACAAATATATCAGTATTGTCGATGGTGCATCAGTGTTATAGGGAGTCAGTATATAACAGTCTTACAGTGTAATGGAGAGTCACAAATACATCACTCCATCAGTGCTATCGTGAGTCAGTATGTAAGAGTGTCCTAAAGTGTATTTGAGAATCACAAATATATCAGTATTGTCGAAAGTCGATCAGTGTTATAGGGAGTCAGTATGTAAGAGTGTCTTAAAGTGTATTTGAACGTCACAAATATATTAGCATATTGTCAAAAGGCCATCAGTGTTATAGGGAGTCATGTAAGAGTGTCTTATAGTGTATTTGAGAATCACAAATATATCGGTATTGTCGAAAGTCAATCAGTGTTATAGTGAGTCAGTATGTAAGAGAGTCTTATAGTGTATTTGAACGTCACAAATATATTAGCATTGTCAAAAGGCCATCAGTGTTATAGAGAGTCATGTAAGAGTGTCTTATAGTGTATTTGAGAATCACAAATATATCAGTATTGTCGAAAGTCGATCAGTGTTATAGTGAGTCAGTATGTAAGAGAGTCTTATAGTGTATTTGAACGTCACAAATATATTAGTATTGTCAAAAGGCCATCAGTGTTATAGGGAGTCATGTAAGAGTGTCTTATAGTGTTTTGAGAATCACAAATATATCAGTATTGTCGAAAGTCGATCAGTGTTATAGTGAGTCAGTATGTAAGAGAGTCTTATAGTGTATTTGAACGTCACAAATATATTAGTATTGTCGAAAGTCGATCAGTGTTATCGGGAGTCAGTTTGTAAGAGTGTCATACAGTGTATTTGAACGTCACAAATATATTAGTATTGTCGAAAGTCCATCAGTGTTATCGGGAGTCAGTATGTAAGAGTGTCTTACAGTGTATTTGAACGTCACAAATATATCAGTATTGTCGAAAGTCCATCAGTGTTATCGGGAGTCAGTATATAAGAGAGTCTTACAGTGTAATGTCAAAAGTACAGTGGCTGATTTTAGCGTGCCTTTTTTCCGTCCTTTCGCGTGTGATTTCTCGGCTTTTCGTCTTTTCGGGATGGAAAGACGAGCGAACAAGATTTAAAGACAACTATGGGGCGAAAAGACGACATAACGAGAATTAAGGTATATTAGTTGTGTTTTCGGGGCGACAAGATGAAACAACGAAATGGCACAAATCGGCCACCGTACAAAAGTCAATCAGTGTTATCGGGAGTCGGTATTTAAGAGAGTCTTACAGTGTAATGTCAAAAGTACAGTGGCTGATTTTAGCGTGCCCTTTTTTCGTCTTTTCGCGTGTGATTTCTCGGCTTTTCGTCTTTTCGGGATGGAAAGACGAGCGAACAAGATTTAAAGACAACTATGGGGCGAAAAGACGACAAAACGAGAATTAAGGTATATTAGTTGTGTTTTCGGGGCGACAAGATGAAACAACGAAATGGCACAAATCGGCCACCGTACAAAAGTCAATCAGCGTTATCGGGAGTCGGTATTTAAGAGGGTCTGTACAATGTACATGAGAGTCAGAAAGTGTTGTTAGCCATTGGAGACTACAAATTACATATATGTTACATGTAGTAGTCGTGAGTCTATCGGTTTAGTCATGGTTTGTCAGAATAGTCGGAAGTCTATCCGTGTACACACCAATTCTATACCTGTCATCACTTAAACATCACTAAATTGACCGTAAAGATCCGCTCTTTGCGCTCCGTACCTCCCAGTGGGCGTGTCTGGGTACCGTGTAATGACAAAGTAGAGGATCGCAGACGAGGCGCGTCATTACCGTTTTCTCCGTCATAACCATGTAGTTTTACACACTAGTCTATGTCTCATCATTTCTACACTAATTATATAAAGAAACTCATAGAACATCAAAAGTGAAAAAAATGTTACAGAATCCCTGTGTTAAAAGCTTGTGTCTTTCATTATTTTAAAGAGTACAATATAGATTGATTTTCTACCGTCAATAAGTTGAGCATGCTTAACCTGATACAGCTCATAATTTATTTATAGCTGCTGGACAATGGTCAAAAGAAGTTCGTTGTGAGTGCTGACCAGTGCTGACCTTTTCTCATTAACCCTACTAGCATCTCTAATCCAACACATGGTCAAGCTAATAGCAACAAATTGTTCGTTTTGAGATGCATGAATGGATTTGGCCCAGATTTAATTTACCGTGTTAGACCTGCTTTGAAACGCGAGAGCAATTCAACAACTTGACGGCTGCAGTTCGATGCACGTGGCGCGCGACCCTAATTATATTCTGCAGTGGTTTTATCGCGCGCGCCGGTTCTGGTAGCTTGCTTTCTGCACTTCCGTTACAAATTATGTGTCTGAAGATCTCACATATGTTTCATGTTGAGAAAAAAGCGGAAGGTCCGTGGTATTTAAATAATGATATTCCAAACAATGCCAATGAGATTTCGAGGAGTTTACATCTAGTGATGATGCAGGTGCATTCATTTCCGAATTGTAAAGAACTTCTGTACAGGCGGCAAAAAGCGAAAACTAACGCAATCTTTTTTAAAAACGTGAGGAAATTTGACAAGATTTACACGACATGAATAGCAATAGGATGAAGATAAACCGATCTGTAAGATTATAAATCTCCGACTGTTGTGCATTGTCTGTGTAACTAACTGTTGCAGACTGGCATTTCCAATTAACGTTAACGACATCTGTTGCACACAGTAACTATTACTAAGCCATGTGATAAGTGTGTTTAGATTTCACTTGTGGGTCCCATTAATAATGACGTGCACATCAAGATTAAGTGACGTATTCATCACGTTTCACTTTGAGTAACAATTAATTAGTGTATTGTGCCATTAATTGACTTAGTCAATTTTTCACAGAGACGGGAGGTAACTCCGCGGCAATGTTACCTTGATTGCGATTACATAAATGCCGAGTCAATCTACCAATTATTACTAAGTTTAATGAGTATACATTTTACACCTTTAGCAATAATGCTTGTATTATACAGACACACACACACACACACACACACACACACACACACACACACACACACACACACACACACACACACACACGCACACACACACAGAAGTATAGGTAATAATTATTTTTCAGTATAGGCATGCTTTTCTTTGCATTCGAAATGATACATGAAATACATATGAAAGGTGTTTAACGATAACATTCTTTTAGCCAAAGTATGTTTTTCTTTACTTAACGGCAGAATGCTAAGGTATACATGGTTACTTAAGTTGAATGAATGGGATTACATTAGTGCTGAGTCAATCTACCACTTATGTACCACTTATTGAGTAAGTTTAATATTAAAGTAAAAGTAATAATTCGTTTTCATCGATGACATGCTTTACTTAGAATTCGAAATATACCTGAAATACATATGTGAGGTATATAACGATAATATTCAATTTTAGCCAAAGTGCGTTTTTCTTTTCTTAAAGGCAAAATAGATTTATTTTCAAAGATTATTTAGTTCCTTAACATTATTTATACTTAACAGTTGCACAAGTTTGAAAACGCTAGGTGATTTATAATAATACCTTTTAATATACCTTAGTCTAATTTCTATATAAAATGGACATTGCAGTATAAAATGGAACTCATCTTCAATTTCAAAACTTTGGCAACATTCACATATTCTGCGTCTCCTATCAATGTTGTGATAGCGGCCATTTTCGATTTTTAACTGGTGTGATGACAATCTAATACTCGCTATAGATTTTTTATATATGTTATCAAGAGGTTTCAATAAACAATATTGCATGCAAAAATGATCAATTACATTTTTGTATAGATCACCTCTGGCAGCATTTATAATTCTTGCTCTCATTTCCTGGTTGTAACAATCTTTAAATCGTTGTTCTACTACTTTGTACATATTACCATTTATAGTATCACTAGTCCAAAAGTAAGATAAACCAAGTTTATTTAGTTCTTGTTTAATATTGTTTATCCAATCATCATTCATTATTAATTGCTCTTCTAAACATGTGGCCAATATACAATTTTTGGATTCTTTTAATTTTAACCAGTAATTTATAACTTTTAACTTTCTATTTATGTAACGTGACTGTCTACCAAGCTCGTAATATACAAAATCAGTACCTGTACTTTTTTTGACACCAAGCAATCGTTTACAAAACCCTTCGACAAAAATCTCCAGCATCAGGGCTGACAGACGTCCTACCAATCACACAGCCAGGTGATAAGTGCTTATAATTTTTAGATTTTATCTTTTTGATGTAATTGATCTTAAAGCGTACACAGCTATTCAATATATGTGCATCAACTTCCGGCAAAACTTCTTTTTCCTTTTTCCGAGGGTTAAAAAGTCCCTGTCTGCATCACACACGAATGAATGATTGTTATCGCCAACACTTTGTCATTCTGATGTGTTGAATTGGTTAACCAAAACGCACATCGCCATTACTCAGACCTCATGAATTGATGACGCGACCCTGGTTATGTTGCATAAATTTATGACGCCATGGTTACGTTTTTTGCCTAGGTAGATAAAGATAAATTGTAGCTTAGTATTTTTTTTAGTAAAAACGGGAATGCAAATGTAAAAGGAGAAAAACAGTCATTTAGTGTATTACATATAAACTGCTGACTCAGCGCACGATAAAGGACATAAAATAAAACACTGACAAAGCACTGTCTCTACTGTCTAGCTCTTCAGTGTTGTCATTTGTGACGCCAATGTAATAAAATACATACCCATAAATCGATGACATCATCGAAAATAACGTAAATATTTTATAATACAACAGCATAATAAGAGTCGAAACATGCGAAACAGAGTTCAAGGACAGAATGAAATATAATATGTCTATACTATGTGAAAGTACGCCAAACCACACTGTATATACATTGTACAATGACTTGCCATATCCTAACTTTTTGTAATTTGAATTTGAGACTAAAAAAAGCTCGCCAATGAATTGTCGCGCTTTGGATCGTATTTGCGTTGGATTGAAAAGAACTCACCCGTGAAATTTTCGTTAAATAGGTTATGAAATGAAATATCAACCATAAGAAATACAAATTCGCACCTGTCCGAGGTTTAAATGTATGGACCATATTTCTTAATCGGCAGCATATGATGTATGCTAATATTATTTGTCACTAAGAGACACATGCACATATGAATTTTTTAAACGACGTCTTGTTGATTGTAAAATGTTATAAAAATATATAGAAATTGAACCCCTCAACATGTTGCTTGGTAAAGTTCCTTTATAATCAAATACGTTTAATATGACATATGATCTGCATACCATCACGCGACAAGCCGACAGGTGGTATTTCTAATTTGCACCTGTACACATATTTGCTTGTTAGGCAAGTTTTCGCGCACCTGCCGTTCACAGGGACTTAATAATTTAAAGACTGTTTGTATTTTATTTTAAATTCCTGATGGGTAGGGAGTATTATTAGACGTTTAAGGGATGGGTATATAAAGCTCATGTCTGTCAGTTAAAAAATTTAGTGACCAATGTGCCGGGCCATTAGGGCTAAACCTACCATGAAGCAAAAGACTACCTTTGGGAGAAGTATTTGTTTGTATGTTGACCTATGCCCATATAAGGAAAGATAAATATATAGTGTACTTTAGCTATCTACAGAAGTCCCTGTGCAGCCGCTAGGAACGTACCTATATACAAAGTTGTTTATTTTTCTCTATGCTAGCAAGCTGTAACCGTATCTTGTGCAGAGAGCAAAGGTGTGCTGGAACATAATGTATTATGTCACTGTGTAGCGTATCTCAAATGTTTGTGTTATTCATATCATTTAAAGAAATCATTCTTGTCATCATGAAAACAAATATTTTATTTTACATGTACATGTACTTACACTCATAACGATATATCGTGCCACTCCAGTGTAATCCCCAGACATGCTGGTCCGGTCGTCTATCCAAATGTCTTAGATCTACCTTAATCGCAATGCTGGTACACTTAACACAGCTTGAGATTTTATGAATCCGAAACCAGATCAGTAAATTTCTGATCATACCATCAAATTTTAAACATATGTACATCCTATTTGAAATTTAAAAGTCGCGGATAAGATTTGAATAGGCTGTTAGAGGATATAAATCACGTATGTTAGACCATTAATATCTTGGGCTTTGGATTCTCAGAAGTGCGGTGTTTAATCCGTGGTGCATTTCAAGTCTTTGGATCTATGTTGGAACATGGCAAGAGTTAAACAGCTGCTTTATGTCATTTCACAAGGTCACTGAAAAGGTTGTGAATGCCAACTCTACATATGGAGTATCGTTATCCATTTAATCGCTATTTTATAAATGTTTTTACAAAACGAAGTCTTTCAAATTTGCTTAAAGCTTCTTATCATGATGTGTTAACTATATAGCCTCTCCCTTTTTCAATGCCTCCGCCAGGAGTCGAACCCGGGACCTCTGGTTTACTAGTCTTACGATGTACTGGATGAGCTAAATAGAATTTCACAAGAATCGCTTTGGCATTGGTAAACTCGTGGCGAGTTCTTTCCTGGACGGGGGAGTAAGTCACCCTGGTTAAATACTAGCCGCCTCCTATCACATTGGATTGGCACCAGAGGTAACGGGTTCGACTCCTCGCGGAGGTATTGAAAAAATAATGACCTCTGCTACATATTCACACAGGTTCTTATTACTTATGGTATTTATACATTGTATCTTAAACTGTACATATCAACTTACTTCAGCATTAGATAGACACCATTTTCTTGCTAAACATGTACCGTGCCTAGTTGGGTATATGCTTCCGTTTCAGCAAGAACATATGTATTTATTGTTATTTACAGTCAACAGTTGCATTTTAACGATTTTAGTTGGATATGTTGCACCATAACCGATATAATACGAAGAAGATTTTATCTTGGCTCATTTTATCTTGCTACAAATCGTATTATTAATTAAATCAAACAGACGGATTTAACATCCAGCTTTGCTAATTAATTGCTCTCTCATAAACGTATATGTAATTGCTGAGCATGAAGAGACAAACGCAACCACATACATGGGTCAGGCCTCGCCCACAGTGACTTCCCTCGTGGTCATACATATAACATAGAAACGACTGAGTGTTCTCTATGCAACGGTATTTACAATAGAACAATGGCTGCAAAAGTAGCATTAATATATATTGATAATTAATTCAGGGTTTCTTTGTGTTTAGAAATGGCCGTGGCTAATTGTGATCATTATAGAGTCGTATAGAGTCGGCGTTTGAATACCTACAGTAAAATATTTAAGTATCGCTTACTTCAAATAATAAGGAAATAATGATTCATTGCTGCATGTAACATTACAATGTATAATCAGTACATTTGGATATGCAAGTGTCAAATTAAAACAAAAAGATAGACATCTTAACTTCCGGCATTAAATCGACCTTAGTGACTGCCACGTGGATATATTAATGAATTTTGAGTTCATAAGATAAAAGTATAATATCACACTGTATCCGGTTGGCCGTGCGGTCTTGATAGAGAGCCACAATTTGAACCCTGGTGTTCGACTCCCGGTGTCGGGGGTTACGTGTGTTGGACCTCAAAACAGATATCACTTCAACGAATTTTCAGCGTTGAATAATGACACGTGTTTCGTTTGCGCAATAAAAAGAAATGACAAATCATACAGAGTTGTTTTTTTTTTTTTTTTTTTTTTTTTTTATCTTTTAACCAATCAGTGACCCGAAAATCGATTATCAACTGAAAAGATTTTGTTTCGACGGATCTAATCTACATTTACACGAAAACATGACTCCTGAAAATGGCGCTTGCATTCTTTTGTGTGTGATAAAAATATAGCAAAAATAGCATTTAACACATGTATCCCAAAGGCAAATAAACACCTCAAATAGTTACAATGACAAGAATAACGCCTTAATCGGACTTTGAAATCGATATCTGGTGCCTGGCTTTCTTGAAAGGCATGGTGGCGTCAAAGCCATATATTAGCATGTACATCCGAAAAGTGAAAACGTCCATTACTTGTTTTTTGTGGAAATAGTTTGTACCTATATTTCTAAACATTTTCTTCAGGTTGGTAAGTACAAATGTAGACTTCAAGTAAGAGGCTTTTTAATCACGCGACAAAGCGCCGAGCTAAAGATAAACAATTAATTATCTTGAATTTGAGGAATTTTCAGCGATAAATACTTTCACGCATGATAATCTTTGTATATTTACTCGCTGAAGTTCGTCTAAAACATATGAAAAAAAACCACATTGAAGATAAAAAAATCTTGTACCAACCATTGTGTAATTTGCATATATATACATAAATCATATGATGCAGACACACATACAATCTACACTTCCGATAATCTCAACGTACTTTATCCAGAACACCCATACTTAAATACCTAAATATGTACATGTAGTAACTTGTGCATGTATGACAATGACATACAACTATCGGGTACGTGCACGTGCCTAACCACGAAAAAAAATCACACTCAGCGAATTGATACCAGTTTGATAACAATTTTTAACCGGATTTCTCTATACATATCAGACTTATTTATAAACCCTTTTTTCATCGTTTGTCCGATATAAATACAAACGTCATCAGGAATCAGGTTGTCAGCACACCGAGAAGTACGATAATCTCGGCTCTTGACCTCTATTTCTACAGCCACTCGAGCTGTATGTCAGGTGATCTCAAGAGGACGTACACGTTGTAAACGTGGCGAACGAGAGGTCGGGGATCATACGGTGGAAGGTGTTCATGTTTCTATCTAACCGGAATAGTTAGCATGTTTCCGAACAGGTTGACTTTAAACAGATTTTGAGTGAGCCAAAAACTCACATCCCTATTTTTAAAATAAAGTAGTCTCGATATTTTTCAATATTGACATTTGGGTTAAGTGGTACGTTTTGTAAATTCATACTGATCCTACAGCTTGGGATAGTACGTTTCAAGTTCACTGCGCGAAAACACGTATATATTTATACATTGTGTAAATCTATAATTGTTTAAATGAAGTAATCTGCTGTCATATCTATTTACTGTCAGTTTGGAAAAGTTCCCGGAGAAATATATTTACATTTCAACTGAAATTGCACTAAAAAGGATATAGTTCCTGTCAGCGTATGAATACGTTAGCAAAAAGTGCGGGAAGTAGTCCCATCTATATAAATTGTATTCAAAACTGCAGTTCGCTCTCTCTTTTCCATCACACCCGTCATAGTTGTTATACCCCTGTTCGATAATTTCTGTCGGATAAGGCTATCTTAAACGACGTGTTTAAGGAGCGGAGAGTTGTTATGCTGTGAACACTTTTGTCCAGTTTATTTCTATTATGTTATTATATGCAATATTAAATTGATTTTACTAAACACATTTTGGAGACTAACCAAACTTGTGTGTGCCGGGGAAGACAAAATGCAGATATCTACAGACGGACCGGGGTAGAGACTAACAGACGGATCAGAAGTCCCCCAGAGTTATAGGGCACCAGTGATAATACCGCACACTATAAACCTACTGATGGTTTGACGGCAGCCAGACCCCTCTCCTCCTCGCTAGCTGTTCTTCGTTATTTCATAAATGCACCAAATGACCGTGTCTGTACTGATATTGTTCGAGTTTCCTCTTATTAGTTAGAACACATATAGTACACATGTCAATCATTCACAGATCAACGATATGTGGCATCGCTTATCGAGATTAATGTCATCTGAACATTTACCTTAAAGAAAAAAATATTAAGAAATAAAATGCTATTATTTCTTATTAGAATATCCTAAATTTCACCGTTGCAATGATGTACATTGTTGTCAAAATTGAAAAACTTTAATATTTGGCGTTTAATATTGAAACAGAAACCCCTGCAGGTGCAGCTATTGATAAAAGTAGGTATTGTATAGCTTAGCGTGGTCAAATACAGGAACTTTAATTACGCAACACCTGGCTAAATTCTATATTTAGGTGGATGTTTTGTTCATGAATATACATGTTTATTCAATTTAACACCTGTGAGATATAGTCTCGATTACAACACAGTTCTCCTTCGCCTACCATATAGATTGTATTTCCACTGAAATCACACCTGATAGTGTTTAATTTTAATTTGTTAAAATGCTGATTTGAAAACGGTTGCATGATGGAACGGTTTGTTTAGGTCAAATAGTTCAATTTTTACGATGCGAGTGATATTTGTTCTAAAGTTCACACGCATTACGTAAACAGTTGTTCCAACCCTCTGGTTTTAATATTTATGGATCCGCCACCGGGAGATGTGGATCAGACAGATCCGGTATCGGAACATAAACTAAACTGAATTAAACTAAATTAAACTAAGGTGTTTTGTAATACATTGAATATATACATGATGGTTTTTTTACATTATTCACACGAATACTATATTTTTAATTCAAATACACAAACTTATTGAGAACATTTTCTAATCGTTGATTTTAAAATTCCAATATCTATGGTGGACATTAATTAATAATAGCACACTTCGTAAAGGTGATTTGTTTGAATAAACGTTAAGAACGGTATACACTGTTACGAAGCGTTATGATATTTCAATATCATTTTTTTTTTAAAAGACAAAGATATAGCTTGGTTGTACGACACTATATCACAAATTCTGGAAAGTCTTGGCCTCTGTTCCCCGTAGGTCTAGATCTGTGGCGTGCAGTTCTCAACGAGACTCTCAACAGTTGTTACAGCCCAGTGATAATAAACAAAAACGTCTAGAATGATAAATATGTCTACTTACCTAAACACCAATGTTACACGGGGTGCTGATAATTTGCTTCCACGCCCAAAGCAAGCAGGTCGAGTAAACTGTAGTAAAATATCACCGGCGAACTCATACAACTTCTTTTACAGTACCCATAAACCAGATGCGCGTGACCAGCACGCGAGTTTTTCAATAATTAAAACAGACAGAGATATCATTTTCCGCCATTAATGGAGCGGTTACAATCTGTAAATCCTCCATACCCCACGAAAAGGTAAGGTTTCACAGCTGCCAAATGTATCTTGCATTCCGATTGGTCAAGCCCTGGGCTTGGTTCATACGGCGTGTCCGGGTACGTTGATACCCGGATTCAAGCGTAGAAATGATTGACGATCTTAATAAAACAGTAAACTGACCTTGATCTGTGCTTTTTTAAACATGCAGCAGGTGATATTAGATCAGAAAAAAACCCCAGAATGAATTATAGTCTCCCCACAATTGTATTAAATGGAGTCGACTATCACTCGTTGACGATTAATTAAAAGGATCTCGGGAAGCTAGGAAGCTGTTTATTGTCAGTTTATCGTTATTACCGTGGCTATTAATAACCAGATGTAAATATCTGTCACGCCTCCGCAGAGAAACGACAGGAATGTACAGCGATGAAGAATATTTGTGTTGTATAATAGAATATTTTTAGAACAAACACTTTTGATTTGGCAACAAATACAATACCAGGATACAAGGAATGTTCCGTCTTAACTGAAAAAGATTTATCACCTGATAAATCTTTGTAATCTAGGTACGAAATAAACAAATCTGAATCTGAATTCGTCCGGACAAATTACATGAAACGTTGCCGCGTTGCTTACAACACTACTATCTTTCTCTCTATCAATATCTACAGTATATTACTGTAACTACTGAATTTTCATTTTTTTTTTATTATAAAATAGGTTTACAATGACCCATCGCCTTTGTATACAGTGTTCCAGTAAAAGAGAGGGATATAATGATCTTGGTGGTCAATTACAAAACATACTGAAGCCTTTCACCAAGGCGGCTGGGGTTCGATTCTCCGATCGGATGTTAAATGATATTGGGTCACCTGTCCGACCATGTTGGTTTCCTCTCATACTAACGCCCCGTGCACGCTTACATCCGGGCCAACAAGGGGGATTAATATAAATTTATAAAATGTGATTCATAGCTGTTGTAAGATAAATAATAAGTTGATATGTTATGCCGATAGTGATCCCTGTGCAAAACGTGTTTAACGAGAACAATGTGTTCAGATCGGCGTAGATGATAGTATACGTACATAATGTACGTGATACATAAGGAACGCTGGAACAGGCATTGGAAATGTGCTAGTCTTTTTAAACACTACTGTAACAATATCACGGTGTTATTGTCATTATCAGGCTTCGTAATCATTCTCACATTAGACTGCTCATTGAAGTTCATTTTGAATTGCTCGCTTAGGCATGGTTGTGAATTCGATCCTGCCAGACAGTGTTCGATCTTGTAAGATATACGATACCAAGGCGTATGGTATATGGCGTGTGAGTTAGGGGTTAATAATGTCGGGATATCAAGGGGCAATAAATGATTGGTGGGTTACTTCCGTACGAGTTTTTTTTTTATTGAATCCTGATAGTTTGCAAAGACATGAGTGTGACAAAGAGCCGACATTTGAATACATAGATGAAATTCTGAAATATAGATTTAATACAGGTGTAGGTTTCATTTGTTTATGAAGACTTCTAAGTTCATCAACTCCATAAGATTACCAAGAAAGGCACAAAAGTGAAAAAGTAAATATACAAATACATAAAGTATTGCAAAGGAAAAATCAAGAGGATTAATTTGGGTTTCTTCGATGTTGCTGATGAAAAGACCACTGATGAACATCAGCGATTCCAAGGGAGCCCCCCGTGATCGACTGTTACTCCAAGGGAGCCCCCAGTGATCGACTGTTACGTGTACAACCATGTATAGAAATTCATCAGGTACTGTTACATGTACCTGATTCGAGAACCCTGTACCCTGTACCCCGGCCAATATGGTAATTGTTTTTTAATTTTATTTGACTCTTTGTTGTTTACTCTATATAAAAAATGATCCGTTAAATTGACTTGATCCCCACTGTACAATGACTTGCTGTCCAGGGAATGAGTTATCCATTAGCAGTGTGTTAGTTCTAAAACTAAAACACCCTTACAAACTACAATTTAACTCATTCGGCAGTTTCCGGTAGTGCAGAATTTTCCGAAACCTCGTCACGGAAATGAACGAGCAAATCAGAGAAGAATTGGGCAGCGTGAAGTATTGTATTGTTTTTGCTATTAATCTTGAGACAATATTAAAAGATTTGATATGGCTCTAGATATGTTTTTGGAATTTGTGAATTTTTTTGAAAATGTCCGTACGCTGTGTACCGGCTTTGCCTCGGGAAGTAGACCTGGCCCAGAGAACGTTAATCTGGTTATATCCCTCAAATCCAAATTTAATCTGTACATCCGTGTTGTGCTGACGGTGGGTCTTTTTACCTGTATTGTAATAGTGACGTTAGTTTGGGCCGTGGTGGCCAAGTGGTTAGGAGTCTGACATGCTACCACTAGTAGTGTCTCTAGTTTGTACATCAATATTCCTGAACACGTACAGCTGTAGTCTGCTCAGTATGCATATTTTTCTTCATTTTTTTTCAATGGCACAGCGTTAGAATCAAAGCATTCTTGCCGTCCTCGAAACGTCAAGAATCATTCTCACCAGTGTAAGAGGGCAACTGCTTTGAGATGGCTATCAATGCCCTGTATTTTCAACGCGGTATGTCCCTCACAACTAACACTAATCTCGCCCACTCCGATAGCAGTTTTTTCCTGGATTAATCTTCACATTCCCATTTAAGTGTGTCAGTGATACACCGTTGACTCTTTTGAGTGCAAGACATTTCCAATCTGCTGCTACTTTCATAGGGTCATAAAGGTTTATTGTATGGCATCCTCTAAAACTAACCAATAAACCAATAAACAAAAAATCCTTGTAGAGAAGGGCGATAAGTAAGGTTTAACAACTCTCTCCGCGTACTGAGGACTGACGGACCTGTACAATTGACAGCTGTTGAGTCTGGCCACGTCGTCTATTTTTCTTTTCTTTAACAAATTCGGAATATACATCAAACTCCTTCTATAGATGTCAACCACAATGATTCAGTCATTAATTTGTATAAAGTATGACCAAGTTCATTTAAGGCTATTCGCTCATAAGGTTTGTCAGGCAATGCATTTCTTAAAATCTTTTAAATGCAAATCATACAAAATCTTTTATTTATATGAAGAAAATCACTTTTCGAAAAACGTGCATAGAAGGGTTTAACAGTGACTCCGGTAAAACGCAATATAGAATGCAGAACATGATTATAAAATTGCACTTCCGGTTGGACAAACTGTGAAAGTCTTCCTCCGGTTTGTTTACAAACTATATCAATATGCCATTAATATCCGCAAAAAAGTCAAAGGTCAGGTAGAGGGAGTATTGCAAAAGCAGACAGAGGGAGCGTGTTGGATGGAGAGAACTGAGATAGGCATAGCCTGTTGTTCGATCCCTTTCATATAACCATCATGAATATAATTTGTTGAAATGAAATTAGCGTCTTGGCAATGCTGTTTGCTTTGCTGTTCCTCTGCAAGACGTCTAGCCACAACATTAGTTTGTATTACAAAAAAACAAGCAGGCTGTTTTAATGACCCAAGTTACACAATATAAGTGCTGTCTTAGGGGCTGGGCCTGCGAGGGAAAGTGTGCAGGGAGGGGAAGGAAGACGGATTGTCTTGTCAGTGTCAGCATCCAACTAAAGTCACGTGACGTTTGATTCAACGGGAACAATGATGCCTTGTCGTAACTACAACATACGCATGTCTCAGTTGAAATGTACAGCTAGATGGCGCGGCGATCTGCATAGACAAAGACCCGGCTGTACCGTCTGTTCAGCTCCAGCATCACTCCCTTTATATTTATGTATCTGTAATTATCATGTTCTAAACAAATTAAATGTTTACATTTAGTTAAAGGCAATGCTGTTATATGTGTATGTTTATCTATTCATGATGCTCTTTTTGCAATCCAGCTTACTTAAGGCGTTACGTATTGAAAATTATGGTCACTAAACATGTAGTTATAATGTAGTTCTAGACGTATGTTAGCGGTACACGGTTGGGCATACCAGGAGCATGTATGGTCACTACACAGTTACACGATACTTGCCAATGTATTTCAAGATGATTTATATGGTCAGTTAGCGGAACATCGGAGGGCGTGCCAGCTAGGAACGTAAACATTTAGGATTAGTTGTTTCATGTGCATGTTCCGAACATGTATGGTCATTAACTAACGCGTATGAGGATCATGTATGGTCATTTAGTGTTACAAATGTGTGCGTGTCAGCATCATGTACAATGTATCGGCATTTAGTGTTACAATTAAGTGCGCGTCCAAATCATTTATGATCATTAAATGTTATAGATAAGTGCGTGTCAGGATCATGTATGGTCATTTAATGTAAAAGATTAGTGTGTATCAGGATCATGTATGGTCATTCAGTGTTACAAACTAGTGCGTGTCAGGATCTTGTGTGGTCATTTATTATTACAAATTAGAGCGTGTCTGGATCACGTATGGTCATTTAGTGTCAAAAATAAGTATGTATCAGGATATGGTACAAATACTTAAATATACTGTAAGCATTACACTGTCACTGAAATATGAATGATCATTTAGTTGTTTACATTACCGAGTGTCCAGAGCATCGAGGTTATTTACAATGTAGTGTTACACATTAGGGCGTAACAGGGATTTGTACGATTCTGTAGTGGTACGTATTAGGGCGTGTCAGGGACGTGTACGATCATTTATGAATAGTTAGGTTCACATATCTGCAGTGGTTCACATATCTGCAGGTACGGAACCATATATCTGTACGGTTGTCTCTTTTATCTTGTAGTCTCGTCATATCTTCAAGTTGATAATGTTTAAAACGTGAACAAAGTTGACGTTTTGATGATATAATCGCAATGTTAAATCAACCGTTATGTGTATTGCACATTTATGACCGCTAAATCACTGTTATTTATAGTCTGTGTTACTAGGGTTTCGTTAAACGAGAAACAAATTAAAATGGTACTTGAGAAATTGTTAGAGGAAGGCAATAAAATATACTGCTCGCCCAATACATGTCTAACGTAAATATTTTTATAATAGTATTTAGTCCTTAGTTCTAGTGTAAAAACGGGGAGTAACCTTCGCGTAAGGGATGACAGAGTTACGTGCCTTGAGTGAGTGTGGTCACTGATTAAAGAGTTATGTCCCCTTCCCCACATCTTTATTGGGTGAAGAATAATGCAATTTATAGCGTTTGTGAGAACGTTAAATATCTGTTATCTTAAAAAAACAGAACTATTTTTCACAAACGGACACCGAGATATAACCGATGTATACACGGTCTATTGTAACTATAAATTAGAAACGTTTTACTGGCATGACACTTGCCTTAATAATAATATCTAAAATTAAACCCATTCAAAATTAACAAACATGCATAACAAATACAACGGGTCCAGAATGGGATTTGAACCTTGGTCCCTCCAACCATCCACAGAGCCACGTTACAATCAAACATATGCTATACTGATATGGGTCACAACACACATAAACATAGTGTATGTTTATGTTTGTTGTGACCCATATCAGTATAGCATATGTGTGATTGTAACGTGGCCCCGTGAACCATCTAAGCTATACTTTCAGCAGTATTTACTCGTAGTAGGCCCTGTCCTAGTAGAATTATCATATCTCAACCACAGGGCCACGTTTCAATATGTTTGTTGTGATCCATATCAGTATAGCATATGTGTGATTGTAGCGTGGCCCTGTGTCTCAACGGAATGATGGGAACAAGGCTACATGAAGCGGGACAAGGAACTTTAACGAGCGAGATCCTGTGTGGTGAATAACTGGTGTATATTTACATCCTTTCCCTATACAGTCTTAGTAAACATCTATGTTGTCCTGTAGCGCTAAATTCCACAATTCAACATGGATGTTAACCACAGTAGTCTATTAAGGAAAAGGAATACTCAAGATGAATGTCCCCCATATGTGCTACTTAAATATCTTTTAGTGTTTTGATATTTTCCCGCTCCTTTTAAATGTATACTTGAATAATTTCCACGTCATCCATACAATCTATTGTAGTTTTTGTGAAGCATTGTCTAAATCAAAGTTTACTCAAACCAAGGAGAAGAGATAGGAGAAACTGAGTAATCATTATGTAGGTTTTTGGTTTGTGGACATTCTACCCTCCGGTGGGGAAGTGGTGTCAGAACCTCGGTGAGTCTCCGTTCTGATCCGAATTCTAAACTCTCCGGAGGAATTTCCGTACCCCGTAACCCCACTGTTAGACTCCTTCGTCTTTTATGATTCAATACATGGGAGGTGAAATTATCTAAAACTGTGTGATGTTGAAGCGAAAACACTTTTTTCCCCCATTTATTGTTATAAACCTGAAAAGGTTCTCACAATGATACCCTATGTCAATAGTATGAGTGTTCTGCATAATCTCTCTAAATTATATAGTTTGATGACAAATTAATGTATACATTAATAGATTAACATAATCTCTGACCACTTAAGGATTGAATTCTGTTTTGTTGAGGTTTATGGGGTATAAACCTCAATGGGTCTTGAGACAATTTTTTATGAACTGCGAAGCAGTTCATTTGAATTTGTTTCAAGACCCATTGAGGTTTATACCGCATAAACCTTAACAAAATGGGATTATAGCCTTATATTTACATTCAGAGCTTTATTGTTATTTGTTCGGATAATTTCTAAAATATCGGTCTTGTGCAAGTCTAACATCACGGAAGGTATCAACACGTATGACGTCATCACTCACTTTGAGACGTCGTCCTGTTAAGATGAATAAGCAAATTAAGATGTGAATTATTTTTTGAATTCAATTGAATACTTCTAAAAAAAAAGGAAAACAATCTATGAATGGAACTACTTCCCGTACTCCGTGGAATAACAGAGTAATCAGGTTGATAAGATGATGATGTATTCATACGCCAACTGAAAAGTTCATTGAAAAATAACCTTTAAAATGTTAAGGAAGTATATTGAGTCCAAGTTCAGTAGAAGTGTAAATATTAGGTTATATCCTTTAGTTGAAAGTCCTTGGGTGTGAATGAATACTATACATGCATTTCGTTCATTTTAACTCCATTGCAGTCCAACTTTTCCAGTGGAGTTCGGAGTCTTAATAATTATAAAAGTTCAGGACTTTTCTTTGTATACCTTATTTTTGAAGGCGCAACACTGATCCGCTCCTCCCAGGACTGCAGTCTCACATCTTCTTACTCTCCTGCCTACACTTCCCTTTCCACAGTGTTTCCTTCTGTACCTCTGGTGACACATAGTCTGAATTGAACCCAATGAGGTGCGAGTGTACACTTCCCATGATATGTCACTACAAAAAAATGCTTCGACGTTTCTTCATCATCTGTTTACACTGCCTTGATATGACCTTAATGTACTGTTGGGAATAAACAGAACAAATGTGTTTCTATCCCATCATTTAGGGGCACTGTAGTCTAGTGGTAGGACGCCGGGCTCGTGACCGAATGGTTGCGGGTTCGAGTCACGGCACGGCACTGTGTGGTATCTTTGAGCAAGATACTTTCCTTCACATGTATATTTACACATATAACAAATAAATTATTTACATAATACCATATAAATTATATACATACTATTTTCCCAAAAAAAACCCATCTATTCAGTAAAACTGTGCGCATAAATATTTAACATCGGTTATTGGTAGGAAAAGTACGGTCATACTTTACTCAAAGTAAAACTAATATGTACAAGTAAGTCGTGAATATGATATGTGTGATACGTCATCGTATTTACGTGTGCTACGTCATCGTATTTACGTGTACTACGTCATCGTAATTACGTAACTTGGTATGTCAGAGAGGTGTCTAAATATAATCAGCAAAAACATGCTTGTATAATGGAAGATAACATAACGAAGGAAAGAAAATGTGAAATATTAACGAATGCCGATTAGCCCGAGTTTATTATTATTTACTTACATTTTCCAGTGTCGAGTTATATATTATGTTTACAAAGTATACACACATTTTGCCGAGAGTATCTAGTACATTATGTATGTAGCATCAAATTTTACGAATTCTATTTTTTTCTCACTAATTAACCAGATCTACCAAAGAAATGCAAATAAATATATATACATTGTATATATAAATAACCAGACGTGTTCTGATTTCTGGTTTAGCTGATGAACACGCAACCTAGAGGCAGTAAAAACAGTTAAACAAGCAAGAGGTAGTTACTGCAAATGGCTTGTTGATTGATCGCAAGCAGACGCTGGCTAGTTTCTACATATATAAAGGTATGCTATTTGATTATGCAGATGTTAAACTTTTCTGTAGCGTTGCACGTGCATATAATGGTGTACGTCGGAGATAACCCTCGGTAACTGACCAATGAAAAACGCATTCACAAGACCAAACTTTTAGCAAGTTTCATGTACTAAGTATATGCATGTTTTCACGGAAAACATATGAGAAGTTTGTAATTCGGTTTATGTAATATTCAGGTTAGAGGTAATAAAGAAAAGATATATCTTTTTCAATTAAATATCTAAGATGTACACTTAAACTTCATAATATACATACACATAGACTAAATTCATTATTTGTGCGTTGGCGTGAAATGTTGAAAACAAGTTTCATACAAATATGCATGTATATAAACACCAAAAAAATAAATGTTTACATTCTGATAAAATACAACGTACAACATATGTACATATATTTAAATACAATTTTTACAAATAAAATATTTAACAAAACTGTATTTACAGGAATTATATGCAATTTCATATAATACAACCGGTGAAATGTTTATATGTGACGTTTCGATAACTTTAGCACAGCATATGCCTTCAACAGACAAATAACCAGTTAAACGTATGTACATTTATGCAGATGTTAAATCAAAACAAATCGAAATGGAAATGAAATCGCCAAGTCGAATCTCGATCACTCAAAAAAAGGTTCCAATATTTAAAGCGTGGCCGAATCGACTTGTATCACTGCTTATCGAAAAATCAATTAAAATCATTTTAGTGGTTGTTATTATATGAAGCTCCATACAATATATATTTACCAACCTGAAAAACTGTTGTGAAATGTATGTATGTGAAAATGTCATTAAAAAGGGTGCAGGGATTAGAACTGTTATCTTTGACGCCATTTTGGAATCAAACATTACTATTGATAAATGTATATGCTAATTGTATCAATTGTGTACCGGACTCTATGTACTATAAAGCACTTTTGTGTGGGTTATGTTAGCTAGATAGAGAACTATATCAATTGTTGTATATTATATTTTATATCAAATGGTGTACATTGGAATGAAGACACACTTGGCAGAAAGTTAGTGAGCTTTTTTTGGATGGGATCTCAACATATTCCGCTGTTTTTTTGCCATTAACTTTTAAGAGTTTATTAATTGCGTAGTTGTACGGTTTTGTTCAGTATTAGTGGCTTTTGTCCGGAATAAGTCTCTATGATTGATGTGCCACAGCAACGTATCATAGGTAGTGTGAAGTTAAGAGACCTTTGTTTTTAATGTTTTTGATTTTTGGTATTTTAGACCTGCGTTCGGTAGCAAAGAAATTGACAAATGATTTTAGGTGAACTATGTGCATATTGTATACAGACATGTTTTAAAAATAAGGGATTTTATTTTTTGAGATATTTACCTCTCCCGCCATCTTGGTAACATATATCTTGTGAGCTACCTACCGTCTTCATGTCTTCCATGGCTGTTCGGGAGCGCTACCTTGACGAAAAAGACAAAAATCGCACAAACTTTCTTGTTGCCAAACGCGCCCATGGTTTCATTGAATTTTCTATAAAATTAGACTCTCATATCAATTTATGCATAAAACTTCTTTCATTTGGTATTCTGGTGTGCTTCATAGAATTTCCGTTTAATGGTTAGCAATCTTATGAAATAGTAGTGAAAAATGTCTTTCATATTGAATATGAATGGTAAATAAAATGATTTCATGGCTAAAATAAAATTGTTAGAGATTTAAAAAATACAAAAAAATAAAATAATGAGATCTACAATGTACTACTTTAGGACTGCACCAGTTATCGCTCATGACATTGTAATAGTTCGATATTTATTGATTCTTAAAAATCCTGTTGTTCCATGTTGTTATCATCAATAAGCATTCCTGAAACCCTTTTTCACAAATTTTGTTTGCAGTGTCATTAATTACAACTGGCACATCACGGTAACCGCGTCGGACACAATATCCATTCCCGAGTATAATCTATTCATGCACCATGGTTTTAACTCCAAATGAATGTCCTCCTCTTCCATCGGTTGGGACAAACATTGTTCAAACAGATGTCGATGTTTCTACTCACTGTGCAAACAAACTTGGTACCTATGGGTACGCTAAACAGATAACCGTTTATACTCACACTCAAAAATACTAGACAACTAACACGGTGTCCGTTGCACTTATTGGATGTCTTATATATGCAGACATACATCACGTCTGTGTGTTTTTTTAAAGACTACACATGTCACAAACTGCGCACGGATTGCTTTCAAAGTTAACGCTGTACATTGTGATTCACTTGTGTATCGGTGCGAAAGGTAACTGTTGGTCCGACAGCTCACACAGTTGTCTAAGTTCTCGTAATTCAGTAGTAGCCCTGAAACAGGAACACCCTTGTTAACGATAGTACATTTTTAGTTTATGCATGATTTAGAAAGTTCCCTGGGAAAGTGTTAAATGCAAAAACAAATGGAAACTAGTAAATTTTAAGTTTATGCATGATTTAGAAAGTTCCTTAGGGGATTGTTAAATGCAAAAACAAATGGAAACTAGTAGATTTTTAGTTTATGCATGATTTAGAAAGTTCCCTAGGTAAATGTTAAACGCAAATACAAATGGAAACTAGTAAATTTTCAGTGTATGCATGATTTAGAAAGTTCCCTAGGAAAGTGTTAAATGCAAAAACAAATGGAAATTAGTAAATTTTCAGTTTATGCATGATTTAGAAAGTTCCCTAGGAAAATGTTAAACGCAAATACAAATGGAAACTAGTAAATTTTCAGTGTATGCATGATTTAGAAAGTTCCCTAGGAAAGTGTTAAATGCAAAAACAAATGGAAACTAGTAAATTTTAAGTTTATGCATGATTTAGAAAGTTCCCTAGGAAAATGTTAAATGCAAAAACAAATGGCAACTAGTAAATTTTAAGTTTATGCATGATTTAGAAAGTTACCTAGGAAAATGTTAAACGCAAATACAAATGGAATCTAGTAAATTTTAAGTTTATGCATGATTTAGAAAGTTCCTTAGGGGAGTGTTAAATCCAAAAACAAATGGAAACTAGTAGATTTTTAGTTTATGCATGATTTAGAAAGTTCCCTGGGAAAGTGTTAAATGCAAAAACAAATGGAAACTAGTAGATTTTTAGTTTATGCATGATTTAGAAAGTTCCCTGGGAAAGTGTTAAATGCAAAAACAAATGGAAACTAGTAAATTTTCAGTTTATGCATGATTTAGAAAGTTTCCTAGGAAAATGTTAAACGCAAATACAAATGGAAACTAGTAAATTTTAAGTTTATGCATGATTTAGAAAGTTCCCTAGGAAAATATGAAATGCAAAAACAAATGGAAACTAGTAAATATTCAGTTTATGCATGATTTAGAAAGTTCCTTAGGAAAATGTTAAACGCAAATACAAATGGAAACTAGTAAATTTTAAGTTTATGCATGATTTAGAAAGTTCCCTAAGAAAATGTTAAATGCAAAAACAAATGGAAACTAGTAAATTTTCAGTTTATGCATGATTTAGAAAGTTCCCTAGGAAAAGGTTAAACGCAAATACAAATGGAAACTAGTAAACTTTAAGTTTATGCATGATTTAGAAAGTTCCCTAGGAAAATGTTAAATGCAAAAACAAATGGAAACTAGTAAATTTTCAGTGTATGCATGATTTAGAAAGTTCCCTAGGAAAGTGTTAAACGCAAATACAAATGGAAACTAGTGAATTTTCAGTTTATGCATGATTTAGAAAGTTTCCTAGGAAAATGTTAAATGCAAAAACAAATGGAAACTAGTAAAGTTTAAGTTTATGCATGATTTAGAAAGTTCCCTAGGAAAAGGTTAAACGCAAATACAAATGGAAACTAGTAAACTTTAAGTTTATGCATCATTTAGAAAGTTCCCTAGGAAAATGTTAAATGCAAAAACAAATGGAAAACTAGTAAATTTTAAGTTTATGCATGATTTAGAAAGTTCCTTAGGAGAGTGTTAAATGCAAAAACAAATGGAAACTAGTAGATTTTTAGTTTATGCATGATTTAGAAAGTTCCCTAGGAAAATGTTAAATGCAAAAACAAATGGAAACTAGTAAAGTTTAAGTTTATGCATGATTTAGAAAGTTCCCTAAGAAAATGTGAAATGCAAAAACAAATGGAAACTAGTAAATTTTCAGTTTATGCATGATTTAGAAAGTTCTCGAGGGAAATGTTAAATGCAAATACAATTGGAAACTAGTAAATTTTCAGTTTATGCATGATTTAGAAAGTTCTCTAGGGAAATGTTAAAATGCGAAAACAAATGGTTACTGAATATGATATTTTGTGGAATGACTATGTTCATCAGAATTAGCAGTTACGGTTATCGCGCAATACGACAAAGAATCGGGAATGGTCTCTCCTTGAAGTTGCCTTTTTTGCGAATATGTCGTCTGCTGTAAAATCGCGAACAGACGTAAACAAATAATCTGCAGTAATGCGATTATAGAAGAACGTTGGTACCTTATCATTTCAAACATGTTCCGTCTGTTGTATAACTGGAGAAATGCGTACTGGTTGGTCTGGAAGATGTCGCAAAAAGACAGCGTAGAATTTCCGTGATAGCAGTAAGAGACAGCGTCCACCATTGTCCTTTTACTGACTTTACAGCTGACCGAGTTCTGGACGTAAAGGGACAACATGACTCTAGTAAGGCACTGGTGTGCGGACGTGATCCATTGCTGACCCTGCAATTTAGAACAAATTGGTGCAAGGCGCAAATAAGCAGGACGTTATTGAAAGTCAAGTATGACAGAATCGGTTTGAAACTACACATCAGAAGGACATTATTAAAAAGTCAAGTGTTGCACCTATACAACTTGGTAATAGATGCGGTATGACAGAAATGAATTACACTGCACCATACAGCTGTTACGGCCCTCTAGGGCTCATCGGTGATAATAGGAGCCAAAGTGGAAATCCAATTTCTTTTGACCAACTGATGAAACGGAAGGGCACGTGCGATAACCCCCCTATCTTTATGAATTTCACCAAAATTAGATGGACACTAGTTAATTTCAAATTAATAATGAGTGTGCATATTATGAACAGTTCCACACCTGAAAAGGTATATTTGTGGCTATTATCAACTTTACACAAAACGTAACACACGGACAGATATTTCTCCCATAGCTACTACAGTATGGGTTCCATCACTCTTGACTCATTGGATAAGCATGCCTCATGTTGGTAAACAATGGTTTGGTTACCCACTAGAGGGTAACATCCTGTGATGTTATTATTTATTTATTGATCAATCTTCTATTTACAATGTCAAATAATAATGCTTTCGACGTCATCTTCCACTGTTATTTTACAGGTTATGACAATTTATACTCCGATCGGAAACAGTAATAATGTATTCCCAAGAAATACACCTGTTTTTTTTAGATATAATCTCATAATTTTGTGTGAAAAAGTTCCCCAAACTCATGATGGTTGATTATACTTTTCAAATTGTAAAAGACACTCGGTAATTCATAAATCACGTATTTTTATACAATTTGTAAATTAACTAACTTAAATTAGATAAACATGATAACGAACCATCACTCATTAGGGAACATTTATCTATTGCAAAGTCAATATTGTTTATAATATTATACTGGATATCTAAAGTGTTCTATGTCAATCCATGTTAAAAACCAAGCCAAGTCGCTGAGCATTCTGAGCTGTCTGAAGACGGCTAGTTCTTTTATCAGATATATTAATGTAGACTGGGATTTTTTGGCACAGTTAAATTCTCGCCTTCAACGTCCTCATAGGGTGACACATTTATCGTTACAGCGAATTTAACTAAACTATAATATACATAGTAAATAAAATTGAAGCGCGAAATTAATCCTGGACGACAAATGATTTTATTGGCGAAGGGCGATAGCTTGACTGAGCTAGAGTTTCCCGGTATACAATATATGCAGATATGTTAGAGAACAACTGTGAGATACTTTTTGTTTCGTAACTTTCATTTTTGTATTTTGAATCAAATATTACAGTTTTGTTTCTTCGTATTACTTTTTGGCATGGTAAGTTCTTTCTATTAATAGCCGGTCAAATCATATCTTAAATCACATGACAACGACATAATATTGCATTGCTGCAGTTTCTTTTTAGCAGATTAAGGCGATCAAGCAGTGCATCAGAGTCAGGCAAACATTAATTGAAATGATATGCATAACTTGACCTCAATTATAATATTTGCATATGGTGTTTTATTTGCGGTGTGTATCAGAATACGTGCTACAAGTAATAATTAGTGTGATTAGCAGATATAAAAGGACCACAAGTGCATATTTACGGAGCCCCTTATGGCCTTAATCATTGGGCTGGGCATCCGGGAGGCTTGACACGGGAAGTGTTTCGGTAAAGATACATGGGACCGACCTTCTACTATCTACACCGCTAAACACTGTTGCAGTTGTGTATAATCACATATAAGATTACTACAAAATAGTTTTAAACTAGTAAATATGTCGTAGCACAAAGACTTCGACACCTATTATAACATATAAATGAGTATTTGAATGATTGCCTTTGCATTAGGATATTGCACAGACTTTATGTGCTAGTGGAGTTACGAATGTGTATGTTAGAAATTATTTTGCGAATAAGTAACAATATTTTCCTTGCCAAGCTAATAGATTCCGTATAGGTCAGACTATTTCTTGCCTCTAGCATCATAGAAAAATGCATTGACAAGGAAATCCATAGAAATCTGTAAATATATGCTAACCACAACATATGATTTGGTTGCACGTAGAGACAAATGAAGCTTGGATATTTAGTTTTGATGCTAGTTATTAAAGTATGTATAAAGGGCAGTTGGTTGAAAGGAAAACGTCATAAGCGATACAAGTCGGATTTTATGTTTTAAGTTTTTTCCAGACAAGAGTTACATTATAGATATAAATACTTAGAATAGACGTCGCCTAAATTACTCACAATAAAAACATCACATGAGTTCATTGAGCTATTTTATCAATATAATCCGTTCATTCATATAATTTATGTCGTAAATGCATGCATGATACGTCGCATTGGTTGGAAGAACCATAGCTCAAAGATGAATTAAAAAATAATCGCATCTACACATGCTATTTTGTATGTAAAACATAGATGCTAGTTGTGCTAGTAATTTATTTTTATTGTTTTTGGCCTTTAGTTGATTGTAATACTTTAATCCGAAACTGTTCAGTTTACATGACCGCATCAGGTTTATTTTCGATTACTAACCTCTTATGATGTAGTGGCATACGATCATTATCTATTGTCAAGTATACTATGTTGTTTGTTTGTATAATAGAAATCAGAATAAGAACTGTCACGAGATATACATTGTAAGCATTGTTTTGAATCATGGTACAGTGTTTCTGTTGTGTACCAGGTAGCTATATCCTATAATCTTTATTTTTAGTTAAATGACGTTATTATATAGCTATTCCTTATAGCTTATTAAGACACTGTGCAGCTAAAAGTTACAGTTATTTAAGTTAATATGTAGCTATAACTTGTACATCCTCGATACTCATAGGGTAATGCACACTTTTGCTCTCTGCACCCCTTGAATATGGCATAGCGAAATCGAAGGCCTAGTGTGTGCCTCCTAAACTAGTTTGATCCATTGATATACTACAAACGAATCTCGCGGCTTTCGAGTTTGATGTCGCTCCTAAATAATCTTTCAAAAAAGCAGATATCAGCCTAGTAATTGGTCAGATTGTTTGACCTGAGACCAATCAAATAGCTAGCTATGTGCCTTCAATTTTGCTATGACAAATTCCAGGGGTGCAGAGAGCGAAAGTGAGTGTAAACCCATGATTATCGAGGATGAAACGTTTAGGAGGATACTGTTAGTGTGTAGTTATCAGTTATACTTAATTAAGGAACTGTGCAGCTATAACTTGTAGTTATGTGAAGTTATTGTAACGCTATTAGTATCTTCATAAGGTTTATATACGAATTACTATATCAGACTTTAGGGGAAATTGTTTTTGTACTGTTTTGTTCACTACATTTCGAAACAAAATTAATTACAAACAGGTGACCAGATCAATATTCTTTTACTAAACGTTACATGAGAATGTTAAATTCTTAAGATTACCTGCCGGTCAAAGTTACTGTAATTATTGAAGAATCGTCTACAGTAGTTGCGTTCTGGGTCGGCCGCAAAGCCACATGTTCGGCATGGAAACCGATTCTCATAACAGTCGAAAAAATCACAAGATCCCTCTTCTGCCTTCCGCTCACATTCTGGATCTCGATCTAAAACAGTTCATAAAAAATAACGTCTCCTCAAGCGATGTGACAAAGATATCAAAATGTATATCCTTTTGAGTTTAACATCTTTTTTTTTCATGCTCCAGGCCCTCTCATATCATTGATATTTATAGCTGTGTATAATTTGATATGGTGTCAAAATATTAAAAAAACCCACATCTTAAGCTTACAATAATAACAATGATAATGATTCGAGGTTCTTGTTTACGCTTTATCACAACCTAATTCGGAGGTTGTCTCAAAGCGGTTCACAAATCATTATCTGTGGTTATAAGGCCTTTGCAACCAACCAATATCGTTCTCAACTCCATGGGGACTATACAGCGGGTGCTGCTATTTCGGCGCTCACAACTAGCATTGCTTAAGTCTAGCACTGTCCAACCACGTACTCCTTTACAGCTGAGGAGACTGGAACAAGGAGAGTAAAGTATCTTGCTCAAATATACAACATAGTGCCGTGACGTGACTCAAACCCAAAACCCTTCGGTCACACGAGCCCGGCGTCCTGCCACTAGAGATGTAAAAGAAAATTTGAGGCTTTGAAATAACAGTTTAAATTTATACATATTTTAATCGTATTCCTGCTTAAAATATAAGTCGAATTAAATCAGATTCCAACTTTCGAGATTGCCAGCCGATGTGATAATACATCCGGTGGTTTGTGCATGTCACGCCTCCAGCTATATCAGCCTGCATCCTGTTTTTTTTTTTATGGATAAAACAAATGTCGAATCCGCGTCCGTGTCCTGTCCGGGTCCGGATCGAAATGTAAAATAGTTCATCTTTTATTAGCAGGAAACGAGGACGAGCTTAGCAAAGAAGTGTACAGAAATGAATGTTTGCAGATGCTGGAAGTGTTTATAACAATAAATAAGTATGACAACGACAACACGATAAGGAAACCACTATTGTTTATTATATAGTTTGTAATGAATGTATATATTACCATATATTGTATATACATGTTATAAAATGTTACTACATGTATGTGATTATTATAAGATTTGCCCTGGGCTTATGTCCCCGATGAAGGTAACTCGGGCCAATGTCATAAAATAACATGACCATGAGTTTTTTGAACTGACCACATGTTGTATGAAACCACGTAAAACATATTTCTGGTGACCAGTTTGCTTATTTATAAGCGACAATCTCAAAGCTTTGTTTCAGCTGTTTACTCACGTGATATTTTATAATATGGTAATCGGTTTGGTATTGTTAGAATTTTATCAATTCCAAAAATATCTGATTATTATAAATTTAGGATTCAGTCATGGTAATACAGCACAAATGAATTTCCCAAAAGGAGGAAGAGGAAGTCACAGAGCACACATCCAAACCCTCACTGTCCTTTGTTCAGTACATGTATCTCAACCAATCAAAGTGACAGAAACTTTATAAGGTATTCTGGGAATAAATTATGATGGGTAAATGGTTGGATTTTTTGTATAACTAATAACGAAAAGGTGTAGACACATTATAGCTAATATTGAAAAAATGTAAAAATGTAATTTGAAAATCCAAGAATTCCATCAAATTCCATTCAAAAAAGGGTAATGAAAATTGTCACACATAAGATTAATGTCATGTAAAGTAGCTGTTCTTATCTTAAAGCTATAGTTGTATAGAAGTAGGGAAATGAAATGAAAGCGGAATAATGGGGATTGATGTCATGGTTGTTTGCTTTACTGAAACTAATTTGCATGTTCTTCTGAACATTGCTCCATATACCTGCGGATCAATAATGCAATTGATAATTTTGGAAATGCCCTATTGAGTTCGCATTTAGTAAAAATATATAAAATCTGTATATAGAATCAATATGTAAGAACAAAACTGTAGCTAATGTCACAAAAAAGGCACCCTCAAAACGCAAAGAAACATTGAAACAAGACTAGTTAAGCTTTAAACCTTCCGATGTATATGATATTATCACAGATGTCTATATTAGTTATTCGCAATAAAGCATTTTAATTGCAAAATCTCTGATTATGAAATGCAAAAAAAAAACAAAAAAACCCCCACACATAAGTATAAAACAAAAAACAAAACAATAACTGATTTAAATATATTTATGTCGATAGTTGGTAATACATGACTTTTAACATTCTTGTACCCAATAGTTTTTAACTAACATCAATAGAGAAAACGATATTGTTTGATTAAAAATAATTTGGAAGGTAGTCGGCGGTAATAATTGGTATAAAATTGTCAAGATAGCTTATCCAACGATGAACAATATACATATATCACAAATAACAAAACCAAAATCAAAAATGTGAAAACAAAGATCACAAAATCAACTATTTATAAGGTTGAACATGTATTTTTCCCGAAACAAATTAAAGCTTATGTTTAATGGAAAATTCCCTTTTCCTTTCTATTTTTGTGTGTAAATGAAGTACTTCCTATACTTTACTATCACACCACCACGTTCTACTTACCTCTGACCGGTAAAGCGGACTCGTTGATACAAAGGAGGTAATTTGAAAACCCTCTAATCCCGAGACCAACGTTCAACAGCAACATGAAGCACAAATACACTAAACAATATTTCATGGTTTTTGAAAGACATGGAAGCGCATCATTGAATATCTCTGCAGCAACACGGCACATTTGTTGAGAAACATCAAAGATATATGATATATCAATTTGTGTGGAAAGCGTGTTGATTCTTCTAACAATAACCGGAAATGATCACTTTGACCTACGTCACTCGTTTATGTATCCTTGTTTATATACTAACTTGCTAAGCGCCGCTCTACAACGTTCTCCAGTTGTGGTTTTCAACATGGGTTCAAATCCAGGGGTAGATGTTGCGCATAACGACTTAGAAGTATGCAACAATTCTGTAACCGGTTGCCATATATGTGTGAACAAATTCCTGAGCTGTTTTAATAATCACACGAAATACAGAGTCAGAAAATACCTTTATATAGCAATAGTTTTTCAATGCATTAAGCCAAAAAAAGTTTTAAAAAAATACTGCACCAAAGGACCAAGTTTGACTCAATGGTGAATGTAAAGTAGAAAAAAATGAAAAAAATAAATGTTTCAAAACAAAACGAGAAATACTGGAAAAGATGCATACAAATCCTGTTACAACGTTGCAACGTTTTTAACTTTTTGCTACAATGGATTATCTGTCATAAAACACGGAAATGCAAATCAAAATAATTGTAACATAAATATGACATGATTTCGTTTCCAATATAGATAAATATTGGTATATGTATAGAAAATATGCTGAAATAACCTGATATCGGACTTTGTTTTAAACCCCTTCAATGCCTTTTCATTGACACTCTATAAATTCCTATATAAAGGATATTCTGTAGAGAAGAGCAGTTGTTTGGAAGGATTTATTTGCCGAAAGGTATTTACTGGTGTATTGATGAAAGGGCTATTTGCATCATTGTCGCAGAGTAAATTAGACTCAAGAACAAGAATCGTGAATTCTGAGAATTATGTAGATAATGACAGAAAATTAACAAGAATATCGTGACTGATAAACATTCACAAACTTGTTAGTTTTCCTAAAGATCGAATGAATTCGTCAGGTTCCCTGTACTGGTAGCTAAATGACAGGGTATTGGTATAAATGTTTTGCTCTCAACGGACCATAAAGTCAAATAAAAGAATTGACAAAAGCATATAACGTTTACAATTTAACAGATAACCAATGTATGACATTATCACATTAAAACCCTAACAAATTCTGATAACATTCGATGAACACCACAGTATCAGTATACATGTAATCTTCAGAAGAAAATTTAAACATTTTGACTATGAATGCTATTTTAAGGGGGATTAATATATTCAAATGGCTGCATAACAGAAGGAAAAAATAACTCTAAGCATAAACATTAGATAAAGGAGAAAATGCTATAAAGAAAATACCGCAAACAGAGGTCATGTAACAGTACATGAAGTACTGTTAATATTACTTCACACTTGAATCATGCAAACATTTTGAGTTGGTTCTGTTATCTAGATCCGCTGCAACACAAATGTAAATATAGTCAAGTACATCCTGCATGTAGCATATTAAAAAGACAGTTGTATCGTTTGGTGTATTGTTTATAAATGTGTATCACACAAGAAAAAATAAAAATAAAACGGAAAAGAAAGAGAAAGATATGTGATTTTAGGAAATATTTCGCTTTTACAACAATATCCCCGAAACCAAAGGTACTTCAAGTACTTCTCATACGTACGTATAGGTCAATTTGGTATTGTAGTGGTGTGTATTTGTATTGTCCTTAAATCTCACAATAGCGAAATCAGATTGTCTATTCAAACCGACCACATCCGGGTGCTACTACTGACCATATCCGTCCGAAGCTTCCGCCCATTCATCCATGTTTCTGACCGTATGTTGATATCGTTAATTGTGTCTAGTGCGTCAATCTAAACGGGTTACTGACCTCGAGCAGGCGTGTAATATGTTCAAATTATAAATAGTCTAGAGACGGACGTTTGTAGCTGTCATTTCGTGTACTAAGCCTCTTGGTCAAAGCAACTTGGAGGTTTGTCTTTAAAACTGACATCTTATGAATAATTAGTTGATGGTGTTTCTTCCTGAATCTAACTTATTGTTACAAGATACATTTGTATAATTTCATGCTCCTAAACAATATCTCTTTGCAAACATGTAATACACGGCACTACTTTTTATAATACTGTTGGTGTGAACAACAATAAACGGTGCTAAACTATACTATTGTTTGTGTTAGCATGTAACATGTATACGGTACTACTATTTACCTAAGCAATAGGTGTACTTCGCTACACAATACTATTATCTATGTCAACGATAAAACGTCCATACACTTTAATGCTAACTGTGTCAACAAAAATAAACGCCGGTTCGTCACATTACTGTTTGTGTCAACAATCGGTTGACATATTGAGGGCTACCTATTGTGTATGTCTATGAGTGTAAGAAAGAAAAAAATAATGAAATAAATCAGTTTCAAATACGTTGTAAATTACTAATGAAAAAAATAAAATAAGAATCTACTTATCCGCTCACATATTTGTGTGAGTGAGTAAATGGTATTTTCCAGATGAGAAAATATCTAGATTAGAATCCGACTTTTCAGCACTTGCTGTCAAAACAGCTGACTTACCTTTGGTTATCTTATTTTGCTGTATTTACCTTTATATACATTTATCGACTTTGGCTTTTTTTAGCTTTCCTTTACTTAACTTTGTATTTATATTTACTTCTTGTTATTTATATTGCTTCCCTTTACCGAAGTTTACTTCTACTTATCCGCTCACATATTTGTGTGAGTGAGTAAATGGTATTTTCCAGACTAGAAGTTATCATGATTAGAATCCTACTTTTCAGCACTTGCTGTCAAAACAGCTGACTTACCTTTGGTTATTGTACGTTGCTGTATTTACCTTGATACACCTTTTTCGACTTTTACTTTTGCTTTCTTTTACTGAACTTTACCTTTACCTTTACCTCTTGTTACTAATATTGCTTCCCTTTACTGCAGTTTACTTACCAACACTTATCTTGAGTAACCTTTACGAAATACCTTGGTCAAATTTTGCACGTATGTGTTTTAATGTATATTGAATTTTACGTAGCTTTAGAATGATTATTCAAAATACCAAGAATTTATTAAAAAACACTTGTTGATAACATTGTTTGCGCATGTAGAAAAACAAATGAAATAGCCGTTCCTTCTAGACCTTCAACTACTTTGAACTAATTTGACTTACATTTAATGGCATATGAGATAAAGAGGGTGGTCTAAAAATGTAGTTCATTCATTTCAAAACACCTTTATTTCAAACATCAATATTGGAAATGTATTTACTGTGAATCTCAAAGGTATTTGACGTTTAAGGGTATCGTCTCATAATGCGATGTATTCACAGATTAAGAGTTGTTCAAATGTTAATATTTTATATACAAGGACAGAAAAACGAAAAATTCAAAGGTCGAACGCAGCACTTTATATTATACTTTAAATAGTATAGTGTAAGACCTTTGACCTCTGGAGTACGAGTGCGGTTATTCAAAGTATAATAATGAAACAGGCGAAAAACAAAGTATTATTTTAATCGGCACAGAAATTAAGATAAAGGGTAAATATTGGATGTATGTAAATCAAATTAAGTAATATACCCTTACAAGTTAGAATTGCCTGACGTTATATATAAAAAAAAATCATGATTTGCACTTATGGTGATGAAGTAAGGGAGCCTGTTTTTACGGAGCTTCTGCTTCTATTGTAAATTGTCAAAGCTTGAAGTCAATAAGAGTTTCCTCCCTTTCAACGAGTAACGGGTGAAATTCGATATCTAGAGAACACAAACTATAATTTTAGAATACACATCCAATGCCATTTTATGGGTTAATTTATAGTCAATGAGCTGTGTGTTAAGCTTAAGGGACAGTCTGTCTGTTTGAATCTTACATGTGGATGACGTAGATGAAAAGTATGTGTTTCCTGTATATCTAAACCTCATGTTTCGATATTGGCGTCACACCGCGGGGTCAACTAGTATATCGGGAAAAGGGAAGGTGGTTGTTTTGACCATATCAGTGCAATAAAAAGTAAATATATCTCCATAACCAAACTCAGTTACTCAACATGTCAAATTAATATAAAAAATACTGTATCAGAAAAGGTTGCATTTCAATTGAAAGTCGGATTAAAAAAAAACCAAAAAAAAACCTGCATAGCTAGACCAAATTAGAGAACGTTTTCATCGTTAAGTTAGCCAATATCAAGCAACGTAACTGTTTTTTTCAATTTATCAATATGAACGATTTTAACAGCGGGGGCTGTTACAAGTCAATACTTTGTGAATATAATATCAATATCAACGCATCTATTTAATAATCTAATAATTCATTTATGATATATATATAAATATGTAAGTATATTAGATAAGGTTGTACGAATAATTAAATAATTAATTTAAATATGAACAGCGTATCTTGGACTGTGATGGTTTCTATATAAACAGGATATCAACACTTGTCAAACTTGCCCCTCAGCATCCGGCAAATAATCAAAGAATGTATACTCTGTACAATGTAAAGAAACACTACTAATACTTTCGACGTTATAAAAACAGAAGTGTGAACTCATAATCGATGAAACCGGGGCAAAATATGAACAACATATTTGCATGAAAATCAAATACAATAAACAAAACAGTCGGCTTGGTAGTTTATTCCTATGGGTATGCTTGTAGTCTGATTGAAAATATTGCCAAAGAACTCAACACACATATATAGATGTTTAATTAGGAATTCAATCATAAATTCCCATAATTGCAACCTCAGTATATTTCTTCATGACTTTCGTCGTGTTTTCGCAATATTTGCTTCAGAATAGTTCCCAACTGTTTAAAATCATATAACCACTCTTCTTAAAATCTGGAAGAACAAAACTGTAATAATAAAAACTAATTGAAGGTATTCCTTTAGATAAGATGAAGAACCACTGTGTTCATAGTTGGAATATACAAGTAAGTGGTTTGATCTAGGAAATATTTGTTAATAAAAAGTTGTTCAAGATCGATCAATGGCAGTTCTTCAAATTTTATATTTTTTTATTTCACTTTTGTAGTATACAGTGTTATAATACGCCTGTAACACTGAATCAGAGGCACTACACTAGCAGTAAGACGTTTGTATAACAGCTTTGTTGAACAACAAGCGGAGCCATCTATGAAACGTTATTAATTTAAAATGTTTGAGAATTTTCGCAATCCAATACGTACGAGGAGGGTTCTTATCCCTAAATTAACCGATATTTGAAAAAGTTCTTGTACAAAAAGCAGGTTAAGTTGGTATTTTGTCTTAAAAACACAACAAATATGTAAGTGGCATAACTAGCAATAGTAATCGTCTTTTAAAAAAATGGGAAGAACGAACATCAAGTAATGTTTTCTTGGTTACCAAGCAGCCTAGGTCTTTTATTTTATATAGATCTGTATTGATTATTTTTTCAAGCAGGCAAGGATTAATTCGATATGTGTTTTGACAACACCATACACTTATTATGTACATGTAGATCGTTGCATGAGCATGGTTTACAAATCGGGTCCAAGACATACATAAGTCCGTGTCCTTTTCAAAGTCTCGTTTTGGCTGTGCGATTCTTGAAATTCACAGTCAAGTTGATTGTATGACTCGCACGATTCTTTGGACCACTTATAGGTAAGCTCTCGTAACTTTACTTCGTGAATACTATTTAGGTCGCTCGATTCTAAGTGCAAAGATGGACCACAGTTGCTAAAGGAGGAGTTTCTCTCAATTCACATTTGCTTAAAATTGAACAGCTTTGAAGCTGGTTTAGAATAGATGTGGCAAATGAAACGCTATCTTTTGTATCTTAAGTACGGTGGTGTGTTCGTCAGGTGGTATGCTAGCTTAAACTGACTTGTTGTGTAGTATATTGCTGGTGTTATTCACACAGGGTCATAATACTAAAATATTGGTGTCAACGCGAATTGCACCAAACGTTCAGTCACCACAGGTTCGTGACTTTCCGTACGAACAAGTTTAAGGAGTCTTAGCCGTGCTATGTTTTCAATTAGTTTCGGGAGTGAACATATGCATACAAAACTATGCAATCTAGCTAAACAAATTTTCTACAGTATTTAAACAGCTAATGCATTCATACAGCACAGCAGAAACAGGAAGTATAAACGAAACAAAATGTCCAACTGCAGAATGATGATCCCTACTGTTTATTAGGTTATGAAAGACGAGTAATACTTGTTACAGTATTTGGCAAAGGAATGCAGCAATGTTTTTGAGTCACTTTACACCTGGTAAAGGAATGCGATCCTAACTTTGTTAAAGGAAAGGAAAGCGTATTTTAGTTCATAGATATCTTTCATTCATATCACAACGTAATACTTTTAGATGTTTTCTGTAACCATAAGTGCTTTATGGCTAACAACAGAATATCCATGCATTTCCTTATTTTGTGTTTTGGTTCAAGGATTTTTTCTAAGCTATGCCAAATTACAATCTGTCGCAGGTAGAATGCTTTTGTAGTAGTACTGATATATACACACACAATTCAAATTGTTTTGACATTAGAGTAGCAACACGTAGAAGGGAATGGCTAAGGGGCTAGCAGCCTTATACGTCTTCTCTGTTGATGGCACAACAATGTATGAGGCAATACATTAAAAGACAAAGTTTATTGTCAAAAATCAAATACGAGAAACAGGTGTCGTAATTTTCTATAGAACTTTAGACAAGGTAAATACATGCATACATATATGTACAAGCTCTTCAGTATATCATAGCTTAAGGTATAGCATTCATTCTGATGACAGTCTAGCACATCTACAAGGGTAAAACTCATTTCTATGCTTGCGTAAGTGTCTAGCATATGTTTTGGAGTAGCAATATCTGCGTATAGGCTTTACAATCTAGCAGAGACACAGTGCATATGGCTACGCATTATAACATACAAATATCTATGTATAATATAGCATTAATTCTTTAGTACATGTATACTTCATTCTTAATAGTCTAGCGCAACTGTACTGGTAACATTTGCTTTTGTGGATGATTAAGTATCTAGCATATGTTTTGGAGATGATATATCTGCGTATAGGCTTTACAATCTAGTATAGTAACACGGGGGTTTCATCAGCCAAGTAGTACATGAAGCTAAACAATGACAAAAATAACACAAACAATTGTAAACACACAAGGATTGGAAGTAGATATATTACAGCATCAACACACAAGCACAAATTATAGCACAGCGTCTTCACACCAAGACAACATGCACAATTAGCCACAGGGTAAACAAGCAAGAACAGACTATACTAGAACGGAAACACAAAACTAAATCTTCCAGACATAAAGGCGAAAAAGAATATCACACAATGGAGACAAATGTACCACCATGTTGATACCCAATATCCACATTAATTAAAATAACGAAAACAAAAATGGGAACAAAGAAAGACAACAACACGGCACAAGGAGACACATAAACAGAAGGCATTAGCAGTTAGTATTACATAAATGATTGACCTTGGCCGTTTAAGTTGGGTCATTGTTTCGTGAAATATTGCAATTAAAAACAATCCTTTGTGATTAAATATGGTTTTATACAACTGAAGCATTCTAAACATGAAGACGACATGTAACCAAATCCCACACCAATCACCATAGCTAGCACAGCCAGACCCATAGTCGTACAGGAAAACAGTTCAAATACCAATTACCCGGCAAGCTTCCTCTTGTTTGCAAAAACTCAGGCTACAATAAACGCTTCAGATTCATTGTTTTTAATAAATCAAATGTTCAAATTTCTGATAGATTTCGAAATGGCCGATCCTTTGTTGTCACTAACAGGGCAAGCTGATAGAGCAAGAGACGTGACGCAGACATACTGATGTAGCATTTGCGTGTGGTTGCAACTGAATTTAATGTTCGCCAAATTTAATTGTCGCACTATCAGGAAAATCTTCGACAACAAAAGAGCGAACGTTTTCGATTTTGTTTTCTGTAGATGTACCGAGACACAAATAACTGAAATCATATTGATTGAAATCGTCAGTACTCTAAATAATTCAAGGCTTTTTGCTTCATTTAACTTTCGATTTAACCGTTTTTAATCATGCGATCATACACGGTAAGCTTACATCCATGGTCTACACTGGCTCCACAGCTGTCTGGACTAGGAGGTTAAATGTCCAATTCGTTTAACATTCAAGGCACAATAAACTGACGGTCCCATTAACCGCCTCATTTATGGGGTAGAATTTGATGCTGTGTTTTAAATCTACGATTAAGTGCTATTCATAAATAACACTGTTAGAACTTTCTTACATGTGTACAATTGCACAGGATGTCTTTATGCTTTGTAGTTACCGTAAAATGCGGGTAAAAACGCCTGGAGATGTTTTCGTCCTTTCTCTCGTCGCTGCTATACTACACGTAGCACCTGATCCAGCGGTACTTGAAACATAAAGTACTGATTCAATTTTTGAATTATTTTACAGGTCTTCATAGTTTTGAAATACGTTTTAACACAGGCGTAAGATTAAGATGTTTCTTAACGTAATACTCCTTGACTTTTTGTAACATTTATGTCCCTTTAATCATTATATAGAAACATTATTTTATCATTAATATGGACACTTGCAGTGCATAGTTCAAATACCGTACGTTCAAAGTATATACATATGCATGTTAAACAGCTTCGATGTTTTAGTAACATGGAAACTGATTATGCCCATACATAGAGATCCTGTGTACGGATTACAAGTGAAGACATACGAAACAGCTGTGGGATCGCACAACATTACACGGTGTGTAGTGTGTGCACGGTGTGTGAACGATGTGTGCACGATGTGAGATCAATAAAAAAAATTGGACGATCATTGCTTGCGCACAGATGTGCGCACTATGGACGAACGCTGTGCGATAACAATCGTGGTTCGTGTAAATTAAGGAATGGCTTAACAATATATACGGTTTCGTGTTTAAACATATACTCTTGATTTTTAAGTATGTTTCTATATTCTAGCTACATTTATAAGCTTATCTTTATGTCCACACTTTCTTAAATTTAGAAATAGTGTTTTCGGTACTTTTTCAAACGACCTTAATCGACACATGTAAAATTACAACACGGTCCCGTAGACAGGTACACATTCAATACAAAGTATAGAGAAACATATTTACAAGATCATTTACAATACAGTTGTTTATAAGGTAAGTCACACAATCACAATCTAATCAATATTTTTCAAATGATTCATATCATAGAGGACAGATATTATTAAAGATTATTCTTATCAATGCACATAGTTTTTTCAAGGTACGTACATGTTTGGAATTCATCAGCTCGTTTAACTTTAAAATGTTAGGTCTCATATAATAGTACTTATCTAAAATGTTTTGCTGAATTCATTTCGTGAAGGACATTGCAATTTTCTGGCTGTTACAATATGTGCAAATTATATTTTGACGGTCAATGCTATTCCATCTTCCGGTCTCGATGACAAAACATGTACTCGGACCGTAGTTTTCTCCTCCCCGGGGCACTTACGTAACTCGTCGGTGTGTGCAAATTCAGGTGAAGGGGAGCTATAGGCCAAACCGAATGCAAATAACAAACACTAAACGTCCAGTTGTATTTTCATAACGGTCAGGCACAGGCCAGGTAAAGCTCCGGTCACTCATCAAATTGTTATAAACCTGTTCAATTACCTTGGAGTCAAACCCATTCTTGACAGTCTAACGGTCACTGTAATGCTGTGTAAGACGCATTGTAAATTTGTACATAATCTTAATTATTGTGATGAGAAATTACAGTAATATATACAGTGTTCATTATTGCGTACGAGCCTTCCGTACTTTTTTCATTCCGTAATATTGATAAAAAATTGAACCAAATCGCACAGTTGTGCGTAGAGAAGTGCACAACGGGGCGAACGATTGTTAAATCGCACAGTTGTGCGCACCATGTGTGGACGATGTGCGGACGGTGTGTGAACGATGTATGCACAGTGGGCGCACGCTATTTTTTGTGCGTTGTGCCGTCACACAACTGTATCAAGAAACTGATTGCTGTCATTTGATATACGTGTCGCCTTAAAAGGATTTGTAAAATGGAATGACGCCATTTTGTGAATTAGCGTGCCCTCACTAATGCGGGTAGAATAGAACACGGGCAGTTTAAAACGACAATGTTTCATTTAAAGTACAATGGTACTCGTGTTACCGGCTACTGTGTCAGTAATTCGATCGTGAGCAAATAGATACTGTGGTATTAGTTTGGTTGTAACATCAACTATCTTTGATGCCGTTTTGTATAATATTGATTGAACTCTGCCACTGTAAGACTATTTGGTTTTCCACAGTTACCTCTTTTATTAAGTAATACAATCTGAATCATGAAAAGAACGTTGTGCTACTTTATACATTATCGGTAAAAATAATAATATGTATCGTACAATAGAAATACTATGCTGAATATGTTTTAAATGTATTCTATAATATTAATATATGATGAGTCTGATGTGTTTATATGTATTGCACCTACTATTTACAATAAATAGGGTATTAACTTTTATCATCGTCATAGTTCTATTAATTAAATATATGACATATACAGTATATGGTATCAACACTTCATTTGCCACACAAGACAGTATGATCAAATATGGCTTGGAACGTATTTAAAACGTAACAACATTATAAAAGGACCAGTCATGTATTTTATTTTTAGGTTTATTTAAAATTACTGGTATAATCAACATTGTTAGTAAGATGTATGTTGATTTGGTTGTTTTACCATATTGTTTTTGTTCCCTTGATGACCTTTCAAGGAGCCGCAAAGCATCGTGGAAAATAGTATGGTAGTTACATTATCATGTTGTAATACTATCTCCTAAGGTGTGCATTAACTAGGAGTTATCTTATACCATTTACGAGTACCCAATTAGCATACAGCCATTTCTCTTGTGTTACATGCATGAACCAGGTACTACATACTTGTGGACAGATGAACAGGAAAAGCATCATGGCATCCAGGCATATACTCGTTCATGATAGTTTGATCTCTGAACGATTCATCGACAAACAGCACTTCTCAAAACAGTCACTTGTAAGAACAAGAGGTTACATAAAAGCTTAACTTGGTTCTTAAAGGTTTAACAAGTACAGAGAGTCTTCTAATGGTGTATGTGAAAGCTATATCAACAACATTGTCTTCGAAGAAATAGCTTCAAAAATATGGCTTCCAATTGGTCTATTCGAAGATTTGCTCAACCGCCATTCTATGAAACGATGTTTATATATGAATATAAAACGTTTGATAACTATCAGTAGTTGATTATTTTTGCTTCAAGTCTATCAAAGGGAGCTATACCTTCGAGTGAACTGTTCTTTACTATTACGTAGCACGGTTATTTTATTCATTTACATTGTATTAATAGTTTTAGTGAAGGGTATATACATGCATGTATTTTTTCGATCACAGAGATGATGTCAAAATATAATTTTGTGTGAAAATACCTCTTAATACATTGTTTTTAAATGATTGGATGAAAAAATGTAGTCAAAATGTGAACATCTTTTACCTGTTTCCTCTGCGTCTCGTATTTGCATGGATGTTTTCAGTTTTTGTGAACAACTATGCGATTTACTCATGTCGCATGTGAGCCATACGTGTACTTTTAGACCATCACAACGGGATTGTTATAAATGAGGCACTGGATTGTGACACTAAATAACTGCTCACTACAAAAATGGTCGAAGGTGTAGGAATTCATCTAAATATCGATTTAAATGTAAAGTGGAGAACATTAAGGTGTCTGGGCTCTCCTGAGAGATAAATTCAGATAAATGTTTCCTGAAAGTTGTCTGTGTACCAATTCGTCCACCTATTCCAGCTTTATAAAGATCCGTGCCTAGCTTCACCACTGAAGTAAAACATGAAAGTGTGGTGCTTTCCGAAGCAGTAGAAATAAAAACAAACATTTAGGGTCTTGACTCAGTGGTTTCAGGCACGCTTACTTTAAATAGTACTTTAAGGTAAGATTTAGCCGTATAAAGACGAATGTAAAGGACGTCTTTTTTTAAATAATTGATTCCTTACTTTTTCGTATTTACGTCATATTTAACCTCTTGTTAAAATATTTTTGTCAACTCAAAAACAAAATTCAAAAACTGTTGTACAGATAGTGGGACATATTTGTATCCATAACAATTAAAAATATATGAGCACACGCATGAATACTCCCTTAGAAAAATGATACTTATATGCACTTGCTTAAAGTTCATGCAAAAGCTTATTGTATCATTAAAAAAATATTTGTATCAACAATGTGCACCAATGAAATATTCAGAATAATTCAATTCATGTAGTTGGAATGGATTGGATAGCGATGTATGCACGTAAACGACCATGGTTGCGAATTTTAAGAATGTTTACCAGCTTCAGATGTGTCTGTACATTTAATTCCCTAGGATGTGACAGATCGCTCTACGGCGTGACCATTTTTTGAATTATTGCTTTTAAAATGCAACATTTTATTGCACCTTATAGCCATTTCGTCTATTAAGAATTTATCAGTATAACCTAAGATCAAATGAGTGAAAATGTCTTGTCTAAAGTGTTTCAAAACATGTAGAAGAGTGCAGAAAGGAAGAGCTGCATTGAAAACAATTTATGATGTTGAGGATTTAAAACGTTGGCCACAGTAAAGAAGGAAGAGGTATTGTAAATGTAAATTATCATTCTTTGTAGCAATTTAATTATTTTATGAGAGACAACGAATCACACTAAACAATGAAGATATGCAAGAGAAATATCGACCATTGGGATGCTTTATTTTCAATTTTGTGAATATCATCCTTCGAGCGGAGACTTCTCCGTCATACCCTCAAAGCAGAGAGATTATTCATTATTCAATAAGAAAAAGATATTTACAAATTATGACATCATCATCAATATGTTTTATTATCCTATTGCTAACTGGATACATGTTTACTACCAAACATTGCTAAAGCTCAACATATCTAGTGCCGACAGCTCAGTTCGTAACAGTACCTTTAAAAGTCATAAAAATAAGTACATAAAGATTCTAATAATTATATCCTGTATATGTAAGAGGAAAGTCAAAGGGACGATAGCTCAGAAGATTTGAAATTTACCATAGATAGATGCATCTAACTACAATGCTATCCTGCGTGCTTTCAGGCTACTGGTATACTGATGGTTACAGCATTAACAATGTTTTTTGTTATTATTATTGCTGTAAGTCTTGCCACATGTATTTACCCCCACTCTCAGATTGCTGTAATCAACCTTATATTATGTGAATGAACACATACGTAATAGCCATTGGCTGTTTTCCTCCAACCATTGCCCCGAGTCAATTATCTAAGTCATATTGCGGACACATTAAGGCTCTAATACATTAGCTGACCGCCCGAATATTAACAAGACATTCAAGAAACAAGCAACATATGTGGGTATATTATGGTGGAATTTATAACGAGGGTGAACAAATGTTGGAAAACTAGTTAACGAAGGCGGCTTTGGGCCTTTAATTTTCGAACCATAAGTTAAATAGTCCACCATGTACATGTATGTAAGATGTTTACATAAATTTCACTAAGTAAAAAGAACATCTACCTCAGTTGTGTCTACCTCAGTGTACATACGCCTATGATAAGCAAGGTGACCCAAATAGTCTTATTATTTAAAATAGGCTGTTCTTTAGCGCATGCTCAAATTCATCACGTGATGTTATGCATCTCTTTATTTCACAACAAGCTGCACGTTTCTATAATTTCTGACCCTATGTGCAGTTGAACGTTTTGTGTATTTAAAGCTTTTTCATTTTCAGTAGTCGCTTTTTGGTTGACAGACGATACACTGAAGTCATGCGTTATGCCAGATGTTGTTTTTTTTTCAATTTATCAAATGCATTTTATCGACATCGCTCGCCAACACATAAAATCAGCATTTGACAGATTTACAAAACTATTTCCAATCACATTCTTGGCAAATTCAACAGAACATTCTGATCTTAAGCTTGACAGGGTTTAAGTAGATTATCGAGGTTGCATATATTTTGTTCTGTTTGCCTGAAAGCAAATCTTCAAATACATACAAATCAAATGCGGGTTCCCCCATTCGACAAATAGCACAAGTCCCAAGACCTGCTTGTTTACCAGTACTTCTGCGGGGGAGGTTGTTTGCAGCGTTCGTCTGTTGAAAGATAATACACACACGGGAATGGTCTATTGTCCAATAACTCATGGTATTTTACCAATGCAAAGTGTCGTTGCATCGCAAACGTGGTAGACCGTTCTGTATTTATTCTCTTTCCCATATGGTTATATTGCCAATTCCAGTTCCGTAAAACTGGAGAAGTGCATATTCTTTTCCCTTCTACATATCAGAATATATCAAAATGCAATGAACAGGTTGAATTTGTTAAAAAAATATTTGTCCAATATGTTTTCTTTTCTCGAATGCTACATTCAATGTCTATTATGTTCTTCATCTGATCTCAGTTTATACCACAACGTAAATCTACAAAGACAAAAAGGTTATTACGAAAATACAGCAAAGAAGTTCATCATGTGTCTTGTCACTCATCCTAAACCAGGATACATACTTTACACTGAACTTCATGAAATGGCAGTGTGCATCATTCTGCTATATGCGTCACTTTCGCCAAAAAAGGCCAAAGACCACATGCAGTATTGTAGTGGATCGTAGGGCAAGTGGTGTGAGGAGTCCAAATGTAGAACAGACTATAACCTTGATCCTCATAATGCAACGTTCTCTGCAGAAAGGTAACGATCTGCACCAAATGAAGTTTACGCATACCAAAAGGTCAAAGAAGTTAGCGAGAAGGAATAGGGTGCACATGTGCTATCCTTTCTTCTCATTTAAAGAAAAAGAAAGACGTATCTGTTTTTTTTTTAATATCTTATACACATTTCGAACCAACAAAAGGTCAAGAGAATATGGTCACATTTAATGTTTTTGTGGTGACCAATACATCCCTAACCGTTTTGACAAACGATTTTGATTCTGTTTTATTAACTTAAGCATACTGTGGTTGCTTTTATTACTTTCTGGTTATAAATGTAAATTTTTATTTTTATTTTTCGATGTAGAAATCAAAACATTTGTACTGTACCATATCACCTCTTTCGCCCATATAAGACAAATCGGTGGCTAAATGATAAAAATCCTTGTCTAATATGTTCTGAAACATAAGAAGCAACACGTCATCAGGCCCAAGGTACCTACAATACCCTTAATAACTCTTTATCATTACAACGTTTTGCTACGGCATATCATTTATTCCTCAACTAGCATTAGACTCAACCCATGCCAGAATAAATTCCCTACTACATGTACAAAGTTAAGTTAATCAATATGGATGTATTTTTTCTTTAATCGAATGATTCATTGCAATTTTTATTTAGATTTTAAAAACCTTTCTGTCAAAATGATCATTACATTCACGACGTGATTAATTTAAATGTTGCATGAGCGACATTGTTTTAATTTTAATTACCTCATTCAACAAAAAGCAGCATTTTGACCAACCTCAAACGCTAACAGATATATCCTTCGGGCACTAACCCCCTGTCCTCGTGTTCGATATTTCCAGAAAAAAATGTGAAAAAGAGCAAAATGACTTGTTACATTTACATGAATACAATATTTATGAATACAAATGTCCCTGGTGCAAGTTACTTAAATATCGAATGGTGGTAAATTTACCCAATGCTGCTCGGTAACTGAAGGTTAATTTGTATATTTGAACATACTATATTTCTATAGCATTTTTAGTGATACAATGATATTTTCCATGATCTATATAGACCACAACAAAAGTAAACAATGACATTTGAAACACTTATTATTCATAAGGACACATTTTATACATGTGTATATTTGTTTGTATAGATATGTTTGCGATGTCTTCTATTTTTGCTGTTAAATAATTTAACATCTTTAAATAGAAAGTAACTATAGTACAAATCGACTGTTTTAAATTATATAAAAACACTGTTTTTTTAAACAGGTTATAAGACACATGTCTTCACGACAATTTTCTGAATTTAAAAAAGAAATCCAAATTGAATAAACTACTCCATAAAGCCCCGTTGGTGGTGTTTATTGCTAACCTGAAATCAATACTGACTGCATTAATTGTCGCATGATTTGCATCCATTTCTTTCAGACGTTGATTGAAAAGGCATCAGACAACCATTAGACGTTAACGTTACATCTTGCATCTATACATCATCACGTTTATATGAGGGTGCAGACTTTACAGGCGAACCATTGATGTTATCCTGGTTGACACATCGCAATAATTGAAATCGAACGTATATGTAAATCAAGTTTTCTTCCATAATAAAGCATTTCTTGGAAACACATTCATAAATATCAAGGCAATCTTCATCGCCTGTCGACTGCTTCCTGTCGGCCTATAAATTGTGGTTACATGTACTTCTATGTTGCTAAAACAAACCGGGCGTAGCCCTTACACATCAGATCGGGATATTCAATCTGACCCAGCATGTACTTCAATTAGTCCAGACTACGACACGGATAGACCAACCTGACGAAGCTTGTCTTTATATGACCAAGTGAGAAACTGTCTTAGTTTGTGTTTATTTGATGCACAGTCTAAGACGCAAATCATATTAACCTGCCTTAGCTTGTGCTTGTGGTGGATTCTGCTGGCGGATTTCTTAGTCCCAAAGAATTTATATAACATTGTTGGCCAAAGTAATCTCTTTTGATTAGGGTTAGGGTTTTGGTATATAATATAAACACTTTTCTCATTATTTAAGTTAAAATTCATCGTAACGTCTCCACATTTTCTTTTTATATTTTTTTAACATGGAGGGTTTTAATGCATCTCCCCTTTTATATAACAGTTGTTAAGATTATTTTCATTTCAGGTGTTTTTTTTACCCCCAGCATCGTCGATGAGCCCTAGAAGGACAAAACAGCGGTATGATGCAGTGATGTACCTATTACCAAATTCTGAACGTGGACACACCTATGGAAGGGATATGTTCATCTGTCAACTGCAATTTGTCGACGCAAGGACAAATTGTTGCTAACCAGACTCACGTTGTGCTTGAATTATTCATAGCATAAGAACTAAAACATACTGTGTACTAATCTGATTAAGCTTGTACTAAACCACCTAAAATCTAGACTATGGCAATATACGTAGCGAAATCGCTCACCTTGTACATAAATGCTGTGAATGCTGAGTTAGCAAAATCTATGCAAAAATGTCTCAGCTAGTATTTGAGTTACGTAGAGTGCAGCCAATGACCTGGGTTAATACAATGCATCACTCATATGTCATACAGCGATAGCTAAAATCCCTTCTCACTTTACAGAGGAGTAATTGATTATTTGTTGAGACATGTTGAAACATGGATAGAGTAAAAGCCAATGTTAAAAAATAAGTTTTGCTAATCTGACTTCGTTTGTACTTCCCTGACTTAGTTTGTACTTTATGTACTTCACTAACATTCTAACATTTAATAAGTGTTAACACATTCCAGCATTAGACACATATTCACTTACTTTCCTTATTTATTACAGTTGTGTGACCGCACAACACACCACAATTACCGTACGCACACCGTGCATACATCGTTTACAGACCGTCCGCACATCGTCCACATATGGTGCGCACAACTGGGCGATTTAATAATCGTTCGTCCCGTTGTGCGCTTCTCTCCGCACAACTGTGCGATTTGGTACAATTTGTTGATTAATATTACGGAATGAAAAAAATACGGAAGGCTCGTACTTTTTATGCAATAATGTACACTGTATTTATTATTGTAATTTCTCATCACAATAATTAACATTATGTACAATTTTACAATTCATGTAACACAGTATTACAGTGACCGTTAGACTGTAAAGAATGGATTGGGTTCTTAGCTAGGTAACAGAACAGGTAAATAACAATTTGATGAGTGACCGGAGTTTTACCTGACCTGTGCCTGACGGGTAGAGATTATATGTGATACCGTGTACCGTTATGAAAAACAACTTGACGTTTAGTATTTGATATTTGCATTCGTTTTAATATAAAGCTCCCTTTCACCTGGTTGTCACACCTTGGCGCGTTACGTAATAGCCCCGGGCGGGGGATAACTACGGTTCAGGTACAATATGGCTATGCTAACCTGTGTTGCAGAGACTATGTTGTAATTTTACATGTGTCGATTAAGGTCGTTTAAAAAACAGCGAAAACGCCATTTCTAAATTTAAAAAAGCATAGACAGAAAGATAAGCTTGTAGATGATGCTAGAATAGGGAAACATACTAAAAAAATCATGTTTATATGTTTAAACACCAAACCGTATATATTATTAAGCCATTCCTCAATTTACACCAACCACGATTGTTGTCGCACAACGTTCGTCGATCGTCCGCACAAATGTGCGCAAGCAATGATCGTCCAATTTTTTATCTTTCGCACTTCGTGCATCGTGCGCACACCTTACATTGTGTAACGTTGTGCGATCCCACAACTGTATGTTGATAAATGTTACCTTTCTCCTTTTTCTTTGTGGCGTTTTTGTGCAGACTATTTGACCTTAAAGAACTTTCTGCATTATAGTAGTGATACTTAATTCCTTTTAGATAATCTCTCTGTTTTGTCCTATTGTCTGTTTACGTTTAGTTTACCATGTTGTTTAATCTCAGTAAATTTTCGTTATTATACATGTAGTAGTGGAACTTCTGTTTGGTTAACCTGTCTGTGCCCTCTTGGTGTTTTTTTTCTGATCAGGATTAATTTGCGTCTTTGTTCAGCTAAGGTGCATCTTTATTTTCCCTCTGGGTAATATTCCTGTTAGGTCAAAGTCATGGAGTGTTGTTTTACATTTTTAATGCATTTATTTACAATTTGTAAAATAAATCATCATGTTACGACATTACAGATATCTTTTAAATGTTTTATAATTTAGTTTGCCAATTAAGACGACACTTGCTCCAATCTTTCAAAAGTTTCACTTGGAAATTATAAACAGGCGGATGCATTTATAGTGTTGCTGGGGAAACATTTAAAGCTTTTCTGTTATGTCATTTTTTTCTGTTCTGTTTGGTTTCTTGCTGATCTTTCTGTTGTAATCTTGATGACATTTCTGATGTGCCTTGATGCTATTTTAAGTTTTCCCAGAAGATATGCGACCACGACCCAAACTAATTGTGTCGCTGGAAAACCTTTTTTTTTTTTTTCTTTCAAGTTCATGATAAACTAAGTTACTATTTTGTTCAGCGTCTGCCATGTTTCCGTTCTGTCGTGATAACTTTGCTATTTAGATATGTTGAGCTTTCTGCCCAGTGTTGGATTCAACTCCTACATGACTATGTAACACTTGCCTTTAGGGTTGATGACATTGCAGTTCAACCATAATTATCGTTCGTTCGTTTCAGCGAAAGACTGCTAAGTGTTGATGTACTTTTCAGTTGAGTCAGTATGATTGATTACGGTACTATTCGATCTTGGTGAACGTTTAGATTGCGGTTATCTAACTTTATCCTATGGTCAACAACAATGGACATTCTATTCAGTCTTGATTACCTATCTATCTGACCTAGTGATGTCAGAGAAACGTTTCCAAGCCTATGGGGGCTGAAATGGGAATACAAATATCACTGCAGAATGCTAGAGGGAAATAAGGTTATAGAAGTTAATGTTAGGTTAGACTGGCTCGCCTATTTGTTATGATTACTGTAGATTGGTCATGCCAATTGACATTATATACCATTTCCATAATCATTGTAATGGCTAGGCAAGCCGGAGTCCTGTCCAGTCGATATAAGATAATGTAATTGACCATTGGTCACTAAAGTCTGGTTAGTCTAACCTACATCTTGTTTCGACGTTCTTTGACATTGATCTTTCCTCTCGCAACTGTACAACTGACTGGAATGTATGGAATCGTCTGGGATTCATGTTTAAACATATATGTTCTGGATATTTTTAAAATATTGAATAAAACCGAATGTGCATAACATAACCTAATGGGGGGACATTAGCCTCGTGTAAGGTTATTTCCGTCAAAACATACAGTAAAAACAGATTGGTGTTAGAAAGGAACCAAAATGTATAGTGATATCAGTAACAGTAGCAACCATGTCCACATCTCAACGTGTACTAGCACTACACACGTAGATATCGCACAGCGTACCAGTACTACAAATTTATATATATTCCATCTTGCAGAGGTACTACACATGTATACACCTCACAGTGTACCAGTACTACACATGTATACACCTCACAGTGTACCAGTACTACACGTGTATACACCTCACCGTGTAATAGCACTACACACGTTAATATCGCACAGCGTACCAGTAGTACACATTTATATATATTCCATCTTGCAGAGGTACTACACATGTATACACCTCACAGTGTACCAGTACTACACATGTATACACCTCACAGTGTACCAGTACTAAACATGTATACACCTCACAGTGCACCAGTACTACACATGTATACACCTCACAGTGTACCAGTACTACACATGCAAATACCTCACAGTGTACCAGTACTACACGTGTATTCACCTACCAGTACTACACATGTATACACCTCACAGTGCACCAGTACTACACATGTATACACCTCACAGTGTACCATTACTACACGTGTATACACCTCACCGTGTAATAGCACTACACACGTTAATATCGCACAGCGTACCAGTAGTACACATTTATATATATTCCATCTTGCAGAGGTACTACACATGTATACACCTCACAGTGTACCAGTACTAAACATGTATACACCTCACAGTGCACCAGTACTACACATGTATACACCTCACAGTGTACCAGTACTAAACATGTATACACCTCACAGTGCACCAGTACTACACGTGTATACACCACACAGTGTACCAGTACTACACATTAAAATACCTCACAGTATACCAGTACTACACGTGTATACACCTCACAGTGTGCCAGTACTACACATGAAAATACATCACAGTGTACCAGTACTACATGTGTATACACCTCACAGTGTACCAGTACTACACATGTATACACCTCGCAGTGTACCAGTACTACACGTGTATACACCTCACCATGTAATAGCACTACACACGTTAATATCGCACAGCCTACCAGTAGTACACATTTATATATATTCCATCTTGCAGAGGTACTACACATGTATACCCCTCACAGTGTACCAATGCTACACATGAAAATACCTTACAGTGTACCAGTACTACACGTGTATCCCCCTCCCAGTGTACCAGTACTACACATGAAAATACATCACAGTGTACCAGTACTACACGTGTATACACCTCACAGTGTACTTGTACTTCGAATGTAGAGATCTCATCGTCTACCAGTAGTATAAACATCACAATTGCAGTGCACCAGAACTACACACATTTATATATCACAGTGTAGCAGTGCTACACATGTAGTTATATCCTTTTGTAATATAACTACACATGTAGACAGTTCGATGTGCACTGGTACTACACATGGAGATATATAACCGGGTACTGAACAAGTATACATCTCAAAGTATACCAGACTACAGATGTTTATATTTCACCGTATTCTAGCATTACAAATTATATTGATAATAATAATATACAACATTTGACATAGCTCCCTATCTGCATAGCTCCACATCCAAACCAGACCATTTTATACTCCATCTTGGTTGTTTAGTTGTCTGGGCAGGAGACAAACACTTTTTCTGAATTAGCCATGTCTACGACGACTTCGACGACATGTAGATACCTCACGCAGAACCAGTTATATACATGACGATATCTTAACATGTACAAGTAATACATATAAAGATATAACACCGTGTACCAGTACTACACAAGTAGCCACATCACCGTGTACCAGTACTACACATGAAAATACCTCACAGGGTACCAGTACTACACATGAAAATTCCTCACAGTCTACCAGTACTACACGTGTAGACACCGCACAGTGTACCAGTACTACAAGTGTATACACCTCACTGTGTCCTTGTACTTCGAATGTAGAGAGCTCACCGTCTACCAGTAGTATAAACATCACAATTGCAGTGCACCAGAACTACACACATTTATATATCACACTGTAGCAGTGCTAAACATGTAGTTATATCATTTTGTAATATAACTACACATGTAGGCGGTTCGATGTGTACTGGTACTACACATGAAAATGCCTCACAGTGTACCAGTGCTACACATGAAAATCCCTCACAGTCTACCAGTACTACACGTGTATGCACCTCACTGTGTACTTGTACTTCGAATGTAGAGATCTCACCGTCTACCAGTAGTATAAACATCACAATTGCAGTGCACCAGAACTACACACATTTATATATCACACTGTAGCAGTGCTACACATGTAGTTATATACTTTAGTAATATAACTAAAAATGTAGACAGTTCGATGTGTACTAGTACTACACATGGGGATATCTTACAGTGTACCAGTACCACACGTGTATACACCTCCCAGTGTACCAGTTCTACACATGAAAATCCCTCACAGTCTACCAGTAATACACGTGTATACACCTCCCAGTGTACCAGTACTACCCGTGTATACACCTCCCAGTGTACCAGTACTACCCATGAAAATACCTTACAGTGTACCAGTACCACACGTGTATACACCTCACTGTGTCCTTGTACTTCGAATGTAGAGATCTCACCGTCTACCAGTAGTATAAACATCACAATTGCAGTGCACCAGAACTACACACATTTATATATCACACTGTAGCAGTGCTACACATGTAGTTATATACTTTAGTAATATAACTAAAAATGTAGACAGTTCGATGTGTAATGGTACTACACATGGAGATCTCTTACAGTGTACTAGTACCACACATGTAAATATCTTACAGTGTACTACATGTAGTACCACACATGTAAATATCGGACAGTGTACTAGTACCACACATGTAAATATCACACAGTGTACTAGTACCACACATGTAAATATCGCACTGTGTACTAGTACAACACATGTAAATATCGTACAGTGTACTAGTACCACACATGTATATATCACAAAGTGTACTGGTACCACACATGTAAATATCGCACAGTGTACTAGTACCACAAATGTAAATATCGCACAGGGTACTAGTACCACATATGTAATTATCGCAAAGTGTGTGTGTACTACAAATGTAGATATTTCGCTTTGTGTCAGAAATGAACCAGCAGATACTATAGCGTGTACTAGTACTAGTCATTCAACAGTCTACTTAACATACCTGCTACAGATGATCAGGTCAGTTTTATTTTAAAGCAACACGTTTCTTCAAATATTGCAGACATGCAACATGATCCCGAAATATCAATACATTTTCCCAAAACTGATTGTGAAAATTTCATTTGGTCTTATTGTAGTTTCGAAATCAACTATCGACAATATATGCTTCTACCACCATTTATTGTAGAATATGAATCATGTTCTGAAACGTAATTGGTTGAGTAAGTTTGAACGTAAATACCTTTAAGAATATTGTGTTTTGATGAAAATACATCAGTTCTTAATTGTAGCCTATATTGGTGTCACGATATATGCAAGGTGGTTTTTTAGAACATGTTAAGACGTAAAACATAGATGATGCTGGCAGTTTATTTACTTCGGTGCTTTTACTAGTAAATCCAATATTACTTAAGGCTGATTAAGACGTTTCGTTACCATAGCAACATAAAGCCACAGGTAGAATGATTGCAAGCAGTGTCCATTTCATCAGCCTTACTTAAGAGCATACGTGTATATCGCACATGCGCAAGTCGAGTAGTTTGACGCCGAGGCAAAGCATCACGAGACTTCAAGGACAAACAGTCTGGTCAGTTTCATCAGTGATGTCCGACAAACAATATATATGCATAAATTATAAAAAGAAATACATTTACATGTTAACTATAATCGACCATGAAGCCCACGTTATATACTCTTATGATTAGAATTAATATTGGAAACAAAAAGGAATCGAACTGCTACGGATACAAGCGATAAAATAATACAATGGTGATTAAAAAGCTAACGCCAGGTGCTTTGGTGCAATTTGGCGTCCTTCTCAATGTTCTTAGAACTAAATTTTGATATAAAAAGACAACATTTATGCCTAAAAGATAATAAATCTAGTAGATGTTATGAAGATCAACACAAAACAAGAGGAGGGGTAATATTGTGCTTGAGAAAAAATGGGAGTTTGACGCAAAAAATATGACTCCCATCCTGACATCTCAGGAGAATTACACGGAAGGATGTATGCCATCAGTGACATAAGAGACAGTAAACAGGTATGACATCATGGATCATTTTGGAAGATATCCGGAATCAGTGACGTAACCTGCACTTATAATGGGTAAATGACACCATTGTTGTCCGTCGCGAGTTCCTTTGAGTCGGTTGTTAGCCAGTCCTGATCTAGTTATAATCACACACCATTAGCACACCAATCTGACACTTACGTGCATATTTATTGATTTCTTTCTGATGCATAACAATCTAAATCATATTAACATGCACACAGTGGCCATGTTCAAATATAAAAGAGGGTGTATACAACATGGCTTATACAACAACAAACGCAAAAATATTACATACTGTATATTTTTTTCTGGCAAAAATAAATTTGTATTGTTTAGTTATTTGACATAACTAACTAATACGTTATATCTATTTGATATTAACATATATCACACTTTAAATCTTATTGACATATTTTACTTATGCTATATATATATTTCACATAACTATGGCTATATATTTAACAAACATAATTACATACCTGTACATTGTACAACATATATTATATTTTAGATAGGCCTGTGCGTGTGTCATATGTAATTGGATCCATTTTATACAAAGAATATACTTCCACACTGTTACCGTTTTACAAAGTGATTTTGTTCACGGCGTTAAAGTATCATTTTTAATATCGACCAATCAGAAGAGAGAGTACATTCTATTCACAGCAGTCAACGCCGGATAATTTCTTTTTAGATATCATGAAATGACGATGTAATAAGTAACTTGAACTAGTGACAAAAATCGAATTCTGCCGTATTTGTGAAAATAATTATGATATTCAACCGTTGACAATGTTCCACATGTTGATTTACAACAATTTGTGGCTCAAATAATACTGGGTAAACAGGCTATATACGTCACGAGTAGTGCTTTTACCACGTACTATTTGATTACACAGAACTAAACAAAACTGTACAAAAGGGGTGGATACTGGCAGACGAGATTCCTCTACTGGTTAACATGGTTTTGGAAACTTTGGAAATTTTGATAAAAATCACACGTTTTTCCTTAGCAAATGATGAGTAAAGAATAGAAAAACTGCCTTTTGTAAGGGCCTAATTTTGTACAAGGAGGAAACCCAGGTCTCCTCAACCCCGGCCCACCTTATAAATGTGCTGAGAAGATCAAAGTCATTATGAAAAAAAATACACAGCACAATATGCTCTCTGCTATATTGCATGCTATAATATCTGTTGTAAACACAACAGTATGGCAAACCCTCTATGGCACGTGTAATATGGCATATACTTTATGATGCATCATGAAAATGCTACTGAGGTATCATACACTAGAATCAGATCCTGTTGTCCTTCTTTTTCGACATAAGACCTTAAAATCATAAAAAAAAATTGTTTGGAGCAGGTCTTTGCAGTTCAAACGGTAATCTCAAAATTGATATGCAGGGAACATCTCTGAAAGACCAAGTTAAGTGTCAAGCACTATAAAGGGTCACCAAGTCACACATTTTAAATGTTGACATTTATGAATCCAAACTGTATTTCTATGACCTTTAATTTGACTTTTATTTTTGTAAATGTTTCTCAAAACATGACCAAAAGGGGAGTTCAATGTTAATGGGTTCCTGGTAGAACATAATTTGTGAGGAGTCCTGAGAAAACATCTTACCTCTTGCCTTGAGGGAATACAAATCTCACAAATGAAAAAAATAAGCGAAAAGTGCATCCTTCGGCATAAATAGTACTGGATATTGCGACAAATGTAAATGAAAAAATCTATACAACGCAAATAAATCGTGATAAGCAGCAGATGTAGTATGCGGTGCGGGATACACATCGACCTGTGGTATAAATAGCGAGTAGGACGAGGAGAATGGCCCGTAACTGATGTGTTCTGATTAACTGTTGGCTAGATCAGTCGTCTGCTCCGTTGTATGACAGGGCCTATTAGAAATTTGCAGAATAGTCATTACCTTTTCCTTATTTGATTCAAAGTCGAGGTACCATGTCGCAACAGCTCATCCATTCGAAAGTAAATATTAGTATTAAAAGCCCAAAACAAGGCAGCACTATTTGACCTTCTATAGAAGCTATATTAGTGCATTATAGCAAGTGCACAATATAGGAATTGTACAATGTCGGAGGTATACAATATAGAAATGGTACAATACAGCGATTGCATAATATGGTCAATGCACTATATAGCGGATGTGCAATGTAACGACTGGTGGCATAGCAATTGTACAATATAACCACTGTTTAGAATAGCAGGTGTACAATATAACCACTGTTTATAATAACAGTTGTACAATATAACCACTGTTTAGAATAGCAGGTGAACAATATAACCACTGTTTAGAATAGCAGTTGTACAATATAACCACTGTTTAGAATAGCAGGTGTACAATATAACCACTGTTTATAATAGCAATTTTACAATATAACCACTGTTTAGAATAGCAGATGAACAATATAACCACTGTTTAGAATAGCAGGTGTACAATATAACCACTGTTTATAATAACAGGTGAACAATATAACCACTGTTTAGAATAGCAGGTGAACAATATAACCACTGTTTAGAATAGCAGGTGTACAATATAACCACTGTTTATAATAGCAATTTTACAATATAACCACTGTTTATAATAACAGGTGTACAATATAACCACTGTTTAGAATAACAGTTGTACAATATAACCACTGTTTAGAGTAGCAGTTGTACAATATAACCATTGTTTAGAATAGCAATTGTACAATATAGCCACTGTTTATAATAGCAGTTGTACAATATAACCACTGTTTAGAGTAGCAGTTGTACAATATAACCACTGTTTATAATAACAGGTGTACAATATGACCACTGTTTAGAATAGCAGTTGTACAATATAACCACTGTTTAGAGTAGCAGTTGTACAATATAACCACTGTTTAGAATAGCAGTTGTACAATATAACCACTGTTTAGAGTAGCAGTTGTACAATATAACCACTGTTTATAATAGCAATTTTACAATATAACCACTGTTTAGAATAACAGTTGTACAATATAGCCACTGTTTATAATAGCTATTGTACAATATAACCACTGTTTAGAATAGCAGTTGTACAATATAGCGTTTTTATAATATAACAGTAAAGATTATTGTACAATAAAACGATTTTATAATATAACAATTGTACAATATAGCGATTTTATAATGTAACGGTAATGATTATCGTATAATAAAACGATTTTATAATATAACAATTGAACAATTTAGCGATTTCATAATATAACAGTAATGATTATTGTACAATACACGATTTTATAATATAACAATTGTACAATATACATTTTGTAGCGATTTTATAATATAACAGTAATTATTATTGTACAATAAAGCGATTTTATAATATAACAATTGTACGATAAAGCGATTTCGCAATATCGCAATTGTAACATTAAGTGATTTCATGATAAAGAGAAGGCACACTATTTCGTTTGATAATAAAGTGAATACTTTACAATAGGAATTAAAAAGAAAAATAGAAAACATGCTACATTATCAACACACACGGTGTACTGGTACCACACATGTAAATATCACACAGTGTACTAGTACCACACACGTAAATATCGCACAGTGTACTAGTACATGTACCACACATGTAAATATCGTACAGTGTACTAGTACCACACATGTAAATATCACACAGTGTACTAGTACCACACATATATATATCACAAAGTGTACTGGTACCACACACTTAATAATATCGCACAGTGTACTGGAACCACACATGTAAATATCGCACAGAGAACTAGTACCGCACATGTAAATATCACACAGTTTACTTGTATACCATATATGTAAATATCACACAGTGTACTTCTGTAGTACCACACATGTAAATATCGCACAGTATACTAATACCTCATATGTAAATATCGTACAGTGTACTGGTACCACAAATGTAAATATCGCACAGTGTACTAGTACCACACATGTAAATATCGCAAAGTGTGCGTGTACTACAAATGTAGATATTTCGCTTTGTGTCAGAACTGAACAAGCAGACATCCAACAGTCTACTTAACATACCTGCTGCAGATGATCAGGTCAGTTTAATTTTAAAGCAACACGTTTCTTCAAATATTGCAGGCATGCAACATGATCCCGAAATATCAATACATTTTCCCCAAACTGATTGTGAAAATTTCATTTGGTCTTATTGTAGTTTCGAAATCAACTATCGACAATATATGCTTCTACCACCATTTATTGTAGAATATGAATCATGTTCTGAAACGTAATTGGTTGAGTTAGTTTGTACGTAAACACCTTTAAGAATATTGTGTTTTGATGAAAATACTTCAGTTCTTAATTGTAGCCTATATTGATGTCACGATATATGCAAGGTGGTTTTTTAGAACATGTTAAGACGTAAAACATAGATTATGCTGGCAGTTTATTTACTTCGGTGCTTTTACTAGTAAATCCAATATTACTTAAGGCTGATTTAGACGTTTCGTTACCATAACAACATAAAGCCACAGGTAGAATGATTCCAAGCAGTGTCCATTTCATCAGTCTTACTTAAGAGCATACGTGTATATCGCACATGCGCAAGTCGAGTAGTTTGACGCCGATGCAAAGCATCACGAGACTCCAAGGACAAACAGTCTGGTCAGTTTCATCAGTGATGTCCGACAAACAATATATATGCATAAATTATAAAAAGAAATACATTTACATGTTAACTATAATCGACCATGAAGCCCACGTTATATACTCTTATGATTAGAATTAATATTGGAAACAAATAGGAATCGAACTGCTACGGATACAAGCTGGAGATAAAATAATACAATGGTGATTAAAAAGCTAACGCCAGGTGCTTTGGTGCAATTTGGCGTCCTTCTCAATGTTTTTTGTTTATATCAACAAACGACAACTACAACAATGCCAGCCAACACAGTCAAAACTAAATTTTGATATAAAAAGACAACATTAATGCCTAAATGATAATAAAACTAGAAGATGTTATGAAAATCAACACAAAACAAGAGAAGGGGTAATATTGTGCTTGAGAAAAAATGGGAGTTTGACGCCAAAAATATGACTCCCATCCTGACATCTCCTGACGGAAGGATGTATGTCATCACTGACATAAGAGACAGTAAACAGGTATGACATCATGGATCATTTTGGAAAATATCAGGAATCAGTGACGTAACCTGCACTTATAATATAATGGGTAAATGACACCATTATTGTCCGTCGCGAGTTCCTTTGAGTCGGTTGTTAGCCAGTCCTGATCTAGTTATAATCACACATCATTAGCACACCAATCTGACACTTACGTGCATATTCATTGAGTTCTTTCTGATGCATAACAATCTAAATCATATTAACATGCACACAGTGGCCATGTTCAAATATAAAAGAGGGTGTATACAACATGGCTTATACAACAACAAACGCAAAAATATTACATACTGTATATTTTTTTCTGGCAAAAATAAATTTGTATTGCTTACTTATTTGACATAACTTACTGATACGTTATATCTATTTTATATTTACGTATATCACACTTTAAATCTTATTCACATATTTTTACTTATACTATATATATATTTCACATAGAAATGGCTATATATTTAACAAACATAATTACACACCTGTACATTGTACAACATATATTATATTTTAGATAGGCCTGTGCGTGTGTCATATGTCCTTGGATCCATTTTATACAAACAATATTCTTCCACACTGTTACCGTTTTACAAAGTGATTTTGTTCACGGCGTTAAAGTATCATTTTTAATATCGACCAATCAGAAGAGAGAGCATATTCTATTCACAGCAGTCAACGACGAATAATTTCTTTTCAGATATCACGAAATGATGATGTAATAAGTAACTTGAACTAGTGACAAAAATCGGAATTCTGCCGTATTTGTGAAAAAATATATGATATTCAATCGTTGACAATGTTCCATATGTTGATTTACAACAATTTGTGGCTCAAATAGTACTGGTTAAAAAGCACAATAGGACATGCTATATACGTCGCGAGAAGTGCATTAATACGTACTATTTGAATACACAGAAGAAAACAAAACTGTACTAAAGGGGTGGATACTGTCAGACGAGATTCCTCCACTGGTTTACATGTTTTTTGAAATTTTTGAAATTTTGATAAAAATCACACGTTTTTCCTTAGCAAATGATGATTAAAGAATAGAAAAAATGCCTTTTGTAAGGGCCTGTTTTTGTACAAGGAGGAAACCCAGGTCTCCTCAACCCTGGCCCACCTTATAAATGTGCTGAGGAGATCAAAGTCATTATAAAAAAAAATACACAGCACAATATGCTCTCTGCTATATTGCATGCTATAATATCTGTTGTAAACACAACATTATGGCAAACCCTCTATGGCACGTGTAATATGTCATATACTTTATGATGCATCATGGAATTGCTACTGATGCATCATACACCAGAATCAGATCCTGTTGTCCTTCTTTTATGACATAAGACCTTAAAATCTTTAAAAAAAAATGTTTGGAGCAGGTCTTTTCAGTTCAAACGGTAATCTCAAAATTGATATGCAGGGAACATCTCTGAAAGACCAAGTTAAGTGTCAAGCACTATAAAGGGTCACCCAGTCACACATTTTAAATGTTGACATTTATGAATCCAAACTTTATTTCTATGACCTTTAATTTGACTTTCATTTTTGTAAAGGTTTCTCAAAAACCATGACCAAAAGGGGAGTTACATGTAACTGGGTTCCTGGTAGAACATAATTTGTGAGGAGTCCTGAGGAAACATCTTACCTCTTGCCTTGAGGGAATACAAATCTCACAAAAGGAAAAAATAGGCGAGAAGTGCAACCTTCAGCATAAATAGTACTTGATATTGCGACAAATGTAAATGAAAAAATCTATACAACGCAAATAAATCGTGATAAGCAGCAGATGTAGTATGCGGTGCGAGATACACATCGACCTGTGGTATAAATAGCGAGTAGGACGGGGAGAATGGCCCGTAACTGATGTGTTCTGATTAACTGTTGGCTAGATCAGTCGTCTGCTCCGTTGTATGACAGGGCCTATTAGAAATTTGCAGAATAGTAATTACCTTTTCCTTATTTGATTCAAAGGCGAGGTACCATGTCGCAACAGCTCATCCATCCGAAAGTAAATATTTGAATTATAAGCCCAAAACAAATCAGCACAATTTGACCTTCTATAGAAGCTAAATTAGGTCATTATAGCAAGTGCACAATATAGGAATTGTACAATGTCGGAGGTATACAATATAGAAATGGTACAATACAGCGATTGCATAATATGGTCAATACACAATATAGCAATTGTACAATATAGCGTTTTTATAATTTAACAGTAATGACTATTGTACAATAAATCGATTTTATAATATAACAATTGTACAATAAAGCGATTTCACAATATCGCAATTGTAACATAAAGTGATTGCATGATGAAGATAAAGCACACTATTTCGTTTTATAATAAAGTGAATATTTTACAATAGGAATTAAAGAGAAAAATAGAAAACATGCTACATTATCAACACACACGGTGTACTAGTACCACACATGTAAATATCACACAGTGTACTGGTACCACACACTTAATAATATCGCACAGTGTACTGGAACCACACATGTAAATATCGCACAAAGAACTGGTACCACACATGTCAATATCACACAGTTTACTTGTATACCACACATGTAAATATCACACAGTGTACTTCTAATATAATAAAGTGAATACTTAACAAAAGGAACTTAAAAGAAAAATAGAAAGCATGCTGCATTATCAACACACAACAATTACTGCACGATAACTGCAAAACAGGACAAAATATACGATATCATCAATGTACAGGGACAAATTAAACAACAAGAAAAAACCTTTTGTATCTGAATATGAATTGTCGTATAAAAACCGGATACATACAGTATGCATTCATTCACGCACACATTTAAAAGTCGGACAGGAACTTAAAGACAACATGAAGCTCCTCAATTAATTGCATCGATTGTTTACATGTATGTAGTGGGGATTGCAACAATATTTATTTTTCCTGAAACAGGACCTACGGAACTACTACATATGGTTTGAATATAGCGTAAACATAGCCAATAGCAAAAGACTTCTTATCACAGCAAATCAGGCACACTATTACATTAATTATCCATTAATGTTTCCCCATAAACTGACACAAAAGCAACGACCTTGGCATATGATATAAACGTTACGCGTGCGTGTGGCTAGTATGTCGGTTGTATACGATGATCTTCTATCAGTTCATGCACCTGACGCCATCTACCTTTTAATCTACTTCTGATAGAACTCTGACGTACATTAATAATCCTTAGGATCTAAGGGTAATGTAGATCTAAGCGATTAATCTAAGAATAAATATTCTCTTTCCATCAAATTCAAAGACGAGATATATGTTCAGTAGAGGCTATCCGACAATCTCCTATCGATGTCAAAGTACATAATTATAGAGGCATGGTACGTTCTGATTCGTGTGGTAAATAGGTATATATCGAACATGGTCTTTGTCAATTTTAGTTATAACAGTTCCTTTATAAAACAAATAAGGGCATGTTAAAGAAACCAAAAAAGAACAAGGTTCAAAGAAAGATAATCTAACCATTAATCTAACCAATCAATACCTGCTCACTAGAGCTGATAACTCTGCAATACGAAAAGAGAGAATATTCCCTGATACTGTGGTTCATATGGTTGCTTTGACGTTTTTTGGAGTTATAGATCACACAGAAAATATCAATAAGATATAACGGTTTTTCCCCTTTTTTAGTTCGATTTATTTTCTTTAACAGGTCAACAAATAAACTCACAACAATATAATACATTTATCTCCTTATACTTATACACTATTCATGCGTGATATTTTTTACTGTGAAAATATTAACAGTAAATTAAAAACAATATAGTAATATTTAGTCGCAATCGAATTTGGAGTTGTTCCTAAACATTGAATACGCGTGGATATCTTTTGATTTGAAGAAGAGTGGCTAATGGACAGAAATATCTACCGAATATACTGTATGCTAGTTTACACATGAACGTAAACATTGCTTTCGTGATGGAACACCATAAACGTAAGCTGATAGTTGTGGCAATTGTCACGATATCAGCTGTCAAAAAAAGAACATATCGTCGATCATCAACGAGGTAAGGTAGATGCACTGTTAACCAGTCTTTATTCCAGTTAGAGTTAAATAACAGATCGGTACCGTAGCATTTACTCAGCGCGGATGGACGTGGTTCCAATAATACTTATTAGGGATAAGGTTTAAGAAACAGTTGCGGGTATGTATAAGGATAATTAATTTGATACAAGGTTTTGGATTCTCTTGACAATACGTGACATACATATCAAAATTTAAGCCAACCATGATAAAGGTAATTATGTTTTCTGTAACAACTTTGCTTTCCAATGTTCCAATCCGTGTACATTTTCGTTTTGATTCTTGACGTTTTTGATAATGGTCATCAGTGTGCATTGTGTTTTTTGTCAACACCACAATTCTATTTTTTAAGATGTGATTTGATCCAGGTTTGACTCAGTTGTACTTGACGTCGTCCATGAAACAGAAGACAGAATAATGTTCTTCTCCCTGTACCTTTTCAAATGCTAATTGAGAATTACACAACAAAGTGTCAGCGCCTTCTGTTTCATTGCGACACCGGGAATATAGATCTATGTTTATCCACGGTAATGGCACGTGCTTAAAGAGACAGTCGGGATAGTGGCAAAGACTACATATGCGTCTTTCGAAAATCAGTGCTGTAAGTTTAATCTTAACTTATGTTTGACAAGGGAGTGGAGTTCATCTTCTAGGTCCTTGTCTCGTTTCCTTGATAAGGTGTTTTGATGCTGTATCATATACATATATTAATTGGTTAACTGTGGAGTCTTTGGGAAGGAGGCCAGACTGATTTTTCGAAATAACCTTATTCTCAGATAGAAAATTATAGAAATGTTTAAAAACTATTTTTTCAAGAAGTTTACTGAATAATGATTTGACAGAGATTGGTACATTTGTAGTTAGGGGATTCCAGATCACCTGTCCACTGAGCTAAAAAAAATACTGAATTCACATAAGAAATCAGGATCTTAACAGACTCAATTGTATTTTACATGTGTTTATTTTTTATCATTATTTAGAAATTGTAACTAAACACATTTTACTCAGTCACATTCAAATATCTTAATCAAATATATTCTCATAATGTGATGTTTTTAATGAATATCTGATTATAGTTAAATATGGTCTTATCTTCGTGTGTTCTGTTTTATGAGCTTGTTCTTTTCTTCCTGCATGTTTGTATAATTTTATTTCAATAGTTGTGCTTTTGTTTCTTAATGCGTGTTTTGTTACATTATGCCCACTGTAATATCTTTATATGTTCTGTCGTAAATATAGCTATTCAGAGTTAATATTTCACGTTACACATATACGACAAAAATACAGTGTCTTGTAGCTTGTATCTTGTTTCTTGAAACTCCAGAGGTGAAACCGTACGTTTTACGATAGTAAGTGTGTTTCAGCTGTTTAGTCGGCCACGGTGTCTTTCGTCAATTGCGGGAAGTTTGTTGACATTTAGATTTTGAGGACAATTTTGATCATGGTAGAAGATAAAACTCCATGGACGAAAATCAGGTCCCGTAACGCAAGATGTATTTCTGCAGCGTACATTGCAGCCTCTCTAGTAGGAAACATTTGGAAAGAAATTAAAATTGTCACATCTGTAATAAAGTCTGGTAACGAGTTAATATTTATACTGTGGTGGTAAAACAAGAATAATGCTTCCTTTTCGCTTGTTTTAGCATGGTCGAAGCATTGATCGAATAGCTACATTTCATAGTATTGTGACGTTAGTAAATGCAGTAATAAAACCGCAGTTGCATTTACGTTGTTAAGCTTCAAACAAACAAACCTGTGTTGTTTGCATTTCAAACTAACCAACTAATTCAAAACACATTAATTTACTAATTGTAGCAAGCTATCATGTTACGATGAAATCATTTCGTCAATTAAACTCAAATTGTATCATTTTTCATAACAGCATAGTTGAATCATTGGCTTCGAAACAACAGACTTCATCTGAAATCCATATTGGTGTAATGAACTAAATGCATGACTAATGCGTTTTTGTACTAATGGATGTTCAGAATTCTGGTCAAATTAAACTAAAATGATTTATGTTATATTTCATTTTATTTTTAAGACAAGATGTTAGCTGCCTCTGCTATTTTAATCGGTCCCCGGTAGTGCATATTGTTGTGCATTCATTGATTTGATTACAAACTTCGTCGGTGTTTAATTGAAGTCTGTTTTGTATCACTTCCGTTTATGGATGAAAATGGGATTGATATTAGTTATCTCTGAATCAGAGTGGAGTGTCGGCTTACACTAATCATAGGCCCAGATCAGGGTGGTTGCGTCGGCATTCCTCGTCCCCTCACCTCTCAGGAACCGGGATAAAAGATAAAGTAACGTCAATAATAATTCCTGTGTTTATAACAAATTGGTTGGTTTAACATCAGCCATTCGTGATTACAGATGTTTCTCTGCTTACAGTACATATTGATAATGGCAACTAATATGCGTAATCGTTAGAAGAATTATGTTGATTTCATATTTTCAAATACAATCGAATAACCACAAGTGGAATAAGAACAATATAAGACTCGTTCATGTCCAGGGTTGTAGAATCGGGTGATTCCACCCGAGGGGTTTTCAAATTTGGAAATATCCGAGGCTATTTTTCTCTCATTCCAATCACCAGAATAAGCCCAGAAACCATGAAAAATGCGTTTGGACTGGCCACCATTTTGAAAATGTCAATTTTTCCCCTGACCTTTTTAGACGAAAACGAATTAGCAAGCCAGATTAAGCATATCCCCCCCATATTTGCAAACAATTTTTGCTCAGAAAAAAATAATCACACCTTTCTAACGTGTGCGGTAAATATCTAGTACATTGTAAGAGGTTGTAATTCCATCACGTCGCCTTTTCTGCATTGCGGCATCGGAGAGTTCCTAATTCGTGACGTCACGTCATTGTTGAGCCATTGTGAAGTCACGTCACGTGAAATGGGGTGTAAGATAAAAACTTCCTACGCCTCTTTCTTACCCTGGACAGCTCTATCTTACACACAGGGATGTGAGAGAAATATATTTCTTGTATGGACACTGTCCCATATAACGGTAAACGTAGCCAATTTGAACATATACATGGACCGCAGTTTTCCCCACGCGGGGCACTTACGTAACTCGTCACAATGTAAAATTCCAGGTGAAGGGAAACTGTATAGTCTAAAATAAATGCAAATAACATGTACTCTTCATAACGGTCATACGTTTTCACATGTTAGCTTTCTTCGTCAGCCACAGGCGAAGTAAAACTCCGGTCAAGCATCATGTAATTACCCTTTTCTGTTACCAATTTCTGACAGTCTAATGTAACAGTCACTGTAATACTGTGTACAATGTAACACACATTGTATAATGGAACGTTATCTTAAGAAATATGATGAAAAAAATATACAAAAAAGTGATCATTATTCTATACGAGCTTTCCGGAGTTTATTCATTCCGTAACATTGATCAACAAATTGTACCAAATAGCACATTTTTGCGGTGATAAGATCAAAATGGGAGAAAGATTGTTTAATCGCACAATTGTGCGCAACATGTGAGGACGATGTTCGGACAGTGTGCGCACGATTTATTCACGATGTGCGCACGCTAATTTTGGTGCGTTGTGTGGTAACACAACTGTACTTCGACATGTTTTTCCTTCTATCGAGGACGTTATCATCTCATAAAATTTGATTCTCCGCCCTCGGACTAGACAACCCTGGAACCCTTAAGAACGTTTCAATAAAGCACTTTCCCGCTTTGAAGGCAGAACTGATTATTATAATTACAATACATAAGCTATCTTTCATCTTGTTTGGCACAGTTACAAACGTCTGGTTTTGATATTGGGTATTAGCTTATAACAGACCAATTATTAATACATTGTCGTCATTCCAAACGACATTGCCTTTAACAAAACTTCCATTCTCTGAGATAAACAAAATCAATTTTCCATATTCCACAGACCACTGTCCTCACAAGCTTCTACGTCACACGGAGCACGATCCTTTGAGAAGTTCAATGAATGTATGACGTCTTTTGGCTTTGTAAGATTAGGATTTTTTTTAAAGTTCTCTTTCTTAGTGGGGTTTGTATCTCTCTTGATAAGGCTTCAAACAGTATGAGTGTGCTTTATCCTTAATGGTAACAGTCCCTAGGGAGCCCACTCATTCAAACGAACTTGTGACTGGAAACATGTGCTCTGTATCACGAGAGGAACAGACTGAGAACCTCTGACGCTATAATGATATCCCGGTTGGAAAACGGGCCAGTTTCTGAGGTCATTAGACAATACAACTTGATACATTTTCGGAATGCATATTCTAATGAACAATTGTATCATCGTTAAACTGTGAGTCTCAATCAAAGTAACAATATCTTACCCACAAAAGTCTGCCTATCAATTGTCATTTATTATATTTTGAAAGGCCATTTGATGTTTTATTAAGTACCGTTGTACTAGTCCCGACACTAATGAACAATAACAAGACACCAATGCGTTAATTTTAATACGGATATATATATTCAACATCGAACAAAGATTTATAAAACATAATCATAGAATAACAAAATTAGATTTTAGATTACACGCGTTCAAATAACGATTCTGAATTGATCGACTAAGGTATTACTTTAATGTTTTTAAAAGTTAATCATTTAAAACATTACCATCAATGCATCTTAAAGATTTCCATGCACTGAACACTGTTGGATGTGGGTATTCGGTGACCTGCAAGCATGACAAGATACAACATATCAACATATTAATCGTAGGGGTTTAACCACGGTCACTCAGCCATAGCAGCCTCATCACATCAGGTTAATGAAAATATACATGTACAGTAATTGAATATATATAGCATGGATGTGACAAACCTCAAAGCTTAAAGATCATGAATACATAATAAAATAATAATATCTTATAAATCCGTATTTCTTTTGAGATCAGTTGCCAAAACAATACTATTATTATGCATATTTGATATCTGTAGTTTGTCGAAGCATACGTTTCTGATGAAAAGATGATGAGAAAAAGACTAGTACATACCAACACTACTTGAGACAGTTACAGCTTTAGTTCACGATTACTTTAAATCTTAGAATGCAAATCATTGCAACAGCAATATTTTCCAACTCTTAAACAAATTTGACCACGATACTGTCTTCCTTTTTCAATAACCAAATAAAATGTGAAAATATAAAATGATAAAAAGGGTAAGAAAAAGTTTGAATGAACGGAGAGATGGATGATCATACCATCAGGTGCATCACAGAAAAGCAGACGACACCTTTCTGAACCATCCTATTTGTCTTACAATGTAATACAATCATGCCACCCTTTGTTGGTTGGTTATCAATTGATGAAGAGCGTCCCCGACTCTATTCCATTGTAGTATAACAGTATAAATCCTTTTACTTCAATTTGAGTTCATAAAAAAAAAATTGGACTGTATTTAAAACATTGTTTTCATTTCAATAAACGAAATTTAGTCATTTATTTATTGAAATATTCGTTTGTAAAAACATGTTCTGTATTTTGAATTGTGATAGGATATGTTGTCACGTCGTATCATTTCCCGTATTTTGTTTTCAATTCATTTTTAAAATAAAATTCAGAATAGATATCATCTGTATTTCTTTGATTTGGTTTGGTTTTTATGGTTTAACGTCCTGTCAACAGCTAAGGTCATTTAAGGACGTGCCTCCATGCGTGTTGTGTATGCGTGCATGCGTTTATGTGTGACGGAGACAGGTTATGTTGGTGTACTTGCCTCTTTGTGATAGTGCGGATCCGATATCGACTTTACAGTGCTATTTCACAGACACACCATTTCGAAGGCATCCAACACAGCATTCCGCCCGGTCGCATTATACTGACAACGGGTGAACCAGTTATTGCCATTCACCCAAATGCTGAACGTTAAGCAGGGAAATAAAAACTTTTTTTATGACTTTGATATGTCCCGGCCTGGGGACAGAACCCATTGCCTTCCTCACCTAGGCGAACGCCAAACATTAAAGCCGAAAGTGAGGTATTGCATAGCAAGGCGCTAGGAAATAAAAGGTAGCCAGAAATAGGATTAAATATAAAGATCCCAAATATTGCATTTATTTCGGTCGCTTTTGTGTACCCAAGTAGGTGGCACGAATGTAAATCCCCAATTCCGCAGGGGTTCCCAAATTAGACACCTCATATGATACATACAGTGGGCAAAAGCAGGTATATTGTTTTCTTGATCCCCGATCTGCAGGGGTGCAAAATAGGAAATGCTTCATCAGTTTGTCACTTTCGGTATCCTCACGTTAGCTGCTTTCATGGAAATACGGAATGCAAAGTACATCATGCAGTTAATACATTGCAAAGCGTAAACAATCGCTATCAAGCCTGTTTGATTGAACTCAGTCACAGTTTGGAATTGAAAATTATAGCACACGATCATTTGGGTCTTTTTATTAGATAGTAGATAGGAATTTGCATCACATTCCTAATACATTTTTATCTCCGTTCTTTGCTTGTGATCTAAAAATAGGAAAATGTTTTGACAAAACGTAATATGCAAAGATCTGTTCAGTGTGTTCAGAAATAGAAAGTGGCAGACGATAATAATCTAGGTGGTGTAACTGTTTCTCATTAACACGTTTAAAAGTTGATCACCGAACTTGATAGATAACACTTTTGAAAATGAACCGATAATTGTAAACCAGTTGATATGTCAACAAGGCATTGCGAGAGTGCTTAAAGATTATGCTCTCACTACAATAGACTTTTTTCTGTATCATTTTACATCTTTTCGCTCAAATTAAATGCACATATTCATTAAATGGTTTTCAAAATAATGCTTTGTATAAATGCAATAAACAAAAGAGTTCTTCAAACACCGTAAAAAGGTCCATGCTGGCTTCACCATTAATCCCATTATGTTGTACTAACTGGCTTGACTAGACAAGGTCCTGCCGCCACATATGGTATAACCCCATTACCGTCACCGCACGGCGGCATTCTGTTACACAGCAAGACCTATACAAACACAATTATGTCCAACTCTCGTGTCCAAGGCAGAGAAATCACGACGTTCATATGGTACGGAATCTCCTATATGCCATTTGCTAGTTGTCCAGTTTTCTAGTCTCTTTTCGTCAGGTTCTCTTTTATGCCAACGCTAAGTTGGAAATATTTCCATAACGTTAAATGAAATAAATGCATTTGATCATGTATCTTTATTTAGTACATATTACAATATTGCGTGTTTTAGTTACATTTAATAGATATATTGTGTTTGGTTTTTAAACTATGCCTATGAGTTTTATCTACAATGTTGTGTGTCCGCTTTGTGTTTAGGAGGTTTATCTATAATTTGATAGTCGTGCAATAGACATATGTCTCTGAGATATATCCATAATCACATGAACGGCGTATACATTTATCTCTGTGGTGTTTTTTTTAAAATGCTTTGTGGTATTTTTGACTTTTTATTTCATTTAGTAGATATCTAAGCCTTAAAGGCGACTTCGCCGAGTCGTTGATATCATGTAATGAACTTAATTTTCTAGATGTTTGAGCATGCGATAAATTTTAGTTCTATTTCCCGGTTGATTATATCGTGTTATATAGATGGCTTTATTTTTTGTTTTAGCCATATGTTGTGCACTAGAGCTCTTAGCTGTTTGAGTCGTGTGACAAGAGTACACATGTACATTTGTATCTATCAATTGCTTATATCAAATAGTTGACTGTAATCCATAGTGCTGATGTCATGTGTTAAACTGTATCTTTGTGTTGTTGAAGTCACATGTTGAACAGTCTTCCCGAGTCATTCGCGTGGTTGGTTGGACAGCTGAGTCGTTCAATGTAGATTTGTTTTACACTTAATATCTATATTATTTTGACGTATGTTCCACGTTATCTCTAGCTCCTGTGTTGTAATTTACACTTTATCTCTCATGGTGTTTATGTCATGTGTTGGACAACATCTATTTAGACTATTTAGAAATGCGAGTTTCTGCTTTGTATTCACCTCCGTACTGTTGTGGAAAGCTCTCTTATTTCATGTATACATTTGTATTTGTCCAAGGTTAGCCTTTACTTATCTTATATTACCTACGAAGCGCTGCCTAAACATCCGCTATATGTCTATAGAACATTACTTGGGTTACTAGGAAAATACACAGAGTCGTCTCAAGATACACATAAATCACTTTGCTGATGGTGTGTCTTGTACATGTACACAATAAGAACAAGACTCATATTACTCGAAACAAAGTTATAGATTTGTCAAAAAGCTAGTTCGTCGTGGCCAAGTACACCATTATTCATATAAATATGTAGGACAGTTGAGATCAAGTCCCTGGCTTGCCTTCACTTTGGACTGCTTTGTTATTTTAGTTTATAAGACAGCTGACCTTATATTGAACGACAGTGTCCTCTATATATGGAACAAATTAAGGGTAATGCCAAAAAACAGAGCCATCGAAATTGTTCATCTGAAATTTTAGAGTATGACACATCATCCAGACAAATTAATCTAAAAGCGTTCCAGCCATGATTTCCTAAACAGATACCGCACAACAAAGAGGATATAACGATGATAAGTATTACAACGTGCCTGATTTTGGTTTATCGGGTGTCACCAACAACAAACGAAAGAAGCTAAGGAAATATCACCGATTTTGAGAAGGAGCATTTGTCGGATTGACCAATAACATGCTAAAGGAATAGAATAATCATATCCCCGATTCTGCAGCAAGTTCATGACAAGACTGATGTAATACGACGAATGCGTGATCACGGATCAAACGATCATACGAGGCTTCACACAAACCATTATCTCTCCGGAGAGTATCCATCTAAAGCCTTATTTTGTTCGCCTGGTTGTGAATGGTCACGTTTTCTCCCGTGAATTGCCGAGAGATATCTCTTGTCTATTGGCTGGTTATACATGATCACGTTTTCAACCGTGAATGACCATGTGATGCTTTATGTCCACTGCCTTGCTATAATTGGCCACGTACATATGTTGTGTTGCGGGTACATGTGTAGCACAGTGGATAGCGCACTCGTCTTTCACCAATTTAAGGCGACCGGGTATCGATTCCCCGATTGGATATAAAGAGGTAATGGGGTAACCTGTTCGAGCACGTAGGTGTCCTCACATTCAGACCCTATGTGCACTTATAACCAGACGTACATGAACGATTAATACAAGTTATTATACTTATTTTATAACTTTTGTAAAAAAAAAGCATAGACGACATTTAACTGATGATTTAACGGGGGAAAAGACTTCTGATATTGCTGGTGTTTCTTTTTTGTTTTTTTTTTATTTACTTTGTTTGCTAACCTTGATCACTCCTAACAACATCATCAACAGGGACAGTTCAGACATGTAGGTTGATAAAGATCATAGGCAACTGTGACAGTTGCTGATTTTATCTCTTTGGGAAATATGTTATTTCTTTATGTGCTATGAGGTCGATTTTTTTTTCTTAAACTCATTGGTGTACATTGTTATTTTGTTGTCACTGACCAATTGCTTGCTATGACGACTCAACATTACGGATTTTTTACTTAGATTTACATAGCGGGTATCGTCGATGATGATGGTTAACCTTCTGGAACGCATGGTCTAATTTTTCTGGTACTTTCAAGTGTATCCAAGGAAAACTTTCCTGTATTTATGTATTTGTTTTACATACTAGATGTATTTTGTTTACATTTACCGGTGATATACTAAAAGTAAAAAAGGCATGCTCATATAGACCTGACAAGCATTAGCGCTTTCATTATAAATCTTAGACGCTTACAAATAAATACAAGTCATGATGTCATTGATATGTTGGCTATAATACAGAACTGAATGTGCAATCCATATGCGCAAATAATATCCATTCCAGCAAACCTTATTCATTGAAAATGTGTTTAATATGAAGTAGATCTATGTGTGGATGGGAAACCCCACAAGGAATCCCAAACATATGTCGTGCGTACGCACGTAGATTTTAATTCCTTGTTCCTTTGCCGAGCTAATTAATGAGTATTGCCATAGGATATTTGCTTGAGAAAGGTAAACAAAGCTTGGATATCTTTACTGCCTGTAATCACGATTAGCGTGCAGATTTTCATCTTCTGAGTAATTTCCATTGATTTTCAGAAAAACATTTCTCGAAAACCTGTCGCAAATTCAAGGAATAATGACTGGATATGTAAAACGTAGTCGCGACTAGGATGAGGTCGTGTATAACTTGCAGAGCCGGACAACTCCTTGGCGGACCATTAGGTAGGCCCGGAACCTATAGCTGACATTAAGTATACGTCACTGCAGTTCCGTCATACGATAGATTCAAATCAGGTTCGTGTTTGAATGTGATAAATTATTTCCTCTGTCTACATAATGGCTTCACATTTGATGAATATAAGGAACTTGTCGCTGAAATAAGTAATCTTCGTTGTTAGGACAATAAATTAAAAAGAGATGATGACAGCTTTGTGATGTCAACGTTTCTCTACCATGGTAACGCGCTGCACATGCTCGTGACTATTTAACTAATGGGTCAAAGGCTGTGACATCGCGTGTTGTCGCCAATTAAGAGCGATTACTCTCAGTTGGAAGGCTCATCAAAATCAATATTCCCCTCATTATGTTTCAATACTTTCATAATGATAAGTATGTTAAGCCTGGCTATAAAACACTTAAACAATAGAGGTAAATATACGGCGCTCTCTATTACAATACCAGTTCTAACACTGGGATTTACACACTGGTCCATGATAATCACAAATGTCTGCTACGTGTACATATGTATATTCGGGCAATCATTACGTCCCTCATTTCTTTCCAGAGTCGGTACATTCTCATTGTGTTGTCATCGCTGTTTAAAGCATTCTCAAGTATACTAATGAGGTTCAGTCACGGACTACAATCTGTACTATTGGGCACAGGAAGTGTTTTATTGACCAGCAGTATTATCATCATAGTATAATTACACTTATAAAATCCCGATATTGAATGAGAAACACCATCTACTGTATCTTGACAAATGTTAAAATTGTATTTCATATTCGTTTTTTAGGTCACCTGAGACAAAGTCTCAAGTGACCTATTGCGATCGCCTTTTGTCCGGCGTCGTCCGTCGTCCGTCCGTAAACAATTTACATTTTCGACTTCTTCTCCAAAACCCCTGAACCAACTTCAATGAAATTTTGCTGAAACCTTCCATGGCCAAAGGTTAACTTAAATTATGAATTATATGGTCCCCCGCCCCCAGGGGCCTGAGAGGCGAGGCAAAAAAGGGTAAAATTTCAAAAATCTTCTTCTCAAGATCCAGATATGGTAGATTCAAATACTCTTCATAGATGGAAGGGTCTTAATGTGCGTTAATAAAATTGTGAATTTCTTGACCCTGGGGTCTCACGTTTCCCCCTGGGGAGGGGGTAAACTTTACCCTAGTTTATATAGGGAAATAACATTTTGGACCAACATTTGTTTAATTGCCATTGGAAGTAATTCAATTTAAGTTAGCATTATCATTATTGGGTAGCAGTTTGATAGTATGCGCATATCAGCCCTGACTGACCCCCAGGGGCTGATAAGTGGGGCCAAAAAGTGTTGAATTGACTGAAATTTCAAAAATCTTCTTCTTAAGACCCTGATATTAAGAATCAAATACTCTTCATAGATGGAAGGATCTTAAGGTGCTTTACCAAATTTGTGAATTTCTTGGCCCTGGGGTCTCACGTTTCCCCCTGGGGAAGGAGGGGAGGGGCAAAAATTGTTATGGTTTATAATGGCAAATGATACTTTGAATATTACATGTTGATAACTTGATTGGAATTATAACCCTAAGTTGACAGTTTGATACTTTGTAAATTTTGAGCCATCCCTACCCCCAAGGGCTGTAGGGTGGGGCCCAATGGAGTCCGTGTGCTAAAATAAAATTTCTTCACTTTCCTTGTTTCGAATCAGCGGTGCTAGTTTCAAATACTTTTCAGTCTTAAATCTGCATGCTAGATATTGAATAAGGTGGTTTTATTGTTTTTTGTCCCTTTGAATAATATTTCTGTTCATGTTAAAAACAAAAATCAAATCTCTGTATAAATATATCAGGTGACCGTTAAGGCCCATGGGCCTCTTGTATAATATTTGTATCTATGTATCATGCAATTTAATGTATTATGTTTAATCTATTCTATAAGATATTTATGTTAACAATAACCAGTATATGCTATGTCACCCTAAGGTGATGCGTTACTAAGTGTAGCCATTGTTTTTCTACGATTTTGCTTTGAGAGAACACGTGATACGTTTTTTGACCTGATGAATTTCCCAAATAACCTCAGTTAAGAGCCTAAATATTTTTATGACGTCATATTCTATTAGGCGACGACAAATGATTAATCAAAATTGACGTTTTTTGTGTAAAGGTAGAAAGAAACTTCACAACTCGTGACATATCTTCATCTGTGATCTAACTTGCTAGTTGTGCTATTTTATTTTGAAATTTAAAAGGTACCATAGGTTATGCTCTTGCCTTTTTCAAATTTAAAAACAAAGAAATGTCATATTTGATAAATAATATTGACCACCGTCACTTCCTGTGGAATATCAAAGTATCGATAATCCTGTCCACACATGTAACCGTGTGTAATAGCTATGTACTAATATCGGTATGTGTCCTGTTAATTGACCAATATGGATACACTGGAGTGTTTCTGTTAAATACCAGAGGCAACATTGTGCCAGTTTTTTTTTTATAAAATAAACCACTACCTTCGAATGATGTTTAAACATCAACTTAGTCGAAGTCACAATGTACAGTAAGAGATGCTTATTAAAAACTTTGTACCACAAAAACATGTTTTATATTTTCAAATTCCCTATCAAAGGCGAGTACAGAATATTAGTGTATTTGTTTAGGGTTACTGTCCTCGCAACAGCCAGTGTCATATGAGGACGTGAGCCTAGGAAGACAATGCCTGGAACAGAAAGTCGATAGAAAAGACAGACGACAGGAAAGATAAGAAACGAAATAGATTACCAACAATCATACTTATTCGATTAACAGTGCGACTTAATAAAGCGTTTTTAGGTGCTTCTTTTACTGTTTATCTGTTGTAATGTAATAAAATCACCAACAATTGAAACTTATCATAGATCCGCCGTTTGCTATTGATATTTTGAAATATCCTGTACTGCAGACTTTACTACATGTGTGACGTTAATTGTTTCTTTCACACGCAATCTGATGAGTGTCGGAGTAGAAGATGAACATTGTCCGTGATAAATATTTCGTGCTCTGGAGTACACTGTATTGTACATAGACAAACAGTTACGGTAATTTCATAACCCAGTGAGACGCACGTGCGTTTCTTTGTAGATTGACATAATGAGGGCAGGCGGACTCTTTGAAATGTGACATTGTCTACAGACCAATATCCTTCATATATGTAAACATTAGAACTTTCCCATTGATCACAAAACAAACACAGCTTGTGGCGATCTCATCAGATCATGTCATCTAAAAATTGAATTAGTTTTTTTCCTTTCCTCTTTTCTTTTCGATCCATTGGAATGATTCCATTATACCCATAGGGATAGACATTTATAGATCTACGATTAGGGGTTAGAAGGGTCCACCTCTTGACCCCGCGCGTATGCTGGCTGTATGGTCGCCACACAGCACGCGAATATACATAGATATATATGTTACATTTGATCGTTATGGATTCCTCCGGTTTTGTTGGTGACTGACCTCTGTCGAGATCCTGTTCAATAAAATCTAATTAATCCACGCATTGATCACGTGGTATTTGTGATCTGACATCGCTGCTTGGTTTTAAGCGTAATCACAGGTTGTTTCCCGGTTGTTATGGAAACGTTTCTAGCTACTAAGCAATCGAAAAATTATTATTCGCTCAGCAAATAGGCGGTACGGATGACGGAGCATGAACGTGTATGTCCATTTTTTAACTTTGCTGAACATGATGGTATATATTTGAGTTTTAAAAGATGGAATTGTAAATATCTTTGGTGATTGAATTCTTCACGAGACAAATCATGATTCTGTGGGCATTGAAAGGTAAGTGCGAATATATCACAGTTGTATGTTTCATCGTTACGTTAAATTTCTTTAATCATATATGTTTTCAATGTTTTTGACGCGAAAAACAAAAAACAAATCTTGTGTACATCAAAAATCTGTGTATTTGTTGATTTTGTTTTTTATTTGGTCGATATCTATCTAAATCAATAACGCAGCATCATCTATTTCTGGAATAGGCAATAAGGAGGGGCGTGCCAAGAGCCTTTGGAACCTTATACGTTATCCGTATATAGATAAGTCAGTCTAGTATATGTAGACCAAACGGATGGCGCCTACATTGTACATATGTTGAACATTGAGATTCTCTATTTAATTATCTTATTTTGTCTGGGTTGAAAAAGGGTATATTAATTTCTTAGAAACATAGATGTGATATACATACATATAGTCATTGATTTTGAAATGTTTTTCAAAACATTATTAAAGGTTAAATATAAATCAGCCAAAGCTTTTGACCAACAAAGAAACAGTATATAGATACCGAAATATCAGATATCTGTGAACTTTACAGTACTTACGTACGTATACCAACAGGGGAATACACCAGTTCAATCCTTATCTTTTTCTCCCTACACTTTTTCAGGGGTCTGAAGATAAATCTTTACTGAGTTCATATTTTACCCTAGTTTATCGATTTTGTATTCTAACGGTGGTTTTGTAGACGCTTGGGTATTCTTTTTTATTATTTCATAGTGTTCTTCAACCATTCATTGTTATCCATGCACAGTATTGATTTATGTTTGACCACAAAAAATAAGGCTTAGATACGTTCCTTGATAAGAAAAAATCACATATAGTTTTTACTCTAACGGATTCTTATATACTTAATATCCAGACATGTAAATGTTAGTAGTAAAAAAGCTTAAGGATCCGAGTACCACTTCCAAAAGCTGTTATCAAGTGTTGTTTAAATCATATCTGAAAAGAAAAATATACTTTGCAGGACGTTTTTATTAAATATGATACAGATGAAATAAACAAAAGATGACAACAACAATGATCTAAGTGGAGAAAAAAATAGCGGAGCTAGATAAGGATTCGAACACTGGACTCATATGTGATGACATCGATTTAACCAATTGAGCTGCTTGTTTAACTGTGCTATGTTAAAATCCAATCGGAAGTAAAAGGGATGTTAATGTATATATACTGAATACCACAGTGCAACGGGACAGGGATCCTTAAACAGGGTGTAAATACTACTGATTATCCTTTACTACGATTCGAGATGTTATGAATATGTCTCTTTAGTTAATTGACACCCCGGCTAATCATTGATGTACATGTAACAAACACTGCCGTCACCTGTACTTTAGTAACACAAATCCTACATGAAATTAAACTCCACGGTAGTGTCTTGTCTGTGACGCCAGCGCAAATGAACCCTTGTAACGGCTTATATGTCAGTCTGGGTTTGATAGGCTCTTTGGGGAGTCTTATTTTATGAGTTTCCTGAAAGGTCAAATCATAAAATGGGAACCTGTCTGCTCTTTCTGCACTGTGACATTAAATGTATCATGTAAACAGAACACAAATATCGCATGAAATCTTAAGTATTCTCAGGTTTTCACTCTCCACCATTACCTTAAAATGCTAACGATTACACAGCGAGTGCAATAAAAACGAAATAACTGGAATATGGAGTTAATTATAAATTTAAACTTGATTACAAAACGTATTTCTTGAAAGCAATTAAATACAGGTAAAGCTGAGATACATGTGAGTAATCTGGAATATGGGAAGTCTGCAATTGCAGAAGAACTTGACTGCATGCAGTTTAATTATATAACGTTATCAACGATTACTCTAAAACATATTGGTTGTTATTCCCTGCTTGTCTTTATGTCAATATGTAGTGGCACTGAGTCATGATTAGCTTTTGGAAAAAACATTGTTGACTTCCGTTTTTTAGGTGTTCATGATGAGCCTCTCATTCCTCTGTTTCTGGTGTCTTTTTTAAACAAATAAAACAACATTGAGTTGATTTTGTCCTTGTACTGTTACGCTGCGGTATTGGTGGTTTTGAATTTAAGGGAAATGTTACTTATGTACCGTGAGGGTGTTTACTGGTGGATCAACGACTACATTTCACAGCATAAACTGGTGCCACTTCATACATGTATTATTTATGTGACAAAACATTTTATTTATATAGAAAATGTTCGTAAATATCTACTTAACTGATTATTATTTTACTGTAATTATTATACTTCTTTCAAACATGCGAAGAACTTACTTCATTGAAACCCAAGTTATCCAAACCCTATATTAGCATTGTAATGTATTGAATATTAATATACTTGAAAACAAAAAAGATTTTAAGATAGAACCCATATGACGACACGAAACATTTTTAAAACAAAAATCCTAACTTATATCACTTTAATGCATTTTTATTCAGCATGTGCTTATCGTGCTAGATATAAAGATGAGAGGATAAATTCAAGTCAGCCAATAATTCCACAATTCTGTAAACGAAAATAAGAAAGTTCAATGTCTATCTTGAGCTTACAATATTGATTTTGATTTGCCACGTCATCGAATGACGTCATAATATAAAATTAGTAATACATTATATACGTCATGGAACATATCGTCATCGACAGCTACCCTTTTTTCAGCATTTGTACAGATGTAAGCTATTAACTAATTATTTATCATAAAGTTATGGCATAACCAATGGCAACAAAGCATTAACTGACTAATACATAGGAAATATATGAATTCAAAAACTGTACTTATATCAATTTATAACTACGAAATTAAAATGACATGGTTTTGTTCGATTTTTTTCTGCTTGCTTACTGAGAGTATATTGTAACTAAATCATTGTATTCTTCGTCAGAAATGTCGTTAAAATGACACAATTTATAATGAGTTGAGGAGAAACTTCACAAATATTTATTACATGTAATTAACATATCCACATTGTCATATAGATTAACAATATCGTGAAGTATTGTGATTTGATGTTCAAAACAAATGAACGTATTATTGATCTTCGTAATTGATATGTTTCAATTTCAAATGAAATTATACAATGACGAATTTGTCAGATTTAAGGTAGCGCACAAAATCAACCAAGGTCCCATTGATATTAATTTATCTTCAATTTTCTACTTGTTTTATGTTATTCATATAGAGTTCTACATTGGTAAAATAATATGTCCCAAATCAACCGAACAGGATTGATAAATTTACTTTGACCGATATCCAAACATTTCCATCCCTGTTGTGTGGTATACAAAGATTGTCTTTGCTTTTTGGTTTGATTTAGTATGTTTATCGTTCTATTAACAGCTATAGTCAATTAAGGACGGCCTCCCCTGTGTGCAAGATGCATGTGTGTAGTGTTTGCGTGTGTGTTTTGGGAGGCTGCGATATGTTCGTGTTTGTCTCCTTGTGATAGCGAGGAACTGATGTCGACTTTATAGTGCTACCTCACTGAAACATACTGCCGACGACACCCAGCAGGACACCCCAATCGGTCACATTAAACTGACAACGGGCGAACCAGTCGCCCCACTCCTAAACTGCTGAGTGTTAAGCAGGAGTAGAAACTACCATTTTTACAGACTCTGGTATGTCTCGGCCAGGGGACAAAACCCAAAGCCTTCTCCACAGGGGCAACGCTTAACTAAAGGCCTTACAAGGCCCTGTCACACTATAGCGTTTTGTTGGGCGTTTGGTTGCGTTTTGAAAAAATTGGAGAAACGTCGGGTAACGTCGACGTTCTTCAAATTGAGTTTCTAGGTCAACGTTGTTATAACGTTCTTGTAACGCTTGGGTAACGCTCAGCCAACGTTCACTCATCGTCAGGCGACATTTGTTGTCGAAAATAGCGGCAAAACCTAGCGTTCCATTGCGTTCTCAGCGCTTTGATAGCGTTCTCATAGCGTCCACAGCGCTTTGAGTAGCGTCTGCCATGCGTCCAGGTAGCGTTTCATTGTTTATTCCAGTGTCTAGCCGACGTTCTCGACGTTTGCCGAGCGTCTTGCTGACGTTTTCGACGTTTCCACAGCGTCTGCCTAGCGTTCCTGTAACGTTCGAGTAACGCGTGGAGCGTTTGTGTAACGTTTCGCCAACCTGCTGCTGGATGCGCAGTATAAAAGGGAGCTCTTGGCCAGAGTGCATCACTTCCATTTCAACCACCGCGCAGTCAACATCGCAGAAGTATGCCTCCCAAGAGCAAGAAGGCTAGCAGCAGAAGTCGGGGTAGCAGCAGAGGTCGGGGCAGCAGCATGGGCCAACGAGAAGCACCATCTCCCAGCCAGGAGGTTGTTACCATCATCGCAGAGGTCCACCCCCTCCTGTCGAAAGCGAGGCCGACCCCCAGCAGCAGAAGCAGCCGCAGAAAAAGAGGGCAACAGTCACCCCCTCCAGGTCCTAGTCGCAATCTCCAGCCTCTCCAGGGTCTACAGGGTCTAGCTCCTCCTCCTCCAGAAGATTGTCATCAGCCTCCTCAAAGGACAGAGGCAAGAGGAACAAGAGCGACAGGATAAACTGCAGCCTCTCTGAATCTGATGAGGCCATCATGGTCGAGTGGTTACAATAGAACAGGACATTGTGGGACTCTAAGCTGCAGGATTACCACAAGATTACCAACAAGGGGAAGTTGTGGGAGACCCAGGCAATGAAGATGCACAAGACAGTGAAGCACTTGAGGGGCTGGTTCCGGTCACCGAGGGATAAGAATACCAGACTCATTAAGCACAAGAGCGGTGACGGTGCCCCAAGAAGAACAGAGAGGGACGAGTGGGTGCTCAGCAACTTCAGATTCCTGCAGGAGGTAGTGCGACACACACCGGAGCCAGCCAAGCCCATCCTGCCCAGCAGAGTATCAGCTGCAGCAACTGTCCAGGAGGAGGATTTACCGGTCGATTGATTTTCTATCACGGAGTCTACTGCCATACCTTCCAGATCTACCACATCTGCCATAGCAGCCTCCAGCAGTAGGAGTTCCAAGAGACCCAGAAGATCTGGACAGGAGAAGGATACCACCACCCAGGATGACGTGATTGGTACCCTGCAGGAGAAGGTCAAGGAGTCAGAGGCTATACTTAAGGGATTGGTCCAGCCTCCAGCAGTGACCCCTGTGTCGACCTTTGCCAACTACGTGAGGGACAGCCTTATCACCATGTCGAGGCTGAAGTTCAAGAAGGCCAGGGCCAGCTTCAACAAGATCCTCATGCGGCTAATGGATGAAGACACTGAAGAGGAAAAGGATGACCTGCCTACCTTGTCAGCCAGATGTCGGTCTGCCCCCCCCCCCCCCCCCCCCTCCCCTCCTTGCATCACAACCACCAGGTAAGCCCAGAGCGACCTGTTCCAGCCGGACCCTGTCCAGTGGCATGACAACCCGCCCACTGGCATCCTTGGCAGTCACAGAACAGGGAGTGGATGGCCACATACAACCAGCAGCAGTCTCACTCGTCCTTACAGCAGCCTCAGGTGTCCTTCCAGCAGTCACACTCCTCCTATCAGCCGCCACACTCCTCCTACCAGCCGCCACGGTTCTTCCAGCAACAGAGTAGCAACTATCCCGTCTTCCATGCGCTGACAGCACCGACCACCACCTATGCCTCCGTCCATACGCCCATCAGCTCTGCAAGTAACGCCATGGACCAGAGCAACCAAGGCAGCAGCTCTCCATCCCCGGTTGTCACCTGTGCCGCCATGGACGTTACCGTGTTCCCCACCAGAGTGTCTACACCAGCAAAAGACTGACTGTTAGAACTTTTTTTTAGGACTGTAGAAATATATGTTGTACATATTTTGAACTTTGCTTTTTACCTGTATGAAACTTTCAATTTCCTGTTTTCAATATTGTTATGTTGGTAGAAATAAAACTTGATACACCAACACAACATGAAACAAACAACAATAAAACAACACAACAATACACAAACACAACAATACACACACACGCAACAATACACCAATACAACAATACAACAGCACAACAATACACCAATACAACAATACAACAATACCACAATACAACAACACACCAATTCACAAATACACCAACACACCAATACAACAACACACCAATCCACAAATACACCCATAACATAATACAACAACACAGCAATACACAAACACAACAATACACCGACACAACAATTAAACAATACAACAACACACCAACCCACAATACACCAACACAACATTATACCCACATAACGATACTCCAAAAAATTAAAATTATTGTAACCCTATATGTGCATACTTGAATATGCGTATGCATGTATAATGTATGTACCTGTTAGGCAAATACTGGTATATACATCATGCATGCGTAGTAATTCATGGTTGCATGACATATACATTTCAATTTATTAATATGTTTTTGATTCTTCTCACTTTTTTTATTACACAGTCAATATTTTATTTGCAATCTTTCTAATAAAGATTTATACAAAGAAGTATTTTTACATTATTCAGGCAATATTTTATTTTGTAACAATGTTTAATACAAATAAGTATTTTTACCGTATGGACAATATTACATTTATTATAACGGTTATCTACAAATAAGTCATTGTAAATTACACATACAATATTACAGTTTCTAAAAATTGTGTCTACCAAAAAGTAAAGTCTATATTAAGTCCATTCTGGATTGCAACACTAGGGTCCACGTCTACACCATCCTGTCCTGCCAGTCCACTGCACCAGCTGAGTAGTTGACCCAGTGTTTGATGAGGTTCCTCTGCTTCTTGGCCTCCTTGGTCGCAGTGTTGGGGCCTGCAACAACCTGTGTGTCTTCCAGATTGAAACCATCTCTCCAGGCACCAGGCACAAAGTCTTCTTCTGGACTTGCTTGCTGGTCCAGCTGTTGGTTCTGCAGCGTTGGATACCTGACCCTCATCAGGTTGCTAATGAACCAAGCAGGTGTTCACTATCAGCTTGACAATCTCTGGCTTGTGCTGCATAGTGCCCAGAATCACATGGAACCTGTTGGCAAGGATCCCAAAGGCGTTCTCCACGACCCTCCTGGCTCTCGACAGTCTGTAGTTGTAGATGCGCTCCTCCTGTGATACACCACGGAGACTGTTGGGCTTCATCATGTAGGATATCAGGGCAAAGGCGTCATCTCCAATGTAGAAGTATGGAACATCTGTAGTGTCTTGTGGGAGAGGTGTAGGCTGTGGAAACCCAAGCAGGTCTTATTCAGCTGCATGTTTCAGCTCACTGGAGTTGTAGATCTGGGCATCGGATGCTGATCCCAGGCCTCCAAGATCTGCCCACACGAACTTGTAGTCAGAATCCACAAGGGCCAGCAACCCGATTGAAAAGAACCCCTTGTAGTTGTAGTACAAGGAGCCACTGTCTGGAGGACACCTAATGGACACATGCTTGCCATCTAGAGCTCCCAGGACATGGGGGAAGTTCCACCTCTGATAGAATCTGTTAGCAACTTCCTTCCACTCTTCTGGCGTACTGGGGCAGGTCAGCATCTCATCCAGGTACTCGTCCAGTATGGAATGGCAAACCTCTCTGACCACCAGTGACTGTGTGTTGTGAGGTACTCTCCAGCCCAACTTCTGCGAGGCATAGCTGTCACCAGAAGCAAGGTGTCGCAAAGTCAGGGCCAGCTTCATACCAGGGTCGAGGGCCGGTCTAAAGCGAGTGTCCTTCTTGGCATTGTCAAGGGAGACATTAGGAAGAAGAAAGTTGTTTAGCATTTTAAAATAAATTGAGATATCGATTAAGTTAAGAGAATGTCTTTGTCTATGTTTCAATGTTTCATTCCGTATCATATGCACATTTAAAATAAGCTTCCTTTTTTTCTCACAAAAAGTAATATTAGTTTACAATACTCGTTTGTATTTAAATACAGAAACAAATATGAAAATTATTTATAAATTCATCAAATAAGATAATTCCAAGCTTTATTTCTGTTGTATATGAGTTCTTGTTTGATATGTCTGCTGATGGTCAGATAAATTATGATAATAATGTAGTTTATTGTTGTAAACAACGTATCCGCTGACAAACGAGCTGGTGTCCAGGGGAATCACGCAGCGCTCCCTTCACATTCACGAAAATTAAACTCCATACGATAATGATTTATGATAACACGCATTAATGGACTGAAAATTGTTATAGATCATGATTGGAATGGGGTTGAAAACGTCAATGGCCCTTGTCACAATATCCAAAAATCGTTTTTGTTTGGAGACTTGTTTACCGTCTCTTATCGATGATGACTGATATCCTTTCTTAGATTTGACAGGAAATGTCATGATCAGTACCACATGTTGAGCCGGAAACGACTACCCATCATCTGTATTTACCCGACAGAAACATATTTTATTCCCAGCTTCAGTACCTATACTTCTGTGTTGTTTAAAGTAGTCTGAAACATGTTTTAAGGGTCACAACATTAAAGGGACCTAGCTTGTTATTTTCAGAAATTAAAAAAACACAGGTTTTAATGAGTCTTCGGTTTCCGTTGATGTCGGTTTAAATTGCAACTGTATTCTAATTCTGGACTTTTTTTATTTGTGGTTGTAGAAGCTCCCAGTTTATTACTTAGGATACCTCTTTCCAATTGACGTTTAGTTATATATGTCTCGAATAACTGTTCTCTCTAGATGTTTATTTTCATACCCGCTGCCTCGACATAAGATGAAATATTGCAGTGCGATATTGCGTGAATCACTACCTCAAAATATTTTAAAAGTTTTAAGTAGGTTATCGAAACGTCCTTGATTTCTTTCATTCCAATATATAGGACAAATAGATATGTAGATACTCTCATTTCCATACACTGGTAGTAATTCCATTCATAAATCTAAATATTGATTTACCAAATACTTTTTACATTCGATTGCGTTTTCAATCTACTTGCTAGGCTTATTCCAAAACTTTTGTCCGTGTGTTTTTAGCTTGGTTATTTGTCCTTGCAATAGTATATTTATTACCGGGGCACGTAATAAGGTCCATTTATACGTTATGCCTGACAGTCGGTCAGACGCCATGTTTGTTGACGATAGAAGTGCAGACATATTTCGATAATAGCCCGAATACGGTCAATCCGCCAAACATGGTGAGTGATTTGATTTCTCCTATACCTACATAGTTCCATGGCTGTGTTGGATTAGTTTTCCTGACTCCTTCCGACATTTACAAGGCTTACTACAAATTACGCCTTGTCATTCACTGAAACGTTTCTGTAGCCATCCGTCTTCCTCAGCATACAACCAAATGAAAGGACGGTGTAGAAATGCAATACCATGAATCGGTTTTCTGACAGCTAAGATTGGAAAAATGACCAATGTCTGGTGCCTGGTTTAGGAGAAGGTGATGCCACAGAAAGGCAGCAATTTGATCATACAACTTAAGGCGAGATGGCTGACACCCCAAACAGTTACTTTGACATAAGTTCTAAGAATGGGTTGTTTATCAAAAATCGGTTTTAGCTGAGCTGTGTCTTTTATAAAACATTTATTAAACGTGATATTTTTTTCAACAATAAAAAAAAGGTTTATAACATTATATAAGTCAATCTTGATAAATCCTTAATATTTGAAGAAACCTCAGCACCCGCAAAACACGGTGTCGTGCGGGAGAACAAATATCTTTCCACGTCCGATCCTATCTAAATATTGAATCCAAACCGTCGTGGTGAAAGTTGAGAGAACTATTAACCGTGCCATCTGTTTTGTTCTAAATGTAGTATGATAGCATGGAGCAATTTTATAGCAATACGATGTTATTGTTTTTTTCTTCATATTATACACTGGTAAGCTAATCAGCGGAACATGGTTTAATTTGTTAAGTATTACACCTATGGGACGGATTTTATTTCAAATGAAGTTTTGCAGATTTTGCTTTGCGTCGACGTATACCATCAATGATCAATTGACTGTCAATACATAACAATAACTTTTATAAACATCATGATGAAAGTTGTTCGACTATATGCATAAACATATTTTCAGCTAAAATTTAGTGTGAAACTATTTCTATCATCCTAGCTTATTAACCTTTGTACGTCACTTTCATGGAAAGATGGGAAATTTTGCAATATTAAATTGAACCATTTTAAGCATAAGCCGAAAAAAGCTTGAAACCAAGTTGATTGAAAAATTATCTTATTTTATATGTAAATAAACGTAGATATCTTTACACTCTTTCGTTTTCGTTTTAAAACAAGTTGCTGAATTCCACTTGCAAAAAAACAGTTATATCCCTAAAAATACGATCGATTTAATATTATCTATATATTTATTTTTTTGAAAGAAAATGAAACAAAGAAACAAACGAACCAAGGAATATCAGTGGTTGAATCGGGAACCTTTTCATTGCTGATAATACATTTTACCAATTACATTATTCAAGACTATTGTAAATATTCAGTATAATCTGTCCATTTTGACAGCGATGGTGCCTTTATGCCATATATAAAAAATGTGGAGTTGCTTTATCATGCAAATGAAAAAGAAGATACTCCGAACCGATAAAATCTAGCCCAGAATTGGAACTCTGCCGTGTGTACTGGTCGTCTTTAACTAAGGTAGTCCGTTACTTTTCCTTGTCTGTCACACCCATAACACTTCCGTAATTGTATTACAAGTCTGATACAGCAAACATCTTTGAATGCAGATTGCTTTTTTAGTGAATTTTACGATTCAATTCCACAGAAGAGTTTGACAAAATACTGCGATGCTTCCACAATGCTTCACGACTTTTTTCTAAGCGTTTTAACAACTGTTACCACGAACACATCACTCACTCGGAGTTGTGGTGTGCACTCACCCGATCTACTTGACAACGATTTGCAGTATTTCAAGATTTAATCTAAGGAAAGTAACCTGAGTTGCATTCGTGTAGACACAACTGTCTAATATAATGTGTTTTCTTTAACTTCGATTTTTAATGAAATTGTAGACAACACTTCTTAGAATTTCTTTCTTGTTGAGCCAATCAATCTTTATTGGCTTTCAGGAAGCATAAAGCAAACGCCTGCAGACTACGCCAATAACGTATCTGGTTTTCCTGGCCTTGTTTGAACCATGTAACTACATAGGTTGTAGCAATACCATTTGCTGGCTTATTTCCGGGTCGAATCTCCTCCATCCCAGACATTTTGCCGTGATGAACGCTTACAAACGACTCGCTCCCAGAGCTTGATCCTTCAGCTAGTATGTACTAAAAGCTACCGGACTAGATGTTGCGTACATGTGGGAGTGTCGTGGATGTCGTGTTAATCGCCAGGATGTTCGTATACTAAGAGTGACAAAGGACCGTCTAATCACTTTACAGACCTAATGGTAGTAACGCATCGCCAACATAATTAAAATCATTCAACAGTGCTAGACAGAGAGATGAGAAACTAAATACAAGTTGAATGTGTAAATCATCGCAAGAAGCCAAAGAAACAATTGAAATCTGTATACAGTTGGAAAAAGAAAATGACATCACATGTTTCCCATCTGTCAGTATTTAAACAAACTTTAGGTTATTGACGTTTTATCTCGAATGTTCGAACCCCAGTGTAAAATTACGAGTCGAGTAATGTTTTCTACATGTTGATTCACAAATTGGTGGTTGATATATAGTACCATACTTATCTAAATATTCTCTATATTTTATGTATGATTTTTTTTTCAAATGGTAACTGATTGCCTAACAACACCCTACACTGTTCTGGCGCGAATCATATAGAAGCGTGTTTGTCATTCTCATCTATTAGAAATCAAAACCATTTGGATTATTGCAGCACCGTTCCCATCAGTAATACTGATAGAGAAATCGTCGGCATCTAGTTGGAATGTTGCAGGGAAGGGCGGTATCATCTTCCATAAAGAGTTCCTCTGAAACAGACGCATACGTTTCCGTTAAGTGTATATTTCTTTCATTGTCTAATGGACACACTGCGACAAGCATTTGTCTGACTCGGATAAAAAAGGTTAAAATAAACTCCAGTAAGATATTTGGTGTGAATTGTACAACCTTCCGCAGAGAGGAACATTAGTTGATCATGCTCAATAACTGTCAGGTTTGTTAAGCAAAGACAACACCTCTGGGATTACCAGAAAACATGTTGAACTATAAAATTTATACAAGAATTGTAGACGAGCGTTTTTATTACGGAGCATTGTAACAAAGCAGGAGTGCAAGACAATAATGTTAGACTTGATGAGCGCGCTGAAGCTCGTGTATCACGTGCTTTCTGTATAATTCCCAGGAAGATTTACTTAAACCTGATTGATTTACAGTTATGTTAGACTATTTGTACTGTACCTACCACATGTTTCTCCCCTCTGATCCCATGGTTTTAATCATTTTATCAGTTTGACGTAAAAACAGAACAAGAGAATACTGACGTGTGAATACTGCCACAGTTTGAAATCGGTTTCGATGAAATTACAACAAACTATCATCAACAAAAATATGTAATCGGAAATCCAGTAATGAATAGAATAAAAAGTGATCATGTTTACAGAAGGGTCAATGACTTTTGCTTCAAAAACAACAAACGCCATATGTATTCCCAATGTGATATAATTTGCGGCTATAAAACTTTCACATATTTTTATCAACCTACAGGAGCAAGGTGTTGTGAGTAAAATAATTCGGATCAACGGCTAATGTAGAAAAACATTTGACGTTCCTGATTTCAAGTTCACAAGGTGTGAGGTCATAATACCTTCGTTTACCAGAGAAGTTAAATGCTAGTGCAGAAAAAAAACTAGTTTTTTAAGACACGAACTTAGAAATGCACTAGCTATTAAACATAAAAGAACTGATTTTCTCCCGCAACAAATATAGGATTTCTCACTCTTGCCTAAACGGATAAGCCTTCCAGGAGTTGATACTTATATTTGGGTATCAACTCGTGGGATACACACTTGACGTTTTTTAATTGGTTATTCTTCTAATTACTACACTGTACGTCAATTCAAAATGCTTTGCGAACCTAAATTGCATTTCATCACTCGTTGGGGAATCGTTGTGTACTACATTGCCGATACCGTGAGCATAATATCTAATCTACTGGTTATTTCTGTTAGATTATACTTGATGTTAAGGGGTAAATAAAATAGCTGATGTATGGAAAGAAATGTTTTTGTTTGCTCATAAGCATGTTACAATCATATCCACAAATTCTTGAATACAAATGTTTTTTTCGGTTGCATAGAGCGTTATGATGCCCAAACGTATTATACATAATGCATGCCCGACCATGTGGGTTTTCTCCGGGTACTCCGGTTTCCTCCAACAACACGACCCCGCGAGCTAACATTCGTGCAAACAAGATTGATTTATATAAGTTGAAATAACTTGTTTCATTATTGTTGTCAAATAAATAAATTTAGCATTTACATTTACCTAATGATCATAGATCGATAGATAACTTCATGAAGGGACAGTGGTTTGGTGTATTGGATTAGGCGTCTTTTTAACAGTAAAAGCTATGTTTGTGCATTTGCATTCTTCGGTAACACGGATCTGATGCCGCCTTTATAGTATTACCTCAATACAATATCACGCAAAAGGTACCATAAACAGCCTTGCAACCGACCTCATAACACTGACATCGCATTAACCAAGTTTTGCAATTACCCTAAACGCTGAACGTCTAGCAGGGATTAACAACTACCATTTTAAAGGACTTTGTTATGTCCCGGCCGAGGTACAAAACCCATTGATTTCCTGGGCGAACACTAACCCACATCATCAAGACAGGCCTAGTTTACAACCATATCAACAGCCTTAAAAATGTAGCTTATTACTCCAGTTTGGTATGAATCATAAAAGCTAAGTGCGTTTTGAAGACAAACAGATATTAAAAACTAATTTATTTTGCGCGGTTTCGAAAAAGTCTTTTTCCTCTATCAATTGAAGAGAGATAATCAGTAAAGTGAGTTGTCAAAAATCGCAGAGACATTTCGCCAGAAAGCAAGCTACATGTAATACTGCAAATACTAAAAGGCTTATAATTCAAGTCATTCCTTTAAGGATATATCATACCTGAATACTAACGTGTGTTTCTTTTCTAAGAAATTACTAAATCAAAGCAAACCTTCAACATAAATTACATACACGTTATTATAGTTAATTGGTGAATGGATGATACATACAAAGAAATTCATTAATAATGTTATTCGATTTTATGCATGCTTAGTTCAAATTTCTTTTGCAATAATATCTAATACTATGATAATTCAATGTTGTCCTTATCACGCAACACAAAAAAATCCGATACTGTTTCATGTACTTTAACGTGCAAAGCATGCTAGTTAATCAAATGTACAAAAGCTTATTCGTACATATGTGGTCTTAACCGATGTCTAACGACATTTTAGATATGTTTTACACTTTAATTTAATCAATATCAATAATCATATAATTGTTCCACGCCCTGTATTGTGTTGTAAAGCCGTGCATGACTGTACGGACTGTCGTTTGGTACATGTAAAAACACTTTCGAAGCGTAATGACATCCTTAAATAGGCCGTTAACAACACCTTTCCTCCCTCGTCCCTTTGTCTCCTACGTCTCTACACAGCTTTCACCGACACCAGTACAGCAGTACAACATTCATGCATGTCACACTTTTAACCGGATACAGCAAAAAATCACCAGAGTGCAATAAATCAATATCTTTCGTGTTTAAGTATTACTCTGTGTAGTACGTTTCAAATATCTCTCCCCTTCTTTCATTTCAGGGTTTGTTCGGGAATGTCCCTTAACACGTAACTTACTTGATAAGCTGTTGTTAAAATAAAGGCTTATTTCCTGTTAAGTTGAAGTCCATAGTTTTTGCTCACCAACACATTTTGTTAGTGTCGCGTTATCAAAAGCATCACAAAAAATCCCCAAGAGAGAACAATATGACACAGCATGAACTATGTATTGCAATATTGCGAACGATAAACTTCGCAATTAATTTTGAGTCAAGTGTTTAGCATTAGTATATTACAAATCAGTTTGTGTACAGAAGCTAAAAAAGAAACAAATATTTTTGGTAGTGTCAATGGAATCTTCAAGACAACGATGTCTTTTGGGGGGATTAGGAACAAAAAGATGTATGGAAAGCATTTTTGTTTGTTCACTGAATATTGATTAATATTTTTTACGCAATATGTAAAAGATGTGGATTTAAAGACAGGCGTGTGGATTTATAAGTCAACAAACCTTTAAAATGAAACGGTTTGTCTCCATGTACGTGTCAGTTTGTTTCTGTTTTTTGTTTTATTTTGTTTAACGTTCTATTAACTGGTTAGGTCATTTAAGGACTTGAAATGAGTTAGAAGCAAGGTATGTTGCCTCCTGATGATTGTGCGGCTCCGATGTCACTCTATAGTGCTATCTCATTGAAATACCACACCGGAGGCACCAGCACATCATTCCACCCGGCAAGTCATACTGACAACGGGTGAACCAGTTATATGGCCATTCCCCTAAATATTGAACGTTAAGCGGAGTAATGTTGTTGTTTTCTGTGTAAGATACGCACATTCTGCTATACAAGCTTGCGTGACTTTTATTATCAAACTGCAAAACAAAACTCGTCGGAATTGGAATTATCACTCTTGAAATAGAAATAGTTTGCAATTCGAGATAATCGTTATGCCTTATCGTTAATAGTTTTCCATTGTTCAAAATTATTTTATTGCTATATTGATGAATGATTACAGTCGTTCTTATTTTGATAAGACATAGAATTATGGATTAAATCCCTCTCTCATGGCACAACTTGTTCGTGTCGTCTGCCGCCACCTGCTATCCACTCATTCGGCTCTGATGCTATCTGTAGTCTCTCCATCCAAAATCCTTAACACACATGCAGACATAATACATAAAACAACGAGAATTAAACTTTTATCAAAGATATCACGTATCAACAAAATTACATATGCTGTTGCAGTGTTTAATATTGATGTGAACTTTCTTATCAGTCAGTCTTTCTATGCGTATGATCCAAATCGTAAATGTGGACAGATGTTAAGTATCTGGCATTTAGACCGTAAAAGTATGTTCTTTTATACCGATACATTTTGTAACGTCCTCTTTGTTTCCTTGGTATAGTTGCTATAGCAATTGAAATTACTTTTTTGTTCCAATTCGCCTGGTGGTATCATTATATGGATTTTACCGGGTTGGGAACCTCATTCGACTGTCTTTCATTTCTTTGTACAGAGTTAGGCGATCATTTTGGACCTAGGTTCCAAGTCGAGTCATTTCATTATGGATATCACGCGTGCATGCTTAATCAATGACACTTTAACGGAAAAGTTCGTTTGTCTTAAACGCTGAAAAATAATTGAAATAACCACATAACTGCACTGGTGCGTTTAAGCAAATTACCTTCTGTTTTCATGCCATGACCTCAAGCATCTACATAAATCGTAAGCCTAGCGATATTCCCTTGAGATTGGAGTCAACTATACCCCTCTTGTAAAAAAGACACTACACCGTGCATTGTATCTATAGAGTCGGCATTGTTATGTTTTTTTTATCAAATTATATTTCGATTTTTTCTGAAAGTTCAGCTTCAGGAGATAGATTCGTGACTACCGGCTACCTAATACTGCACATGCTGCGTTCTAAAATAATGCAGGTTATGTTGCTATTTTTTAATCAGTTGATGCAATTAGATATTAAACAAATTAATCACTGCAATGCATGTTTTTGAATTGTTGTACAGCATTATGAGAAAAAGAGTCTTAACTGGAGGACAAATTATACTGTTATTATTTTAGCAGATTGCAAAAGTGTAAGATATATTGACATATTTTCCATCAGCGTGCTTGTTGTAACGATTTCATATATGTTAACCAAATCTTTTGACTGTGTTTTAGCTAATAGGCAAAATAAAACTCAAGAACACAGCATTCATTGTTGAACAAAATACCTTCCTCTCTTTAACATTTACCAGGCAGTCGTTGCAACAGCTGCTGATGTGGCAACTAATGGTTCTTAATTTGCGAAATTAAATTGGCTTCAACAAAAGTTTGATATGGAGTAAGGTTTGTTTTCAATTAAAATGAGCACAGCCTTGTTCCTGTTACTACGTACAAATATGAGCAGTTATAAATTACAAAACTTTGTTTTCAAAACATACAGTTTTCTTGTCTCGAAAAACTCCGTCATGCTATAGTTAATAAGTTAATATATAATGTAGCTTTTGATTGATTATATAATTGTGATTATTTTGAAAACACGAAGTCGAAATAACATCAACAATGGAATATCGATGTAATGGTACCATTTGCCAAGTATTTAAAAATATAACCCATCTTCAGGTCAATAAGTCGATTTGATCTGTAGACAAATATGCGTTTGACCTATAAAGTGATCAAACTACTCAAATCGACTTATTGACCTGAAGATGGGTTATATTTTACACATGCTGTACAACATAACGAGTCACTACTCGTTATGTTGTACAGCATGTGTAAAATGTATATGCGAAATGCTGTACCTTATAATGCATGTCGTCTACATTAGTTGTATAACTATAGTAAGACTCTTCATATATGTAAATAGTTTTGCTAAGAATAAAATAACGATCGGTTGTTAAAAAAATGGAGCAATTTGAATTTTAGATATCTATCTATGAGGCTTTGTGGCCGACATCATTCACCAAATCGTATATGTTTTTCGTAGTCAGATTGTCTGTGCCTTTGTATGTTGTATGCCGAATCAAATCCTGCTAGATACTATAAAGATATTAGGTATGACATTACAATGTACAGAATAAGAGTCAAGATAATTTTTCGCCTGGATTCGATATGACGCGTTTACACAGATGCCGCATTTGGTACTGTACATAATCGCTTAAACCTCCGGAACGCTTCTTCTTTTGTTCTGTTACTGTAGTAGTTTAGGATATATGTGTTTCCTTTTCTTTTAGTGTCGTCTTTGTTCCGGTATTATCATATCAGCATTAAATTTAGTATTGTGTACATGTTACAGTAACTATCTGTTTCTTTTATAACAAAAGATCAACTGTTCCTGTATGTACAGTCAATCAAAACGTCATTGATAATTCGTTAATGTTTCGATATGTATACCTCCTAATACATTATTTACCTTTCTTTTGTCAAAACTTATAACCAAGCATGGCTGTCTAGGCCTCTTGTTATCTAATTTTGACTTGTGTAAAACGTCAACATCTAAAAATAGTACGTGTACAATGAAAAAAAAAAAGTAGTGAACACAGGTATTTGATAGATGAAATTAGTGATGTTTAATACTTAATTCCAAAACAGTTTACTTCTATCATGTTTAAACATTATATATAAGCTTAGTAAGAAAGACAAGCGAAACGCAAGGGATATATACAGGAAAATGCAGAATCCTCAATCGTCAAGTCTCGAAATTTTCTTTAATTATATTTCAAAGTTAACATTCATCAACGTTTGTACCGATAATTTTGTCTTTACAGCATGCAACGAAAATCAATATATTTCTAGTAAGCCTCTATACAAACGTAGGCTATATAAGGTAGTGAGCTTAAACAATCTTCTTCTCAAGTTCCCACAAACTATTCCAACAACGACAACTGCAGAAAATGTAATGCAGATCTGAAGCAGTTGCAATTTTCGGGTTTATGTGACCCTTCACATAATGAGTCCTTTTTTTACTCTCAAGTGCATTAAACGAATGATACTCCACTAGGTGCAAAATAATCCTCTGATGATTGTCTTCAAGTTCTGATATTCTATACATGTTCGATCAAATAGATGATGATGTCAGTAATTCAATTTTTAAAAAAGTGATTTGATACGATCAGAAGTTGTGAAATTTGAATCATCAAATTCCTCCAATTGCATTTAGTGTGGCATATCCAATACAAAACGGACTTTATTTTTAAATATTATCTTCGTAATTCTTATAGTCAACAACAGTTGTTCTGAGGTCTGAGAATAGCAATTTAGTTATACAGTTGATCATGGCGATGAATATTACTTTAACAACTGTATGACATACAACGATGATATTGTCATCAATACAAACATTTAATTGAGCTTAATTGTCTGACCGGAAAACGGAATCAGTGATTGGAAAATGATTCCGCAACAAGTAGACTGATACATGCATCTATTTTTTGAAAGTATCAGCGATGCTTTTGTTAACGTTTTGTCGGATTAGATTGGTGTGGGACCAACGTATGGTGTTCACTTACTTCTTTGTATAAATGATAAACTTCTTTGTATAAGTTAGGTCTAGCTTAATGATTTACACTCATGACATAAATAATTATGAATTTTGCTAAAAAAATCAATTTAATTAGTATTACAAATCTGAAAGTATATATGAAAGTAAACATTTACTAAGGGTCAAGCTGATAACAAAGCTGATTTTCGTGATATCGACTGACTTTGGACCATCATTTTTTTAAGACCAATGGGTCTAAATATGATTCAAACGGTACAAGTGATAAATAATTTCCGCTCACAGTACCAATTTTTTGACATGAATACCTTCTCGAATGGCAAAAATAAAACTAGGTTACACTTATCTTGCTTTTTCTTGTATATTCAACGTCGCATTTCGTCTTTGAAGAGCATATGAGATCGGCGTTACTTATAGTTTTCGTTGACTTTGGCCCTTGAAGAATAAGCAAGATAGGCGTTACTTAGAATCATTGTGACGGTTGGCCCTCAAAGAAAGCATGGCCGAAAAATTTCTTACCGTGAGTGGAAATTGATCTTTCTTTTATCTAATTAAAGACGTCCAATATGTCTTTAACAATTGAAATAAAATATGTTGTATATGAAACTGCTGGTAGTATGTAATACGTTTACAGCAAAAAACATGGTGGACGTTTGTTACGTTTATTGGTTGGTCACATAAGCTCTATTTATAATTCTGGATTTACAAATTGCTAGTATACACCAGCTACAGAGCGGCCACCATTATATGAACTGGTTGTGCATGTTGAAATACAGATGGTTATCGACTGGAGACGCCATATCATTAGGCGTGCAAATATTGCTTTATTAGCACCTCGTGTAATCTATTGATTTCCATATGTGGATTTTAATGCATGCTTAGTTTTGGACAGGACATTATTAGAATACCCTATATACATTTAACGTACATGATGGTTATTCCGAAACATGATTATTATTATTAAAACGATTGCTTCAAATATTGTTTTTTAGTTGTGTTTTATCAACAAATAATCAGCTTTATGGTGCGTTGTTAAGCTAACATAACAGCCCAGGAAAGGTATTGCGTCAGGTACAATTTGTTTCAGAAAACAACTTCATTAATGTCTAATACATTTTAAGGTCAATTTACATTTTGCCTGTGGCATCTGTTTACGTTTGGTGTGTTTACACAAACATCGTATGGTCGATTTTGAGGATAACCGGAAGCTCATTTCGACTTTTGGTGAATCGTGATGTGTTTCTGATCAAGCCATGCGCGGGATTAGTACATAAATCATATCTGTTGTATCGACTGTCTGATATATGTTTTGTCGACTGTCTGATATCTGTTGTGTTGACTGTCTGATATTTGTTGTGTTGACTGTCTGATATATGTTGTGTTGACTGTCTGATATCTGTTGTGTTGGCTGTCTAATATATGTTGTGCTGACTGTCTGATATATGTTGTGATGACTGTCTGATATCTGTTGTATCGACTGTATGATATATGTTGTATTGACTGTCTGATATATGTTGTGTTGACTGTCTGATATCTGTTGTGTTGACTTTCTGATATCTGTTTTATTGACTATCTGATATATGTTGTGTTGACTTTCTGATATCTGTTTTGTTGACTGCCTTATATCTGTTGTATTGACTGTCTGATATCTGTTGTATCGACTGTCTGATATCTGTTGTATCGACTGTCTGATATCTGTTGTATCGACTTCTGATATCTGTTGTATCGACTGTCTGATATATGTTGTATCGACTGTCTGATATCTGTTGTATCGACTGTCTTAAATGTGTTGCGATGACTGTCTGATATATGTTTTGTGGACTGTCTTATATCTGTTTGGTGGACTAGCAGGCGTTGCGCTAACAAGGATGTGTATCACTCCCTCGTAATTGACACGTATTCAGAAAATGCATTCAATAGGTGACATTTACAATTTTGTCATCTAATATCTTATCTAATCATTTCAATTTCATACCGTTATTACTTTCTGTTTTGAAAATATCAGAAAATATATAGCTGCATCCTTCCAGGGTATCACAAGTAGGGCGTAATACATGTACCTGCTGCCCCTATTGCATGATCGTAAGAGGTGACTAAATTTGGGATCTTATCTGTTCTCTTTTTTCAAAACAGCTTTCTTCTTCCTAATGTCGCCCTTGGCAATGCCTCACTTTTGGCCTTTAGTTGAGTGTTCGACCCTGTGAGGAATGCGTTGGATTCTGTCCCCTGGCCGAGAGATACCAGAGTCTGTAAAATGGTAGTTTCTACTCCTGCTTAACGTTCAGCAATTTAGAAGTGGGACGACTGGTTTGTCCGTTGTCAGTATAATGTGACCGGGCGGGGTTGGGTGTCCTTCAGGTGTCTTCGACAGTATGTTTTTGTGAGACAGCACTATAAAGTCGGCATCAGTTTCAAGGAGACAAACACGAACATCTCGCAGCCTCCCTAAACACACACGCATACACTCACTACACGCATGCGTCTTGCACACAGGGGAGGCCGTCCTTAAATGACCATAGCTGTTGATAGGACGTTAACAAATATTACAACCAAACCAAACAATCCAGGGTATAACGTGTTAGGCACAGTTGCTGACTTGTGTTTCCACGAGTACAAGGAATACATGTTTTTGTATTATCTAATGTCGTACCACGATGGTGTTTATTTAAGCAATAAACTGCATAGATGTGGCAGACCAACGGGTATAACTGCCCTATGTGTCACAGACAAACTGAATGGTGCGCATTATTAATGATATGATATGATTCTTTGTATTAGAATCCTGCAATCTGATTGGTTGAGAAAAAATGTCCAATGCCTACTATTTAAGTATCACCTAAACATTGTGCCAGTGCAAAAATATCTTTACAATGTAACAGAAAACGTGCAAACCCATAACACGTGTTAGAGTTATATATTTAAACCATAAGATATGTTTCCCTAGACAATTCTGGTGCTTGTGGCCATGTTTCTCTTTTAAAATTTTAAAAATTAATCCGGTTTTAATGTATTGATAGTATGTATGAATATTTTTTTTGTATTGATAGCTTTGGAGCTTATGTTTTCTTTGTCCTTATTTCTTACGTTCTTATTATTTTGGATTTATCAATATCATTATGTTGGAGCATATACATATGTATCCATCTTCGATACTCCAGGAGTTACGCTCACATTTGCTCTCTGCACCCCTGGAATATGCCATAGCACAATTGAGGGCACGCAGCTAGCTATTTGATTGGTTTCAGGTTAAAAAACGTGACCAATCGCTAGGCTGATACCTGTTTGTTGAAGATTATAGAGGAGCGACACCCGACTTCAAAGCCACTCGATTTTATAATGTTCATCGAAAGATCAAGCAAGTCTTCTCGTCGCATCCGAAAAGTGGCGCAAACTGAGTCTTCGCTTCCGCTACGACATATTCCAGGGGTACAGAGAACGAATGTAAGCGTAACCCCTAGAGTATCGAGTATGTGTGACTGTACATGTACTAGACACTTGAGACTTTGTCTCTGTGTTGGAAGCTTATGGGCTCCCTTACTCCGCAGTTCAGTGATTATTTTTAGTATGCCGTCTTCGTTGCCTTGGAAGCTTGTTTTGATGTTTCTCTGTTGGGAGATTGGAGTTTTCAATACTTCTGGAAAAATGGTAGGCATCATTTGTTGAGCCGGAAAAACACCTAAAGGAATGCCTGATGAATATATTGGCCATATATATGCGTCTACATGTTGCGATCAAGCGTATTGGATGGAAGATCGATAAGAGTAAATGAAAAGTGGCCTCTGGATCTAGTGGTCAATTTGTTTGTACCCAATAGGTCAACAAACAGTCCGGACAGTACAAAAGGGTTTTATGTTATGGCCAGAGAATATTCTGTTATTATAAAAGGTCTGTCCTGGGATTACACGTTTCAAACCTGTCTTTTGCTATTTAGCGTTTAAAATGATCGTCATTATTAATTTTTCTTGACCTAGTTATCTTACAACACTTATCTTTTTCATAAAGTCATTACAACTGTCATTTTCTTTATCAATTTTCATCTTAGCAATCCATTGTCGTTTGCTTTAACGTCCGATGCAACAAATTATGCTTAAATTGCAATCTGATGTACCAAATTTTATTACAGTTTTAATCTGATGTATCAAGCTTTATAACAGTTGTCATCTGATTATCAAGTTTTCTTACAGCTGTAAATTGATGTTTTAAGTTGTATTATAGTTGTAGTCTGATTTATCTGTAGTTGTACATATGTAGTACAGATTTTGTCTGATAAAGTTGTATTACAGTTGTCATATGATATATAAGGTTATGTTACAGTTGTAGTCTGATGTATTACGTTATATTGCAGGTGTCATCTGGTGTATTTAATTAATTTATAGTTATAGTCTGATATAACTAGTTGTATTACAGTTTTCGTCAGATGAATTAGATCTTATGAAGTTGTATTACAGTTGTTTGTCGTCTGACGTGTCAAGTTGAATTACACTTGCCGTCTGACCCATCAAGCTGTAGGTCACTTTTCGTCTTTTATTTCAAGTTGTATTACATTTCTCGTCTGACCCATCAAGCTGTATGACACATGTCGTCTTTTTTTCCAAGTTGTATTACGGTTGTCGTCCGACCCATCAAGCTGAAGGACACTTGCTGTCTTTTTTCCAAGTTGTATTACATTTCTCGTCTGATGCATCAAGCTGTATGACACTTGCCGTCTGTTTTCAAGTTGTATCACAGTTGTCGTCTGATGCATCAAGCTGTATGACACTTGTCGTCTGTTTTCAAGTTGTATCACAGTTGTCGTCTGATGAAACTACCTGACTTACAGTTGTCATCTGATATACCACGTTGCAGCATAATCATTCAATACATCGAGTTTAACTTCAACGGTCCTTACTTTTTTCTGAATCGATATCTAGATAAAAGTGCTGTCCTTCAGAAGTAATTTGTGGTTAAAAGATCCACGAAATGTTCAGGCATTTTAAAAAGTAAGCGAAAATTATCCCATTATCCATTGTGGATCGCCTGCCTAGCAATAACCCTAAAGCTGATACAACTTCTTCAGACAGAATGGCGCCCGGGAAAAACAGCCATTTCTTTTATAGAGAAATCTGGGTCCTTGTTTTTGATAATATAACGAATGGTATATGCCACGGTACGCTTCGTTCGTCGATATCTTTGTTTACCTGTTTACGCAAGAGCTCTGCAAAGATACATAGTATCAATAAACCATATGTATTGACGGAATATGTATTCCCCGAGGGGTTTGACCACAAAAATAAAAATGTCATTCATAAAATGTCTATGATAGGAACGGTGTTTGCAGAAATGTTAACAGAACTCCATATCAATGAAACGGGGACAATAGATGAATGAAGAAAATGTTTACATGGAAACCCCTTGAAAACTGATAAGGAGAATCAGATCATACGAACCTGAAGGGCAAGCGTCTTACCACCTGGCATCTGCGTCATGAGGTCCTCGTACCATCGGAGACCGTCAGGCGCCGCAAACACTCGGCCACCGCGGTCCTACTCCTTTTTGTGTGTTATGTATATTTAAACTACTTACTTTTGAGTTATGTTTATATAAACTAGCCATGCTTTGTTCAATATTGATTTGTTTGAAACAATTTCAAGGCTATATAACGAATATATACTTATAATCAAATGATCCTATTCAAAACTACTTAACAAAACAAATGGTTTATGTTACGTATAGTATAATCGACGTTGTGTCAAAATGTTTATTTATCTCATGTCCTTCAATATATCATTTCCGTCAGATCATAGAAACTCCTGTCTTACATACTGTAGCACTTATCTGTTCATACTCATATGTTTATCACTTTCCTTTCTTGGGACGGCATTATTCCACTGCAAAGTCATACGAGGTGACTTTCGCGTGTTTCCCTCTGTGTCCACTACTGAATCAAATGTACCTTGACAAAACCAGTGGTCTACTTTATACATTACAACAACAGTTGAAGTCTTTTTTCCTCTTCTTCGTTCGTTTTTTTCTAGAATGTTTATGCTTCTTTGTCTCTCTTGGTACAACTTCTAGTTGCCTTTTTTTTCCAAAGTGAGCTCCTGCATGATAGTTCCTTGTTGATCGGCAGCTAAGACTGTGTGTTGCCCTGAAAGGGGGCCGCGGTGGCTACGTGAAGGCGTCTGGCACTCTGCTACCACTATCCCTCCACCACTGGGTCGCGGGTTCGAGACCTACATTGGGCAGTTGAAATGTACTTACCGTCAGTCAGTGATTTTTCTCCAGGAACTCCGGATCATCCACTACCAACACCTGGCACGTCCTTAAATGGTCATAGCTGTTAATAGGACGTAAAACACAAACAACCCAAAGTGGTCCTCGAGGTCTTTATGCTGCTTATATACCGTTAAGACTACCTTCTGATTCTGTATGAGTTTTACCTACTGATGGGGCATGTGATTCTACTAATGGACCATCAAGGCTTCCTTGTATTTCTGTAAGACCGTACCTTGTTGATGGTTGAATGAAACTACATTAATTTCATACCGTTTTCTTTTCTTTGTGTATTGGTAGCTATAGGAATCATTGGCGTTGTGTCATTGTGAACGGAAAATGAATAAATCAATAACAATTTGATAATTAAATAAGTAACTAAAATATAAAAATAAAAAGACAAGCAAACATTTGGATTTCGTATAGATACCTCCGTCTGCATCTATTTCTATGTTTAATTATTTATTCTATTTACAAAACAAATAGAGATATGTTAGAGTATTATATTACTCCTTATCGACAATATACGTCCGGGACGGTCTGGACAACGTTAGAACCCCACACATATCAGCTTTGATATCCCGTACCCTTTATTGGTATGACTCATGTGAGCTCAATATGTTCCTGAAGGACGACCAAGAACGTATATGAAATTACATAGGTCGTGCACGAGCGCGTCCATAAATGGAATAACAGAGGTCGTACAAGAAAGCCTACATACATCATTACGCTGCACTGTATACGGACCGACGTGAATGGGCTGGTATCTGTCAGAGAATCTTAGTCTAATTATTGAATGACATGTTACGAGTTGGCTAGTGTATGGCAATTCCGCGTCATTTCCAACAATTATCTGAAATCTTGCTGTGTCTATATTTGATAGTATTGACTGAGTTTGCGTGTTTCGTACATCACAAAGCTTTAATATAATTTCTCAACATGTTGGAATTGGTGATTGCAGAAATACTTATTTAAACATTGACAATTTTTTTTCGCGATTGCAAAAGCCTAGAGTATGTCTGTGTGGTTTCTTTACAACATCAATCATTGTTCTGCTTGGTCTTAGCTCCATTTATACTCCACACATTCCTCCCACTTACCTAAGATCAATGGTCAACTATAATGATAACTACATGAGAACTATAGCGTTTATTAACCTTTGCGTTCGATGAACTGTAATGATACATGCCCGTTAACAAACCAAACTGCTACCACATATAGAAAGCCTTTTTATTGTCCAACTACCTAATGACAACATCAACCTAATATAAAACAGTTAAATATCCAATATCAGAACTCCATTATAGCCAGTAAGTCTGTGCGTGGCACATACGTACATGGTTACTTCTCGATACAAGATTCCCGGCCGCCGTATTTAAGTGGCATAAGGACTAATACATCCGCGCAACCCCCGGGCACCAATTCCTTACGCAAGCCAGACATACCTCTCTTCGCTACAAATACAATTTACACCGGAATCAAATCTCTGAAGTTCAATTGCATGTAATACTCGCTGTATGTAATTTGCAATGGAGAACGTACATGGGCTTGGTTTTCAATTTCGTCAATACAATGTAACACCTTTTCGATACAACTACCATTTATGGTTTCGGCTGCAGTAGAATCACCTGTCTGTCAGAACAAAACGGTAGTTGTCCTTATGACTTGTACATATGTATTATCTATTATTCCAGTAATAGCTTTTCGGTGTTGCTGTATCAATGTGCATTAAAAGCAGAAGATACAGGTTTTTTTCTGTGAGAAGAAACTAGACATCTACCAAAATGTATCAATACGTTTTTTCGGTTTTTTTTCTTCATGCACGTAAAAACAGATATTTTGAGGTATTTAACATACAGCGTAACAAAATCAGCTTTATATTTTTGTATTTTCAAACAGTTTCGAATCATTAGTAAGACATGAATACAAACGATAGGTCATGTTTGGATAGGAAACAAAAGTTTTTCTCTCACTGATTTCAGTAGTCGATTAAGGTGGCTGTATTTTCTGCGTTTTTAAAGTGGAATGGACAATCATTACCGCTGTGACGTTAGGAGACAGCGGGGGACGATCCGGCATCGATTGAGTGTTCTTTGAATAAGTTCCGGCTGATAAAATCTGACATTTTTATCTACTTTTTCTGGAAAGATTTTTTTGAAGTCGGCAAGAAATCGATGTCGTTGATTAAGCGAAGTAATGCCAAATTATTGGGGTGAATTAATAGGAATTGAGTAAAACGACACTTCTTACGCCATCGACCAGACATGTTGCACGGACTATTAGCTAAGTAGATGATGACTTCCGGTATCTCACAGTAAATAGGCGGGGTTGAATTATTGACATAAAGTAAACAATGGATTAGGTGCGTCTGTTGTAATCAGAGAAACTGGCAAGCAATTAGCTTAACGAAGTAATGACATTTCAATAAAGCATTCACGCTGGATGTAGCGCTAATCTATTCAACAACGTATGAATGGTTGGCATTGTTCGCTAAATTAGTTTGTGTTGCTCAACTGAAATGGTTCAGCGTCTGTATACATATAAAAATATGATAAGGGATAGCATACATAGTGCAATGCGAAGAAATATTTTAACGAGAAGAGTTATCCAAGTATAGTTTGTTGTAATCTTACGTCTAATACATTTTGTCCATCTAACGAAAAAAAGACACGCACTCAGAGCGTGTTGAGGTTATCAAAGACGACAATACCAATAGTAGAAGTATATACATATATACATATATATTGGATTATTTTATCAATACGTTTGCTGACATATCCCTGTTCTCTAGCCTGTGTGTGTCCACATCGCTGATTATCCAATTGGGAATCGTGACATGCGAACTGACCCTGTCTCAGCGTGGTCAATTCAGTGTCCTTCACACTGACCTCCTCGTGAATCTACGCTTCTCCCGTTCCGTTTAATACCCGGTGACACTTAATCCCCTCAGCCTACTCCGCAGGCACACATTAACCGAACCTTCACAGTACATTCCTTGGAATGGTAATGTTTGCCGAGCTGCTAGAATCAACTTGCTGTAAAGAATCTGCTGCGTTTGTTTGGTTTTTCTGTTACATGTAGTTGATGTTTCATTTTTTTGATAATTATCGCATTCATGCATATTGACACATTATTACCGCAAATATGAAATATTATATTTCTTGTCCAATTGATAGATAGATTGAACCCTCTGACAGATTCTAGTTATTCGTTATATGGAAATATTTCATTTGGATAAAGGACTTGGGTATCGGGTTATGTTGTTTAAGGTTTCACCAAAGACAACAGGGACAATGTAGGTTCTCCTACACATTTTTGTGTTGTGTGCAACATTTTTTTAGTTAACCGTGCTATAATGTCTTGTTAAGGAACACTTCAAACATATTTCAATTTCGAACTGAACTATCATAATGCAGTATTATTATTAACATTATCAATCCTCTCTGGACCTCCTGTATTTCTCAATAAAAATGAACTGGAGAATACCGAGAATATCGAGATGTCAACAGAATTTCAATTTTAACTGTACAGCCATATATCATAGCAAAGCAAAATATAAACAAAGGGAAGATTTACATAAATACCTTTGAAAAAGAACAAGGAGATCAAGACCAGGAAAAGAGAAGGGTAAGACTCTTCTGATTCGTCGATGACTCCTGTCGCGTAAACGTAGGTCAAATCCACGTTAATGCCACGACCTTCTAGAAGGAACTGGGGAAGTTACTTAAACCAACCGGACACTCTTACATGTATGAGTATGATCAAAACAATTCACTTTCATTAGAGTAATCGATTTCCGATACTATGTGCATAAAAATTGACCTAAGAAGTCAATTGTATGCGTTTAAAATAGAAGAAATATAACTAATATCAAGATATACGATATTAGTTAAATTCTTAAATTTCTAAACACATTTCCTTAATTTATCTGATTTCTAATTTCTGTTCTAAACCACTAATCCTAGCATATATCAAATGATGCCCGTGCTAATAATTCTATGCTAACCTTAAATCTTTGATTTCTAATTCACTCTCGGTATGAATCCCACGCAGAATAATCCGCTACCAAGCGCAGTTTTATATATATACATGTACATATCTATACCTGTCGTTGACTGTCCTCCATTTCTTATTGATTTGGCCCGGATTAATTAGCGTATTCTCTATGGACAGACTCGGGCGGGTGGGTAAAGCACGCATTGATGACAAAGTACTGCCAATGGTACATATTACATATCGATCAATATTGATTTATTTACAATTACGACAGGTATTACATTTCGTAACCTTAGTATCATCACAGGTCTTAATATGGTATGTATTAATTCGATCGTAGTATAGAAACGTGAAGTATAAAGAAGTATCTAATAACTATATATAAATGCATAGTAGATAATAAATAGTTAAGTCCTTGCGAAGGAAAATATAGAATAAAAACATAAATCTTTCAGATCGTCCGCTAGGCCTTTCTGCCTTCTAGGGCTTCTTCGGGCGGATTGGTGTCTATTTATTTATTCTTTCTATTTTTATTTTTTTAGTCTTATATATGTATTTTATTTTCATTTCAATTTTTTATTTAAGTTTTTAAGTTTTATTCAGGCAAATACATTCTTAAATTGATTTTATTTATATATGTTAATTTTATTTTTCATTTATTTAACTTTTTTTTCTAAATTCATTGTCTTATAGATTAATCTGTTTTACCTGTTTTCGTCGGGATCTCAAACTCATGATCCATGGTACGAACTCACCAATCCTATGAACATCAGAAACTCTAACTATCCCCTAAAAGGACCAATAGAAGTAGTTCGATATCAACGAAATCCTAGTGCTAGAAATTTGTTTTTAAATTGATATAAGCTCCTGGATAAAAAAAAAATATGCAAATTGCATAATTGTATATGTCCATCTCAGAACAAAACGCAAAACGTAGGTGTTTTAGAGTATGTTTTAGAGTCAATAAAATGTGTCAGGAGTTTTAACTTGTACCATGGACACACACATTGCAAAGAAAGACAAGACAAGTGTATGTATTGATACTACAATATCGATTGCATGTTCGAGTTGTTTTCAATAAAAAAGTAATCCATTACGCATGCCACATATCACATGTATTCCAACAAAAATAATTGCAATACGTCGGTCATATCATACAGGTTTAACACGTACAATGAACATATTATTCATCATGAATTCGTGCACAAGCAGATAAAAAAACAACGTAGATAGTGTTATCAAGTAAACGTGTACTTTATGAGAGCATTTGGTGATACATATGTAGTAATTGAAAAGCGTGGGAAGGATACGGGCATTTAACCTTTACGTCACTATAGCAGTGATATAACTGACAATAACAAGGGAAAATGGGAAGCTCTTAACATCTACTCAAGTTCCATTTTCTCCCTCCCCCAACACCATTCTAACTTATTTCGCCTTGTTTTGACGTTAGAACAGTAGTGAGGGCATCTGATGAGGATATAACGCTAGCTTTAGTGGTTAGAATGATACATACAATGTATTAGCAATGGAAACAAAGCAACTTATCCCATAGGGATTATTCAGAAGGTGCTGAAACTTCTTATGCGATAAATATTCGTTGTCACACAGTACGTATCCTGCATCAACGTTTGGAAATTGCTCCTGTGATCCCAATATTTAAAGCGAATGATTCCTGTATGGTGTCTAATAACAGCAATATCAATAGCTTCCCATCACAAGCACCTTGGGTTTTCACAGCTATGATTGTCGATTCTACCTCAATATCGAAAGGATATCAAAGATAATTAACACCTATATCAACGCAGGTCGTAAATGAAATGAATTTATTACAGAATTGTCTTGGAAAAGTGGGCTCTACATGCATGAATATTCGCCTACTGGTTAATTACGCATGCGAGATGTGAAGACAAATGAGGAATTCTTAAAAAATATTCAATTCAAGGTAGCGTGAAAATCCTCATGGCGGAGTCATGCTTTTGTCTTTGTTAATAAAAAAAGCGTTTCTTCGCTTTGAATCTGGCTAGCACTCATCTTGAAAGGAGCGAAACCAAAAAGCTTCTCTTATTTTACTAGTTTTTTTTCAAAATGGTCTAGCACCATATTGACTGAATGATTCATTGTATATGCCTGTTGGAAATGTAGTAACCTACAATTTACGAAATCCACCGCGACTTTAAGCTGGTCATTCCGTCCAGATGTGTCTTTTTATACCTTTTTTCCCAATATAAGTTTTATTCGAGGGTATGAAATTATCTTCTAGACAACATCAAATATGAATCTTGAAAGTTCATATCTACAATATATATCCGTTGAATCAGATTTCTTAAGATGTGGTTCTCAAAATATATAGCCATCGTATGTTGCTGCATAATAGACAAGGCCATGGCCCACTTGTATAAAACATCTCAACTCTTGAGATTTTCTCAAGTCTAAGATTTCCCATAGACAATACATTGCTTGAGATGTTCCCTAACTTTGAGATGTTTTATACAAGTGGGCCCAGTACCCTCATATTTAGGGCTTGCTTAGAGTAAATTAAGGTTATTTTTCATGCTGTAAGTGTAGGTGTCCATGTGACAACACCTGTAATTCTTCCTATTGTGTCCCTCTATCATTAAATCGTGATACAAATGAACAACAATCTTCTTGTAACAATTTACTAATTATTCAACTTCGGCTCGTAAAAACTGACAACAATATTCAAGAAAACAATAAAATAGCTTCTTAGAGCTTCTAAATTTGTGCTTATTGATATTGTTTACTATGTATTTATGTTGTTACATATGTAAAATTTAAAAATGCTAATAAGTTTAATTTCGAGTGTCATTAATTAATTTGTAATTGTCCCTATTAAGTCTACTACAAAGGTAACGGAATTATCTAGTTCATATTTCACACATTTTCAGTTCGCGAAAGTTAAGTTCAGTTAGGTGAAAATTGTCCTTATTAAGTCCACTATAAGGGTAACGAAATTATCTAGTTTATATTTCACACATTTTCAGTTCGCGAAAGTAAAGTTTTTCGTAGAAATATTATCTCTAAACAGTATCAATGTACGATATATAATTAAACGTAAATGTGTTTTATGTCACTATATATAGCTTGTGGTATTGTAATATAATCTATAACGGTATATATATTAAATGTGGTACGGTAAAGAGCACGTTTTCACGTGTTGCATTGAATGCCGTTGTTCTATGTCAATTTTATACTTGGTGTTATAATGTTTGTCGATGTATAAATTGATAAAAAGTGCAATGAACTGTTTTTAATGCATATTGAATTATAAATGTAATATGGGAGCTAAATATACTTGCATATATTAGAATGTAGTTCGGTATCTCGATACTTGAAACTTGAAAAGTACACAATATTATATAATGTAGTAATGTATGCCGATGTTCTAGATTAGCTTCAAATTACATTGACTATGATATACAATATGTAAAACTTTTTTGTTTGTGAAAACAAATTCATATACAATTGACTACTAAATGTTATCTTGAAGCTGTGACTCATTTCTACTTCCTCACAAAGATAATTCTTCTCCTAATTTGTTTTTAGTTGCATACAATATTTTACAATTTCTGACCTAAAAACATATGATGTATTAGCTTTTGAAGTGTGTTGCTTTCCAAATCGAGTTGGCTGCACTAAATGTTTTCATTCAAGTATCATTCATCTGCTAGATTATCTCAATTTTAATAAATAAAAAAAAATAAAAATAAAAAGTTATTGTTTCGATTTCCTACAAAAGATGATAACTGTTCTTGTACAGATTTTGGCATCAAAGTAAAATGAATTCATATCGAAAACTGAAGAGTAAATTAAACAATATACGTAAATCACAGCTCCTGGGTTTTTTGCATTGGAGTTCATTTGTGTTGTAAATAAGTTATCATTATAACGTTCTGTTCGCCACTGGGGTATAAAAACATGTTTCACATACACTCTTCAAACTTATTGACTGATCGACTTACACAAACATATTCTCTAAACACTATCTTACACATCCAGTTTGCATTAGCTAACTTTCCTGGATCTACTGTACAAGCAATATTACTTCAATACACGTATTTGTCTTAATGCATTCTGAAATCATATTTCTACAAAATACAGCTCATATCAGACGCTCCCAGAAACAACATCTGTTTCCCCGTGTGTCATCATGCTGTTAAACTCAAAATAGTGTATAAACGATAAACGCTATTGATCCCCATTGTAACCGAGGCATCTGTTTCAATGACTAGTGGCCATTCTCGAAAACACTCTCTATGAAGGTGTGAATTATATATAAGGTTCCAAACCATGCTCAACAATTGACAACATATAATTAAATTCAATGATTATTCATCGCCCAAATAACATATACTTATGCGGTTTTACTCCTTCTTTTTTTTTTTACATCGGATTAAAAATAACATTCGGATTAAGAGTTTGTTGCTGTCGGGATCGTTTAGGTTTCTGATGCTGAGACATGAGAGCGGCGTGTACTTTGTACGTATTACATGTACTCGCTATGGCACGCGGTGTCGCCATTTGATCGCGAGAGTTGATCAGATAGAAGCTCGTCAAGGTAAATACTCCATTTAATCTATATACCTCTGTGTGGCGCGGGTCACGTGACAGGTGATATAAGCCATCCCTGTTTAATACTGAATTGATCGGTAGATAGTACGTATCCAAAGAACTGTCGCCCTGGCGGTGACATCCTCGTGATCTTGGATAGTGCTGCTCTCTGAGAGACCCTCGTTTCATCGTGAATAGATCCACATGGATGGGCGGCTTGTCGCACACTACTAAATAGCTCGGGACCAGAGAGGTACAAAGCCAGAGGTCCGTTGCCTTGTGAGCTCCTATAGGAATAACTTGCGCTGTCGATATAACATTTGATTCTCAAAGAATGGTTTTATGAATATTCATCAGTCTTGAATATTTCCCAATCTTGGACAGCACACAAAATCGTATAATTGGTGCTGATGAATTCATTTCTCTCGACATCAGATTTATCACGAAGGGATTAGTATGGGAAGTTATTTCCATGGTGATAACATGTTTTACAAGCAAACGGGAGCTACTTCGTCGCCATGCGAACCTTCATAATATTTCTTATGTATACAAAGTCGTCATAGCAACAAGTGCCCGAGGAAAGTCTTTGGATACCACGTAATTGCTAAGGTCATCATAGTTTGGATCGTATTAATTAGTTTGTTCCATGTGAAAGAAGAAATCGCCTAAGCCGGTTATTTCAAAGAGCAAAATTATATTCGAAATCGAGGATTTATTTTTATGTAAAAACTTTAAAATCGGCGCATTTTTCAAGGGAATAAAAGAGTTATAATTGTGCAATGTGAGGAATTTACAAACAGCAAATAGTGTTTGTAAATTGATGTTAGTGGGAGGAGTGACATCATGGATATAAGTGCGTTTGAGGGTTTTCTTTTCTCTGACGAAACACGCAGGGTTGGTGGATAGTACTGGACTGATATTATAGAGTGAAGACTATTCGAAAATGTGTAAGTATTCTTTCTTTTCCCGTCTTTTCTTATGATATTCCTTGGTAAAAAAATAGTTCTATTAAACATTTGTGCTGTTAGTGTGAGTCACGGTGTAACTTTAGGCCTGATTTGTTTATGAGAATTTTATTGTTGTACAACTTAACAATTTCTCAACGTTACACATAGTTGGGCTTATGTTACCTACATCCACTAAGATATCTTAAAAAAGGGTTTTATATTTTCTTTCTATTATTAATCGTATTCGATTAATATTCAATATTAAAAATAATAATAAAATGGCTGAAGGAATAGAAACATTTCTGCACTTCTACATACTGTGTATTGTGTTGTGTAGACAAATATGCTACAAACTGCGTATTGTGTTGCGTAGACCAATGTATTATACACCGTGTGTTGTATAGACCCATGTACTACATACTTTGTGTTGTGTAGCCCATTGTACTACATATCTTGTGTTGTGTAAGCCCATTGTACTACATACTGTGTGTTGTGTAGCCCATTGTACTACATACTGTGTGTTGTGTAGACCACTGTACTACATACTGTGTGTTATGTAGCCCATTGTACTACATACTTTGTGTTGTGTAAGCCCAATGTACTATGTACTGTGTGTTGTGTTGGCCCAATGTACTACATTTGTATGTGCTATGTGTTGTTTAGGTCAATGTACTACATACTCTGTGTTGTTTAGGCCTATGTACCACATAATGTGTGTTGTTAAGGCCGATGTTTTTCATACTGTGTGTTGTGTAGGCCCAGTATACTACATACGTATTCAGTGTTGTTAAGGCCAATGTACTACAACATGTATATTGTGCAGACCAATGTTATTACTTACTGTGTTTTGTGAAGGCCAATTTACTACTTTCATACTGTGGGTTGTGTAGGCCAACGCACTTTATATTGCGTGGTGTGTAGGCCAAAGTACTACATACATACTGTGTATTGTGTAGGCCAAAGTATTACATACATACTGTGTATTGTGTAGGCCAAAGTTCTACATACATACTGTGTATTCTGTAGGCCAAAGTACTACATCATACTGTGTACTGTGTAGGCCAAAGTACTACATACATACTGTGTGCTGTGTGGGTTGTGTAGGCCAATGTAATACACATTGCGTGTTGTGCGGGTCACTGTACATGTATTATAAGATGTGTTGGGCACATCAGTTGATGTGTGCAGAATATCACATTGTTAAAATTATACTGATTAATTTTGATTGAATGATTAATAATCGACAACAAAAAGATGATACATTAAGTGAATTCTTATTTTTGTGCTAGCGACCTTGGTGAAATGTCTGGTTGTTTATTCGCTTAATGTTAAACGAGGTATTTTAAAACTAGTGTTGAAATACATCTATCGGGGAATACGAAATGAGTTAACAGAATATTACAGTTAAAAATATTTTGTGAATGACCCTTCAAGTTCATAGTGTTATATGAAGCATGTAAGACTTTGAAGTGTCAGCTCGAATCCGTTTGCTCACATTTAGAAAGGACCGCCATTGATGTTGACATTGACGTTATTCACATAAAACCTGTTACGCTGTATTTCCCGGATGACAGCTGACGTATACGGCCTTGATACGATTGTTCTATAGATTTAATTAAATGTGAACTTACAGTGTAAATTAATGTACAACATTCTATAATAACCACATCAGCAAACACCGCAGGTGGCCGGGTCGATGCGGACGGTACGTTATACGAGGGTGACAAAGGGTCGGTATAAGTGTAGTACTACTGTGATCGAGTCCTGATACGGCCGGTCTACACATCGTAATGGTCGAACCTGCTAATTGATGATATTTCTCGCTGCTTGTGGTTTCCGGAAGGAATAGGGAAGCGGATTAATTATCCACTGACGGAGTCCGTTATTGAGATATCGCATGTAATGCCTGACATCGGAGTTTGGAAACTTCTGCTGAGGACACAAATAACGCGCAGGGCTTTTTCTTATCTTCAGTTTTTCAGTCGCCGGTTTAATCTCGATATTGAATGTTTATAAATGAGAGTTGCGATTGTTGAGTATGACATACACGAGTTTAAGACATTATATAGCTCATGGATAACGACGATAATTCCCCCCTCCGTGATATTACTGAAGATCCACGACTTGTAAGTATTAGTTTCGAGTTGATTACAGAAGCGTGACTAAAGAAGCTTTCCATTCGATCATTATACATTATTTACTGATGGGAGAAAGTTGATATGTTAGTACTTTATGTTTAAAATTAACTAAACGTTTTATTGACCTTCACATAAACAGACAGGAAAAAATGCATCGGCGACAATACAACAGCGGTAGTTTGCATATTGCTTGTAGAAGAATACANGGGAGGGGGGGGGGTTATATTATATAAAACAAAACTCACCGACGCGTATTATTTTCTATTAATTCCTGAATAATCTTAAACGGTTTGTAATTAGATGTCATTTATTTATCGATAATGTAACTATTGAACAATGGGTTGCAGCATGCAGATTCCGAAGATTCCGTACTTCATATAAGTAGTTTATTCTGCTTATATTTGTATCTTGTCTGGTCGACGATCTCATTTTAGAAATATTTGATTCAGTGCTTCATGTTAGGAAGACTCTCAATCCCATAGCTTTACTGTAATTAAGCTGGACTTTATTCTGACACAGTAACACACGGAATACTAGTTTCAGTATAAATGATATAGTTTATCCAAAGTCATAATTTTTAAACGTTACGAAGGGTTTAATAGTCCTCTACCCCTTCCTCCGTAGTTCTTCCTATATTTTGAAACATTTCTTCATACGACCTTAAGCATAACTAATGAATGGTAAAAAGACGAAATTGTCATATAATGAAGTAAGTTGTGCTTGTATTGTTCTCTATCTGCATCGTCATACTTTGATACTATTTTAAAAAATTCCCCCTTTTTTCCAATTTCATGATTATTTCACATCTAACAAAAACATGAAACATAACAAATGCCAACAAAGACAGACGCGCTAGCTTCACGATCTCGTCTGTTTTGTGCTTTTTAATACACGTACGTAAATCAGCGTTGCTAAGCTGTTCAAACCTGTTGAATATATTGTACATGTGATTTAACATACTTTGGTCTCATCGTGAGCCGTAAACAACTTCTAATTACTGAGATAAATGTAACATGTTGATGCGAATTTCGTTCCGGTATTATCCGCGTGATGTCGTTTAGGATTGTCACAAAAACACAAGAACGGAAACATTCTAGTTAATTCCAATATTACTTGTCAACATTCGTGATTTAGTCCCGTTATAAACTATTTAGAACTGACAATGAGAAGGCGGAACAGCATCACTGTCGCGCAGCAATGTGGGCAAAGATCTTTTATTATTTGTAATGATTTTCCTTTTATTTTCTTAGTTATTCTCTTGCTACATTTTACTCCTGTGTTGATTTTCTTCTGTTTCCTAGGATTATTCTCCTGTGTAGATTTTCCTCCTGTTTACTACGTTTCTCTCCTGTGTAGATTTTCCTCCGGTTTACTACGTTTCTCTCCTGTGTAGATTTCCTCCGGTTTACTACGTTTCACTTCTGTGTAGATTTTCCTCCGGTTTACTACGTTTCTCTCCTGTGTAGATTTTCCTCCGGTTTACTTCATTTCTCTCCTGTGTAGATTTCCTCCGGTTTCCTCCGTTTCACTTCTGTGTAGGTTTTCCTCCGGTTTACTTCGTTTCTCTCCTGTGTAGATTTCCTCCGGTTTACTACGTGTCTCTCCTGTGTAGATTTTCCTCCGGTTTACTACGTTTCTCTCCTGTTTCCTCCGGTTTATCACGTTTCACTCCTGTGTAGATTTTCCTCCGGTTTACTACGTTTCTCTCCTGTGTAGATTTTCCTCCGGTTTACTACGTTTCTCTCCTGTGTAGATTTTCCTCCGGTTTACTACGTTTCTCTCCTGTGTAGATTTTCCTCCGGTTTACTACGTTTCTCTCCTGTGTAGATTTTCCTCCGGTTTACTACGTTTCTCTCCTGTGTAGATTTTCCTCCGGTTTACTACGTTTCTCTCCTGTGTAGATTTTCCTCCGGTTTACTACGTTTCTCTCCTGTGTAGATTTTCCTCCGGTTTACTACGTTTCTCTCCTGTGTAGATTTTGCTCCGGTTTACTACGTTTCTCTCCCTGTGTAGATTTTCCTCCGGTTTACTACGTTTCTCTCCTGTGTAGAATTTCCTCCGGTTTATCACGTTTCTCTCCTGTGTAGATTTTCCTCCGGTTTACTACGTTTCACTCCTGTGTAGATTTTCCTCCGGTTTACTACGTTTCTCTCCTGTGTAGATTTTCCTCCGGTTTACTACGTTTCTCTCCTGTGTAGATTTTCCTCCGGTTTACTACGTTTCTCTCCTGTGTAGATTTTCCTCCGGTTTACTACGTTTCTCTCCTGTGTAGATTTTCCTCCGGTTTACTACGTTTCTCTCCTGTGTAGATTTTCCTCCGGTTTACTACGTTTCTCTCCTGTGTAGATTTTCCTCCGGTTTACTACGTTTCTCTCCTGTGTAGATTTTCCTCCGGTTTACTACGTTTCTCTCCTGTGTAGATTTTCCTCCGGTTTACTACGTTTCTCTCCTGTGTAGATTTTCCTCCGGTTTACTACGTTTCTCTCCTGTGTAGATTTTCCTCCGGTTTACTACGTTTCTCTCCTGTGTAGATTTTCCTCCGGTTTACTACGTTTCTCTCCTGTGTAGATTTTCCTCCGGTTTACTACGTTTCTCTCCTGTGTAGATTTTCCTCCGGTTTACTACGTTTCTCTCCTGTGTAGATTTTCCTCCGGTTTACTACGTTTCTCTCCTGTGTAGATTTTCCTCCGGTTTACTACGTTTCTCTCCTGTGTAGATTTTCCTCCGGTTTACTACGTTTCTCTCCTGTGTAGATTTTCCTCCGGTTTACTACGTTTCTCTCCTGTGTAGATTTTCCTCCGGTTTACTACGTTTCTCTCCTGTGTAGATTTTCCTCCGGTTTACTACGTTTCTCTCCTGTGTAGATTTTCCTCCGGTTTACTACGTTTCTCTCCTGTGTAGATTTTCCTCCGGTTTACTACGTTTCTCTCCTGTGTAGATTTTCCTCCGGTTTACTACGTTTCTCTCCTGTATAGATTTCCTTCTGTTTCTTTAGTTATTTTTCTCCCTTGTAAATTCCCTTCTGTTTCGTAAGTTTTTTCCTGTGAAGATTTTCCTCAAATTATAAATTAAATTCGATTCTATCATGAAAAGGAAATGTTCTGAAATATTGAATGCAACTTTTTTTCTGGAATGTATTGATATTTGTTATTTCACACGCTGTTTTCAGAGATATAGGGTAATCATTATGATTAGCACACGAATGGAGATGAAACGGACTCAAAAGAAAAAACGCTTTCGATTCCATATTTATTTAGTAGGTTTTGATAAAGTTTGATATGCATCTTGTATGCAAGAACATAAATCACATTAATTGATTGTATAATGATACATGCCATCATTTAACAAAGCCAAGTTTCCAATATTGGTACATGTACATGTGCTATCATTTCATGTCGCAAACAAAATGCTGCGTTCTAGACATGTTTAGAAATGAAAATGTACATGTAGTTAGCCGTGCAACATGTTCTCTATCGATTTTTTGCTTTTAACTAAGACCTCCTTACTTTGACAGTATTGTCACCGTATAGCGTCGGGTAAAAAACACTAAAAAAACAAGTAATGTCAGAATGGAAACGTTAATAAGCAACATAAATGCTACACCTTTGAGGACAATGGTAGCTCTACTCCTACATGTCAACATTAGACAAGGTAGCCCAGCACTATCCATTCAAATACGTTTTGTTTTCCTTTTGATTGATGTTCAGTAAGTTATATGTAACAGGATATTCATGATGCGCTAAATTAGAGCGTACGTTATCACCAATACAAAATAAGATATAAATATAAACTTTATTTATTTTAGAACAATGATAAAAACAAGGTATTTTAAATGATATTTAGCACTTTTGTTGGCCCGGATGTAAGCGCGCGTAAGGTCTTGATGTGGGAGAAAACCCAAGTGGTCTGACGGGTGACTCTATAACTTTTCACGTCTGATCGAGGGATCGAACCCCGGTCGCCTCGGTGAAAGGCAAGTGCGTTATTTACTGCACCACCGACCACCCATTGTTAATACAAAATGAAGATGGTGTATTGAATTTGTGGACAAAGAAGAATGTTCTCAACCGTTGAAGTGGGGTCACTTTTAAATCCCCCTGTACTATAATACGTGTATCATTTTATGGTTAAGGGTTCTTACAGACATGTCGTGACGACGTCTGATGATATAAAGCTTTCAGCGTCTTAAATGATTGATTACAATTCTGAATAAAGTGGGATGCTTGCTTCACCGCCAATGTGCGTCAGCGGATACGCTGCAACGGTATTATTTTTCTATAGTTGAATGAATTTTTTTTTGACAGATAGAACTGATGTTATATTGACCAGCTTTTCAGTAAATATTATAGCTCAATAACGTCTGATTCAAAGAGATATATATTTATGTGAGCATATCCAAGAATCAATGCACTCTTCTATTTCAAATTCACAGAAATGTCTAAAGACTAAATTTTCATTAAAACGTCACTTTCACGCAAGTTTCACATTTTTTTATATTTTGTCTTAGTTATGTCTACTGATATTAAAGAGGAAATGTCAGTTACATAACCTCCATCGTCGGATACCCACGGTTGATTTCGCTTCGGTACTCACTCATCACCCGTCGGCAAACTCGCCGAAAAAACGTCGTGGGTAAATAATATGCGCGGATCATTTGATTGGTTCCATTACAGTTCCTCGATGGAAACTCTAACCAATCAGAATTCGCGTTACGTATTCATGCTCGGAAACACCAAAAGGATGGCCGACAACTTTTCGATTGTGCGTGAAAAAATACATTTAGATCAATTAAAGCCATTTCAAGAGGAAACAATAACCCAGCTGTTGAAAGGTCGAGATTACTTTTTGTCTATCAAAATTGATGAGTGAGTACCGAAGCGAAATCAACCGTGGGTATCCGACGATGCATAACCTCTAGCTTTTGTTTAACCTGGTTATCTGTGTACTTTTGAATTACATGTTCAAATTTGGATAAACCGAATATGTTATATTTCGACCTTGACTCCAGCCCTATCGATATTACCATGATATGGCCTACGTCTCTAGTGATATTCTACCTCTAACCCGGATCTCCCTATCATGGATTTACAAGGATATTTCTTTTAGTTCTCTGGAAGCTATTTGTCCCAAGTGGATCTCATCAGCTAATGGTTCAGTGAGCATGTCAACATTTACTCGGCTCTGGCAAGTGTAGCACACGTCAATCTCGTGCTTACGGAAACGGCCATTATCCAATATATTCTAATCGCAGTTGTTTTTTTCGAAATATAACCAACAAATGGACATTTCCTTCGAATCGTTGAATCATATCTGTCCCCCGAGTATATTGATTCTAAATATATCCATTAAATTTTGAATACAGACAGTAGGGCAAATCCACCAGGAACTTAATGTGTCAGAAGGAAGAGATCGTCCTACCAAGCCGCTCGTCTGAGAAGGGATTATCAAACGAACTCCGCAATTTCTTCATGAGTAGATCACTATTACTAGTGAAAACTTTAGTTATGGTGAACCCAAAAACAAACATATATTTTCGATGATCACTTAAATCAAATGATGACATCCAACTGCGTGTAGCAACAACCTGGATAAGTAACGCAAGATTATCAATGGCTCAAAATCAAATTTATGATATGCAGATGACATGTCCAACTCAATCTTATCTTATGCAGCACTGCCTAAAATGGCATTTCCGTTCTACTGTGGTCAAAAAGGTCAATGTCAGATGAATTTCGGAGATACCTGTGTTGGAGAAGTAAGTCGTGAAAATACTACTGTCGATATTCAATCTTGTCATTACTATCCCCAATTCTGTCTAGACGTACAACTCAACACATATAGATTTCATGACAATCTGAGATCAGCTTACTGAACAGGGTACTCGACACATCCGTGGTTCCTTCTAAGTGTGCGACATATCAAGTAGCCTTGGATGACAAGTGTGTCTTGAGGTGCTTGTCCTACCGAGTTGTCAGCCGTAATCGACAACGTCATATTGTACAATCGTCATGATTACGCTGATGGAGTAACTGGTGACGCTTTCTGCTAGACCCAGGCGTACTTGAGAGATAAAAGACAGTGTTGTCATAGTAACGAATCACTCCGATGACAAAAAGAGTTCCCGGTTTTACGGGGTTGGTTGTTGGGACCTAACACGTTTTTTTCAATATTACTAACCGATTCGCGAGACATACCGTAAAGATACATGTAACATCCATTGTCACTCTAACGTAACATCAATGTATATTAAAAACAAATGAAAGTATGTCTGTCCGATGTCAGTGCTTGAGGTGAATGCAAATAAGCTTACATAAAACAAAGACATGAGCTGACCCATTGTCTTCACTCGGGAGCACATGATGAAAACGACATAAAATCTAGCTGTACGTGTGTGCAAATACTCCATATGTTTTCCAATTTGCAAGGAAATAAGGAATGTGCTTCGACAGCTCTTAGACCATAGACAAATGCTTTTATGCATTTATGCAGTTACATATTAATGATATAACCAGATTGGATTTGTTGGAAGTATTCGACACATAATCACCACTGATGCCTAAAATACCCAAGTACGGCCATCAGTTATCTTGTTCTGACTAACGCAATGGCCTTTTGTTTAATGTCACTGATGCAATGACAAGCTGTCGGAACGTTCGAAACAAAGCAGCTCAACTTGTGACTCGTACTCGGAAACGCATACACACGTTTTATTAAAATAAAGCGGTGTATATGTTTAAGACAATAATGGTAGATTTTTAAAAATAATACGTTTCTTACAATCAAGAATTTTAGGTAAATAACGTGAGGTAACTTAGCTTGATGCAGTAACATGTCAAGAAATGACAGTCTTCATAAGCGGCCCATCATCATTCCAAAAGCCATAGTGAATATTTTTAAAAAAAATAGCTTAGGATACATTTTTATTTAGATAAAGACTACTCGCGTTTGTCTAACCAGGACAGGACTGAACTATATTGTCTTAACAGGCAGGATTGTCTTGTATTTGTCCGGAGAGAGCAGTACTGTATTGTATGTGTTTGCATATGACAATATTGTTTATTTTTTCCTAAACAGGGGAGTACTGTTTTTTATACAGTAACATGTAGAAGAACAAGTCAGTATTATCATTTGTTTGTCTGAACTGGGCACCATTATCATTTGTTTGTGTGAACAAGGCAGTGTTATCATTTGTCTGTCTGTAGAAGACAGTTTTGTCTCATGTTTGTATGAATAGGGCAGTATTGTCTCCTGTTTGTATGAACAGGGCAGTATTGTCTCCTGTTTGTATGAACAGGGTCTCCTGTTTGTATGAACAGGGCAGTATTGTTTCCTGTTTGTATGAACAGGGCAGTATTGTTTCCTGTTTGTATGAACAGGTTAGTACTGTCTTTGTTGTCTGGAATGCCAGAGCTGTCTTTGTTGTCTGGAATGCCAGAGCTGTCTTTGTTGTCTGGAATGCCAGAGCTGTCTTTGTTGCCTGAACATGTCATGACTGTCTTCTGTTTGTCTAAACAGAGCGTTATCATTATTGTTTTGTCTGAAAAGGAATAGTAATACCATTCGTTGGTCTGAACAGGGCAATATTATCATTTGTTTTTCTAAACAGATCTGTGTTTACAGACTAGTCTTAGAAAGTGTTACTGCGTTTTTCTACATAATCTCATAGTGTTCATGACTTTGGGGATTCGGTAATGGTGTGTTTTGCCAGTCATTTGCACAGCCTATATTTTTGCTGTGCTTAATGCTACAACAAAAAAGTCAAAGTAAATGCTGAGAGTATACTACTACATGCAATATTTGCCAGAATGTCGAGAAAGTAACAAATGATAGATGATTTCTTTCTCTTATTTATATAGCCGTTTGATTCATGACATCTGTAACCAATATACGGGCAGGTGCTTTTAGATTGACAAAAGACATTTGTATTTATTTCCTTTCCGAAACAACTCTCAGTTAAACCAGTACGAGTGATGCTATGAAAGATCGTTTATTCTGGCCTTGTCTAAATTTTTCTTCTATGCACAGTGCTAAGACGATGCTTAGGAACCAAGTTGGAGAAAATTGAATCTTTTTTCTATTGTCAGATCACTTCATGCAGCATTCTACTGCACTTCATAAACACCAATCATGTACATTGTAGCGCTCTATAGTGCTGGCCAAGACTGTGGCTAAGATTATTGACAAATGCTTCACAGTCTGTGCTTTGTTCTCTCAACCTTGAAATATGTTGTTAATTATCTGAAGGCTGCAGATAAATTCATCATAGTATCGATTATCCCCCTCACTGTTGCTGAAGTAATAATATGAGCAAGTGAGGATATATGGAGATGATATTTACTTTACTACCGACACCATGTGCATGGTATCGAGTGGGTGACATCAATAACTATACTATCTATTAACCACTCTCGCCAGCAACAGCTGTATCTGAACAAAGAACAAAGTTGGCGTGAAAAGCTGTAGCCATCTCGTCTAAATACGGCCTGCTGTAGTAATCGGGGAGAATTTGTTATCCAAACAGTCCCCTGTGTCCCCATACCACGCACAAACGACAAAACATGACCACTCAATCGCGAGAAATGACAGCTCCCGCGGGAGATTCGATCCCGTTTCCGCTAGACACAATACAACGGTCATTGTTGCCAGGATGTAGGTGGCAAGTGCGGGCTAACTACTGATTGTATGGGCGGTTTGTGGTCTCTGCACGGATTGTGAGAGGTTTGCAAACTAACCTACATTGATACTGTTTCAATGTAGATGTCAGTTTTCTTGCTCAGGATGAGATGAAGTTCAGGAAGTAAAATAATCATTATAACGGTGAAGATAATAAGCACTTATCTAATTTGTTACCTTCATTAGCTCGTAACAAGAAAAAACAAAGAAACATATTTTGTTCTTGAAGTTATCAATTTTGCCACAATTAATGGGGTTTTCCGATTTTGTATGTTCCGCGTAGGACCATATTTCAGATTTATGAAGGTTCGACTGCATAAAAATATATGGTTGGAAGTAATATGTTCGGCTGCCGGATTCTACATTGTGCGTGATTAAGTGTGGGGAAGTGATACTGTCTTTATGGTGCAGATAGAAACACAACCTTATATCATATGTCCATAAACAAATATGAGTATGAAATATATAGAGGATATTTATTGGTGTCTTCAATAATAACAAATATATTTCACGAGTGTGGCTAATATTTTGATGTTTTTCACGAGTGCGCAGCAATATATTGATTGGTTCTATTTATTACATTTTTTAAAGAATAAAAATTGAAAAATGTAATGCTTAAAAAAAAGACGGGAGTCAGAAGCTTAATAATTAGCGCCATATTCCAATAACGTCACACTTAACAACAAGAATATGCGCCATTTGCGAATGGGATACTCAACGCAATTCCGACGTTTTCTGCTGTTATCTAGTGTGATTACTTATGTTATTAATTGCATATTCATGTAAATACTTCAGTGTGTGTACCAAACATTTACCATAACAACCACTTATTCTACCTTCGTTTCATTTGAATCTGAACAAAAACATCGTTGCCTTTGAATGCAGCGAATAAATGATACCGTTATGATTGGTCAATACCAAAAAGTGATATTTTCACAGTGTGAAGATATCAGTTTTATCAAGTTGATAGAATCCGATATTTCACAGGCAAAAATGTAATAAATAAGTGTAGTAACCGCTCTGATACATACTTGATGGATTGATTGATTGGTTCAAACAAATAACTTATTCTACCTTGTATTGTGGAAGCCCCAGCACTCAATATTTCTTTTGTAAGAGTTAAGAACTAGAGCGTCTACTCATTATGAATAAAACCTAAATTTCTTAACTTCTTTGCAAAGACTCTTAACGTTATTTAAAGTTAAAAAAATGCTACACTACTATTGTTATTTCATATTTCTCAACATGATTGAAATCAGTCCCTAACCCTAACCCAGTCGATGAACCTGTAAAGCGCTAAATATCACATATTCATTTATCAAAAACAGATAGGTATTGAACTTTTATCTATAACAAGTCGCACTCATGTCATACGTATCACGTGACATTTACTTTTGGGTAAATTTCATAGAATGTTTTTTCTTAAATTCTTTATAAGTAATCCTACACTGAAAACAATTAAGGAGTACACGGAGAATATGATATTGTTTTCCACAAGTTTGCATTATTTTTTTCAAACAATCGCGAAGAAATGCTTTGCTTAAACTGTCGTGTTCCCTTAATGTCGAGAAAAACGTTTAACTATCTCCTCACTGCAGTTAAAAAATTGACAAATCCAGATCAATAAATGGAAGAGGCTACTTAAGTTACATAAAGGTGGAAAGATTAAATACAACAATTTCTATAATCATTTTTCCACTGTGTACTAAACTCAGTTATTTCAATTGTTGTAAGCCATGACCTGCAATATCATAAGCATAGACTTGAATTGAGTAAGGCTAATGTTTCATGTTTTCATTATTTTACAGATGAAAACTAGGGAGTGGGCGTGGTCATGGCGACGTCACCAACAACAAGTAAACCACCGGATAAGGTGAATCACTCCAAGTCGTTCGATGACGAAGTAGAAGTTTTAGAAAATGGAGGCTTGAGTCCCCAGTTATCACTCAGGACAGATGATGATACCTGTTCTGAAATCATCCGGATCGAACAGCAGAGCTATGACGAGCCCGAACAAGTGTCAGCAATGGAGCGGATCGCTCGTACATTACAGGTAGGACATAGTTTTATCTTTCTGAAATCTACAGGTACCTCACATAACGTCATTATATACAACTCTCTAGAGAAATATAGAAAATACCACAAATATTTGTTCGTCTGACATTTCAGATTGTGCATTGCATGTATGGTGTTCCCTTATGGCATAATGTCCTTAGCAGAGGCTCTTCACGTTACCATTACATAATTGCATAATCACAATCGATGAGCCCAACCAAGAAAGAAGAGTTCTGTCTACTGAGCTGATACAGTTTAAATCTGGTACCGTCATATTTCATTTATACTTCACGTCATGTGAGAATTACATCATAATACATTGCACGTCTTGTGTACTACGTCAATTTACATTTCACGATAAAACATGTGTATTACGTCATATAACATTTTATAGAACACCATGTGTTCTACGTAATTTTATAAGATACAGTTATCTACTAAAAGTTTATATTTTACCGCAAATTATATGCAGAGATCGATTTGGTCACAGGTACACTATGTGTACTGAAATGGAAATCCCTAATTTGTCAGGACTTGATTGAGTGCTCATGCACTTAAACGTGCTGCTCAGAGTAGGTGATCTTAAATAGGAGTTCTTCTTTCGTCGATATCGATCCGGACATCCCTCACTAGAAATAGTTCTGAAAATGAGAGTGGTCCAGGGGTACTTATTTCATTACCTCTGTTTTGCCAAATGTTGGGCTTGGTTTGCTCGACCGGAAATCCAATGGTTTCCTGAAAGATTTGGATATACTTAACCGAGAACCTTTCTGTTACTGGGAACAACAGACTAGTGACATTGGACGGTTTTCCATTGCTTGATATTAATCTTTGATGTTACGCATTGAAATGAATCATTATAATAAATGCATAGTCTTTGATAGAATTTAAACACTCATGTGATTTCGATATTCGGTAATCTGAATCCGCCGTTAAGCGGATTCTGCAGCTAATGAGTAAATGTTGATTCGCAAGGATGTCTCAGTAATTTGTTGCTTAATGACGAAAAATATAGTAAACAGATTACACATTTGCAGACAGTCAGTTAATCACAGTTACGGAAGGGGAAAACCTCAACGTGTGTCATCAAGATTAATGGAACTTCTTATTTATTTATTTAAAATAACTTAACAAATTAGAATCAATTAAAAAGAACAAAATCTTTAATAAACATCCAAAGAACGAACTCAAAATTGATAAAAAAAAAAAAGACAACAGTAAGAAGTTTGGAGATACCAAAACAAAAAGAATGATATTGTGAATACTCAGATATAGAAAATATTCAGGGACGAAACCAAGATCTTTTAAAGGTTTTCTAAGCCAAATGTGACACTAGTTATGATGCCCACCGTCAAATACAGGACAGTACAATAATGTATTTATCACGATGGACACTGTGATTGTTAATGTTCAAAAACAAGTTTCATATTAATGTATCTCTCTGTCGAGTTAAATGGTTCGTCAATTGTCTTATATCCTTTAATAACCCCTGTAAGAATGCATATTCAAATAAAACAACAACGCAGATGATTTAATTGGTGCGAGTAAGTGACTTTTGAAAACCGATATCCTAGAATTGTTGCCAGTTAAACCTGTTTTCGATATTGCTATTCTTCAAATTCTTAAAAGCCAAAATCGGATACAGACAATGTAGAAGTGGTGGCAACATGTAGACAATACTATACATATAGTCTAGAGTAATTAGATCTTACATGAATTCGGAAAAAAGTGAATTATAGACGGAGTGCACTGTTTGTCTCATATGGAATACAAAATGTCTGCTTATATCCTTCAACTAAATTCAGCAAAAGTACTGGTGACCAAAAGATCATGTGGATATATTTAAACAAATCCTTTCGACAACAAGATAAAAAGTATCTGAGTTTATCCGAAAAAAACACACCAAACTAAGACGTTATTTAATTTTAATGTTATATCTTATGTAGATCATGATTCCAATTTTTTACGACAATGATGATGATTCATAGTTTTCAGAAGCTGTCTAGAATATTTCAAAGTCCGCATCTGCGTCGTGAATAAACAGAGAAACATTATAGTTCAAGTCCATCTTTTTATGTGGTTGGAATAGTAGTAAAAAATTGTCCTTATTATTTTATTTTTGAGGATAAAAAACAATTAACTGTTACTGATAAGGACAAATATGCAATTGTAAGATTGTACACATGTCTGTAACAGATTCTATGATTAGAGTTCATGTCAATGATTGATCAATATCGTCTTTAGAAGGTATCGTTGACGTCCTTAAAACTCATATTTTAACATATCCCGTACAGCATCCAAGTTACCCGCATCATTCACGCTTCAGTGATGTACACCATGCAGCAGTACAAACATTAATACCTCTTAGATAAGTAAGTTTACAGTATAGGTAAGATTGCTGACACTGTCCAGCAACCGAGCCCTATCCGTTGGTGGTTTACCTACAGTATTTACATAGAGAGATGGTGATAAAAGCTGTCAATTGGTATCTCTACATCCGTGCCATGGAGGTTGGAAATGGAATGTAAAATAACCCTTACCTTGTTTTTTGTTTTTTCGAATCAGGGTGTGTGTAAAAAAGGTATTCANAAAAAAAAAAAAAACCCCCCCCCCCCCCCTCAGAAAAATGAGTCTTCCCACTTTTCAAAGACTTGATGAAACTTTTAGACCAAATGCTTTGTTTGACTTTTCTGTGATTTAAGCTCTACGTAAAAACATAGAACAATATAAAACTAGTAAAAAACAATAACACGGTTTTTGCCAAACGTACATATATTGGACTAGTTTTTCCACTTTTCCTCTCTGCTTTCGATATCATCCGTGCATTTTTAAATGAGGATGTATTTAAGGCAGTTGTTGAGCCACCTTTTTAAGAAATGAACTCCTCAAAGCAAGGGCCTAAAGATCGGCGTTATATACACGTATAAATTATCCATTAGTTGGTTGACGGTGTTTGTTTTCGAAGTGTAATTATTAGCAACATTGATATAAATCTTAATGGCGTGGAACGTTTTACTAATTCAGATGAAGAACAATAACAAAGAGGCAGAGGTGTTCTCGTATACTCTTTTAGGATGCGTTGAAAATTCAGATACAATGCATTTATTAACAGATGTATGTAATGAAAGGCGCTATGGAATTTCTAATATGGTGGAATAATTTGCCCTTCCTGATTTAAGATGCATGGATGCTGTTCCGTTGTCATTGCAATACACTTCCCTACTAGGAAAGTTGAGCTTAGTATATTGTCAAATCAATGGCCTAGATGTATGATTGCAGTCCTTACAAGTAAACAACAAGTGAATAACCCGAGAACCCATCCTAATGTCACACAATAAAATCAATACTTCCTAATATACTATAGTACAATTTTTTGAGTTGGAATAATGGAAGTGAATTTAGTTTAAACCATATTCTGTTCGACAAAACAAGTACAGTTACAACGACATTTAATGGAGATGTTTGGAAGTGAATTTAGTTTAGTAACATTCAACATAGACTCAGTAAACTGTCAAATTATATATAATGTAACGATATGGAGCGATTTAAATGATAATGACCATGTCTTACGTAGGTTTTGTTGCTGCATCGCCTGAAACAAATTAAAATGCAAAAAATGTTTTCAAAGTATCGCAGAACCGGCAGAAATCCATAATCCGAATCTAGCTAGGGATTCCTACCTGGAGTGACGCGTCGGTCTATGTTGATGAATTTTCACCGCTGTAATCATGTCATAATTGCCAGTTGTCTTGCATGATATGATTAAAACGTCCTTCACATCCTGCAGATTAATTGGTTTCTTTCCAGGACTTTGCCAACGGTTTAATCACAAACATTAGGCTCTCATTGTCGCAACTTATCTGACACCTTGTACACACTACAAAGTGATAAAATATATACGATATGGTAGCTATGAATAAAGCATGCAAATGAGTATATATATACTAGGTAAGAGAAAAGGACGAGGAAAAAAATAAGAAAGAAGAAGCATAAAATGCTTTTGATAAATAGGAGAGACTGAGTTATCAAAAGAAGCACGATATTTTATTTAACCAACATAAATAGGTCTTAATAGGTCATAAATATTTCTGTATCTTCAGATTACAACTTGCTAATAACGTCTACCTCTCTATAACCCACCTGTCTATATAACTTTATGTATCTCTTGTTTATAACGACCACCTGTGCATAACTAACCTGTCTATATACCTTTATGTATCTCTTGTTTATACATTGTAATGACTACCTGTCTACAACTCACCTGTCTATATAACCAAATGTTCCTCTTGTTTATAACGACTACCTGTGTATAACTCATCTGTCTATATAACTTTATGTATCTCTTGTTTATGCATTGTAACAACTAACTGTCTACAACTCACCTGTCTATATTACCAAATGTTTCTCTTGTTTATAACGACTACCTGTGTATAACTCACCTGTCTATATAACGTTATGTGTCTCTTGTTAATTCGCTGCAACACCTACCTGTCTACAACTCACCTGTCTATATTACCAACTGTTCCTCTTGTTTATAACGACTACCTGTGTATAACTCACCTGTCTATATAACGTAATGCATCTCTTGTTAATTCGTTGTAACACCTACCTGTCTACAACTCACCTGTCATTATAACTGTATGTATCTCTTGTTTATCACGACTACCTATGTATAACTCACCTGTCGATATAACGTTATGTATCCCTTGATTATAAATACTATCTCACCAAAACTCACCTGTCTATATAACTTTATGTAGCTCTTGTTCACACCGACTATCTCTCTATTACTCGCCTGTCTATATACATGTAACTATATGCATCTCTTGTAACCGACTATCTCTCTTTAACTCGCCTGTCTAAATAACTGTATGTATCTCTTGATTAGAAAGACTATCTCTCCAAAACTCACTTCTCTATAACTTTGTTATCTCTTGTTTATAACGACTCCCTTTATATAACTCACCTTTCTATATAACTATATGCACATCTTGTTTATAACGACTACCTGTCTATAACTCAGCTGTCTATATAACTTCTTTTTTTTTTATCTATATACTAGTTTATACCACCTACCGGTAGAATGATCAATTCATTATCATTGGTTGTCAGTATGAGAAAAAGTTGAGAACGACTTAATAACAACTTGAGAAGAACTTGAGAACGGATTTTCCCATTCTCCAGGACTTGGGAACGGATTTTCTCAAAAACAAACGTCTGCTCGCGTCAGATGACGTCAGAAACCCGAAAAAGTGCCAACAAAAATTTGATCCGCGTAAGAAAACAGTCCGTCATAAACATATCAATATAAAGTTAGGGAAAAATATTGTGAGAATAACAGCACCATTTCAGGTGTAAATGTGCATATGAAAAAGCCAATGACGATAGGATTGTTTTAAAAATATTTATTCTACGCAGTTAAAAGGTTCGTTGTATTCCTCCGCGCAAAACGTCTATTTGTTTACGTTTGTCACAGGCGAGCGTTGACCATTGAGCTTAGCATTCATTTGGAAAACATGATTAAATGATTTAAATGGAGAAATATATAAGGTAGTTGTATATAGATGATAAATAGTTTATCATACAGTATTTTCAGTGTTTTTCGTTCAATAATTTTCTCATCGCTCGCACCTTGATAAAGTCTTGAGTTTATCTGCGGTGGCCCCTCGATTTTATTCACGTGCTCGCGATGAGAAAATTGTTTGCACGAAAAACACTGAAAATACAGTGTGATAATCTATAAGTGTTTCTTGTTGATAACGACTACCTCTCTATAACTCACCTATCTATATAACTTTAATTGTTTCTTGTTTTATAACGACTCTCTCTATATATAACTCACTTGTCGATAAACTACCCTACGTCTATATAAAAACGATAACTATAATTGCCTATTTTGTTTGGAATACCATTTGTCTATAACTAGCACATGTCTTTATATTCTTCCTGTCTATATAACTGCATCCGGTTAAATGACATCATATCTATAATTTCAACATGTCTATATATTCGTCATATCTATATCACTATTTCCTATTAATTGACATTATGTCTATAACTTCCTCATGTGTATATATTATTCATGTCTATATAACTGCGTTCTGTTAAATGACATCATGTCTATAACTTCCACATGGCTATATATTATTCCTGTATGTACAACTGCATTCTGGTAAATGACATTATGTCTATAACTTCAACATGTCTATATCTTCTTACTGTCTATATCTACTTAATGTCTCTATAACTGCATTATGTTAAATGACATCATGTCTATAACTTCAACATGTCTATATCTTCTTACTGTCTATATAATTGCATCATCCGGTTAAATGACATCATGTCTATAACTTCAACATGTCTATATATTCTTACTGTCTATATAACTGCATTCTGTTAAATGACATTATGTCTATGACTTCAACATGTCTATATATTCTCCCTGTATATATAACAACATTCTGTTAAATGACATTATGTCTATAACTTCCACATGTCTTTATCTTCTTCCTGTCTATATAGCTGCATTCTGTTAAATGACACCATGTCTATAGCTACCATCCTTCTATAGATCCACATGTCTATAGATACAATGTACTACCTTATCAATACAATGTTAACGCCCAACAGTGTTCGGAAAGCACTGACGCTAGGGTTGTGTTCAGACATAACTATCTGATTCATGGTGAGTGTAGCCAATTCTTAGTAATGATGTAATAATAATCACAATTATTCCATTGGGATATTGAGTTCACGACTGTTTAGTGTCCAAGTACACTAACAACAATACTGTAGCAAATAGAATCAAATTATTAAACACAATCTTAACGTTCTCAAAGGAAATCATGCAGATAGCGGCTTCCCCTCTCAAAACGTATTTCTCACAATAAGTTTCATACAATAAAGACATCAATGGTAAGGCCTTGGTGTAGATTCAAATGTCAGGTTCGTCTTGAACACACATCGTAAATAATTATCTAGTGGTGTGTATAATACGATGGCCGATAGCAGCCGACACAAAACAACTACAATATAAGACATTTATGTACATGTCCACTTTTTAAAAACTGTACATGTAGACAATACAACTACAAGTGCTATTAACATTCCTTAACGGTTTGGATCAACTTGATATTTCACACGTGTCTGATACGGCGGCCAATAAACGAAAAGGACATTACTAGATTCCACAGAAGTCAAACAGTACTAGACGGCCACAAATCAGAGGTATACCAAATATCATATAATTTGTATGTGAATTTTGGAGTAATGGTTGGAGACAAAACAAAAACATGTAGTTACTTAATTTGTATGTAGAATTATAATTTTAACTCAATAACCCCAAATACGTAATTTAAAGTGTTCCATGTGACATATTCACAAGTTTGGAGGCTATTGCCTTTGGTATAAAACACTAGTTATTTCTCTCAGAACAATCTACATACAACTTTTGTTACAGTAAGTATTATATTATATTTGACTTTAGCAATCAACTATTCACACTGAACAAGGCAACGTTCTACTTTATGACTCCAATCCATACATTAGGTAAAGCCCACATAGATATGCGTATAACGATGGTTTATGTCTGTTACATTTCTTTCAAATTAAAAATAGGAAATAAGACCAATCAACATACAAAGAAAATATTAAGAAAATTAAACACTTGATAATTACTCCTGTCAAACTTTTCTAGTATATCCATTTTCAGGTGATGATATTAAGTCGCTTTCAAGCATCAACTAGTGAAATATTTTGTACAGTCTATGTAGCAACACTGTGTGGTGACCTCTATCGCCTCTTCGCTGATTTATGAACATATTCCCTTTCCTTGTCGTTTGGTCTTTAAATTCACCGCCGCATCAGGCACGTGTGAAATATCAAGTTGACCCGAACCGTTAAGGAATGTTAATAGCACTTGTAGTTGTATTGTGTACATGTACAGTTTTTAAAAAGTGTACATGTACATAAATGTCCAATATTGTAGTTGTATTGTGTATATGTACAGTTTTTAAAAAGTGTACATGTACACAAATGTCCAATATTGTAGTTGTATTGTGTACATGTACAGTTTTTAAAAAGTGTACATGTACACAAATGTCTTATATTGTAGTTGTTTTGTGTCGGCTGCTATCGGCCATCGTAGTATAAACAAAACAAAAAACAAAAAAATGTAAGATCACAGATTCTGAACAAGTTGCAAGGCCGGAAGTGTCAGTAAGTATCTTACGATAGGTTTGCATGCATACCATTTGATGTATGTCTCTGTAGTTCACCTTGGTAGAAACTAATCAATACTTTGATTTTCTGTTCTGTTCAATGAAGATAAAGACTGTATTTGAGGTCACCCGATCAGATAAACTCATATTTTAACAGCTACCTTAATTCACTGATAGCGTTGAATGTCTTAAGATTAAACCATCGATCGTTGGTTAACATGCAAACAGGTCCTTATGTTTAGGTCCTGCAACTTAAATTTGATCTCAAATCTTTCATCTAAAATGGCATTTAATTTATTTTCATGTTCATATATGTAGCTAATTCCTTGTGTCGTGCGTTCAATACGAAGTGATATTTGAATATCAAACAAGGCCTTAGCTATTGATTTCCGTGTGGTTTGAGATTTATTGCATCAGGTATTTGTTTCTCAACACAATTGAGTGTCTGTGTTTCGAGACTGTTTTCGAATTTCATATTTTTTTTATCAAAAAACACTTCCGATATCCAACACCGTGAGCGTTGCTACTGCAAAAAGTTTAATCTGGGAGTGTTGCATTTATAATGGAGTCGACTGTCATCTGGATTTATCTACGCCAGAAGAAACCAGTGAGCAAACAGTGTTCTTCTACTACTGTCCTTATTTGGCGTGTTCCTGTCTCCAGATGTAGGCGTTTCTATGACACCCCGTCATGTCTCATAAATGACTCGATCACCATAAAAAGTCGTCCCTTTATGCCTTCAGCTCTTGCAAAGATGTAAAATTTAAAAACAAAAAGGAAAAGGAATGAATAAATTGATAAAATACGTTTAGGTGTCATGATAGTGATATTATTGTGAACATATAATGAAATTTATTAAACATATATATAAATATATATATATCAATATTATAGCGTTATTGTTTGACATAATATTAATATATTATGGTAACGGGTAAGTGATTTTATCACAATAATGCTAATGTAGCTTTATTAAGGATTGAATCTTGCTTTGGTCTATTTGGCTCTACGTTGTTTTCGATTTATACCGGGGATTGATAGAATGGTTAGCTGGGGGAAGAATTTCTAGGGCAGTACATGTACATGACTTGTCACTACCGCTAGCAATCGTGAGCTGATATTATGTTGCTGATTAATCGTGTTTGGTTGTTTGAACAAGTTTTTGTGTAGCTTCAATAAAAATGTAAAATCTCATCAAGTGGTACATCTTCTTTGTTTAATCATCTCAATAGTTATCTCCCTTCGCAAAATCATACGCACAGGCAATGTTAATCTATTCAGTTCATAGAAGGGGACGCGGTACCCGAGTGGTTTAAGCATATGACCGTCTGAATCACTATAGTCCTCCAGCACTGGGTCCGGGTACTAGGACTACGTGGGGCAGTCGCCAGGTACTGGACTCAGATCGATTGTCCTTCTCCGAAAACTCCAGCCTTTCTTCATCACAAAAATCTGACATATCCTTAAATGACAATACCAGTTAATAAGACGTAATATATTGATGCTAAAGTGACATTATGATGGTCGTAATGCGCATAAAGTCAAAAAGTGTAAGCTTGGTTTGTGTATTGTTTTTAATGAATTGTTTAGTAAGGACACAAATTACATGTAAAAGTACCCTTCAAATAAATTCATCCGACATAAATATATAGCACAACACAGGTCAATCGCTCAAGTGTTCTCGCCGCGGGTAGGTGAAGCTAAAACATATTCTTTTTGTTAAGAAATGATGCGAAAATATGTATAGCATAAAGATCGTTCTAGAACTGAAAATAAATAAATTACACGTTTGATCTTAGTAAAGAATATAATTTGAGTAAATCTTCTAGGAGTAGGAAAGTGTGTCAAGCATAGACTTGAAATTTATTCTCTGTTTCATACATGTAATACTGGACATTTTTGTGTTTTGAATGAATGACCAATAATCACATTTCTTGAATTACCTTTATGCGCCAAAGTTTGACTTGATTGCGGGATGTAAATTCTGCGTTTATGCCTTTATTTTCAAAATATTCCAACGCTTGCACGCGCTTTCATACAATAAACAAACACCAATTCAAGTTATGTACCTTCAACGAGTTAGTATTAAGTGTACGTCAATATTTCGAAACGATGAAGGTAACTAAACACTGGTAAATCTACATTTAGGTACCATTATGTTTGCACGATACTTCACCTTTAAATTGTTATCTTAAAAACCGCAAATTTCTAACACATGTGTTATGAAACATTAGGTTATAACGGTGGGTGTAGAGATGGATAACTCGGGATGTTGTGCATTCGATTACAACGATACTACAAGGATATTGAACCTTACACTGACTGCTATATTCTTCCACGATTCCAAATATGTCACATGTGATTGTGATGTGGCCGTTCATTGTTATCGGATCCTTGGGTAGGAGAGCTTACTAAATTGAATTCACGCCAAACCTGACACTGGTGATGGCGAACGCAATCGTCAGCTTCTACACTCGTAGTCAGACAATCGTGTTCTGACAGAATAAGGACAGTAAAACGTCCTCTCCCTTTTTCAGTTTTAATTAGTATTTCTGATTTATACTGTCAGGTTATTTCTGGGTTTTTTTATGCTTTTCTGCCTTAATCTTGATATATGGAGCCATATTAAACCTTCTGACCCATTTTACGTGCTATGTTCGTTGAATTTGGCGTAATTGGACCGACCATTGATGAGACATTCTTTTTATTCTGATCTCTAATGAGATAGAAATCAATGATATTAATTAATTAGTTTCTCAGTTTATTTGTTTGTTGTCAAGCAATATAAATGGGGCTTATATAAATGATTATTTTAAAAACTTCTTCCTGAATATCGAAATTATCGTTTACCTTGACAAAAGATTGAATACTCGGATGAATGAAATGCTTCTTTCAGTGTAAACCAAGTGACGTTTCAAGGGTGCGCTAGGGCAACGTTACGGCTAATATTGTTGATACACCATCGGTTCAAGCATACAGCTGCCCTTGTTTCCGGTTTCGTAATGGGTATGTCTTATTTAAAAAAAAAAAAAAGTAAAAGCGGGATAACAAACGCCAAGTCCTGTCTGAGCCTATGGAGCTACACAAAGTATAAACGATGTTGTTCGATTACGTGTCATAGTGTTAACATCACCGCCCACATAGTACATGTATATTCTGTCAACAAATCTCCTTATATGTAGAAAACATGTGATCTCATAAAATGAATGTTGAATTACATATTTAATTGTTTTCGCAGATATTTTCCATCAAGCAGGTGTTTGAGTGACATATACAATGACAGTATTGACGTGTATGAGTCAATGTGACAAAGCCATGTTGCACATTGAACACTCGTTTTACAGGTTTTATGAATTATTTACAGATCTAGGTCGAATTTTCCGGATTATGCAACATGTTGTCTGATGTTTTTGCTAGAGGACCGGGACACTTTGTTGCGAATAAAGATTAATTTTGCTCTTATATAAATTTACAATTTAGCACAAAAAGACGGTCTGATAGATAGGAAAACCACACACACAACAAATATACTTAATACTGTTTCACCACAACTGTTTATTAATGATAACTTTATTGATTTTTCGAAACCGCGGACCACAAAGATGATTAATTTTGTTAGCTATTACATCTTAAAAGGGAACAGGATGGATTACAGTTTGCTTCACCAATAAACCACTCCTCTTGCGCAGTAATGAAGCCACCAATCACATTGCTGTGGCCTCTGTGTGTTTTCTATTTCATTTTAATTGTTTGATCGTGTTTTCCCAGCATTCCGCGATCCGATGTTTCGAGTACCTCTATGTATTCTGTGAATGTGACTCTGTGTAACATTGTACCTTTGTAGCAAAAATTGAAATCTACGGTTGAGGGGGATAAAGTATTTGAAAATAACTAAAACAAAAACCTTATGTCTGTATCTCATTTCACCATATGTATTCTGTGAATGTGACTATATGTTACATTGTATCTTTGAAGCAGAACTCAAAAGCTACGGTTGGCGGGAATAAAACATTTGGGGAAAAAAAATCCTTTGTCTAGAGTTCCTCATTTTACACTATGTATTCTGTGAATATGACTATATGTTACATTGTACCTTTGTAGCAACAGTTAAGATCTATGGTAGGGGGGAATAAAAAAAAACACCCAACAATCCAATGTCTAGAGTTCCTCATTTCACACTATGTATTCTGTAAATGTGATTCTATGTTACATTGTACCTTTGTAGCAAAAGTTAAGATCTATGGTTGGGGGGAATAAAAAACAAACAAAAAAAACCACCCAACAATCCAATGTCTAGAGTTCCTCATTTCACCAAATCGAGCCTGTGAATGTGACTTTTTGTTACATTGCACCTTTGTAGCAAACATTAAAATCTACGGTTGGGGGATAAAATATTTGAAAAAAAACACCCACACAATCCTATGTTTAGAGTTCCTCATTTCCACATATGTATTCTGTGAATGTGACTCTATGTTCCATTGTGCCTTTTTAGCAAAAAAAATAAAAACCACGGTTTATTTATTTTTTATTTTTTCTTAAAAGTTTGGTTAACACAAAGTGATAACGCTGTATGCGCACGACATAACAGCTTAAAATTGACGTGTAAATAAAACATACACATACGTTTGCAGACTTACAAAGAGCTAAAGCAGCGTAAAACTGCATGCTATGTAACATGTTCTGTGTAACGACGACAGGCAGCAGTAGACGTAACGGTTCAATAGTGTGCAGGTGTGAATATTTCAAACTGTACTTTTTTCTGTATTAGTGAAAAGTGGAAATCGATGTTAGAACAAGTTAGAAGTTAAAAGCGACTTTCAGAGGGTGATTAAGCTTGACAACAGGTGGTAGACCAGGAAGGCCGTCTTTAAGTCTGGCAACACATGGCCAACCAGTAAGGGTTGGTAAGCTTGGCAAAATGTGACTATCTAGGGGAGGTAATTGAGCTTGATAATATGTGGCCAACCAAGAAAGTTGTTGAACTTGAGAACTTGTTGCCGACCAGAAGTAGTTGTTGAGCTTGACCACATGCGGCCAACAAGAAAGGACGATTGAGCTTGACAATTAGTGGTCGAATAGAAAAGTTGGTTGCGCTTTACAGCCTAGGCTAATTAGCAAAAGTGGTTGATCTTGATATGTGACCAATCGGGAAATTGTATTTTTTTTTTTTTGCGATATGTGATCAAAAAGGGAAGGAAGTTGAGCTTGCCAACATGTTGTGATCATGACTTGAGATGGCTGAGCTAGAAAATAAGGAGCAAACCATAAAAAGGGAAAAAGCTGTTGAGCATCGCCATACATAGCGGGAACGGTGACTTCTCCTAACCGGCATCTAATTAAAGTTCTATAAACATGTGACATCTTGATCACGTTCGTCTCATATTTTACCTGTCATTCCAAGAACGAAAACATCGACTGGATGTCCTTATAAGTTGATGTAGTTTTCTTGTGTAGTATGATAAAATCAATTATCGATCACGACCAACATGCTGTGGTTGCGTCATTGTTTTTTTTTTTACCCAATTGAATAATAAGCAAAAAATATTCGGCCGGATGTTTTCAGTTAATTTTTTTATTAACAAGAGTTTCAAACCAAGACTATTTGGTGAAAACTATAATCACAATATTGTTGTAGCATGCAAAACAGCATTTTGTTGTATGCCATGGTATTTGTTTTGATTAATAGACAGCAACGAATTCTTATAAAAAAAAACTAGATAAGGAAACGCTAAGCCATTTCAAGGAGCTTTTCCTGGGCTGTTTTGAATTCCTCGTTGGAAACAAACAAATATCCTATTTTGACAACATTAACTTCAAGTACACCAAAATGTTTTAAACAACCCTGGGACATATTGAAGGGAACATTACGTTTCTGGCGTCACATATTACTTATAGATTGCTAAGGTGTTATACCAAGCTAAATAGCTTTATATATCTTGTCCCATGTCAATCATTCTTTCAGTTCATGATACGAAGCCCCATTCACCGTTTCACCATATCGACAGTACCTTCCCTAGCTTTTAAATGATGTTATTTTGTAAACATGAAAAATTAACATGAACGATATGTATCAGAGGTCTCTCGTTTACGTTTTGTCAAGACCTATAAAGATAAAAACAATCCAAGAGAATATTTATAACGTACAATAAATCAGCTTTTCTCCCTTATCTTTATTATAGAGCATGATTGAGGAGGTACCAAATAATGGTATAACAGTGCATTACCATGTTACAGATTAAACGCTTTTATATTTTCAAACAGAAACGTAAACATAACATTGCACCATTGCTTGGAAACATATACTAGGATATACTGATACAAGGTACAATAAACAACAACAACAATAATAATAATAATATATCTCGATGCATGTATAACTAACAATGTATTGTTTAAATAGTGTCCTGTACCAATACAAATGTACAAGCATGACAATAATTTTCAAAAAGTAAAGGATAAATAAATTGAATACATGTACATCAATGTGACTAGTAACAAAGGTTCAATAATTTGATTGTAGGTTTACTGTTAATAATATGGATTTACCCTGGTTTGAGTATGGTAGCATTGTCAGTCTGTAGGTAAACACATATCGCCATATAGCAGCAAATAAATTGCAGTAGGTTAGAATAATATCAATATTGGTGACAGGCACGTTTATTTCTAGTTTGTAAAAATAGTTTTTGTAGTGTTACGGTAAATACAATGTCGCATCATGTCCACAAATTACATGATCTCACTAAGCGTGATGCTGATACATACAACAGACAACAGCATCAATAGGATATTTGTATACTATGTTGTAATGATGCTTAGTTTTACTTAGCAACTAACTAAATGTCACTTCATTACACAGAGAAAACCGTGTCAGTATTTTAAAATAGTTGACAACAAATCAACAAACTCATGTTAAAAAATATAATGTAGTTCAGATGTTATGGATAAAAATGGGGAAATTAATATTCGGAAAATACATCTTAATTTAATCTTAATGCGAAAGAAAGTTGCAGATCTGTTTTGGTCTTTTAAGTGTCTTCAGATGACAACTCTGCAATGGGTTTAATAAAAGGTAAATATAATACATTACAAAACCCCCAAAACGTATAAATTTTAGTAATAACAAGCATGCATATTCCTAACGAAAATAACACATTGCAGGAGAGAAAGAATAAACTTACCGTCAAAAATACTCCATGTTGTGAATGTAAAACAAGTGCACCGCGTCATCATCAATGTGTTTCACACTTCAAACGCGATCTTGTTTTAAGGGATACGTTTTGGAGAATAAATGTGCATGTGAGCTGTTTCCCTAAGTAGATAAAGACCGATTTTTTTTTCCCATACAGAAACGGAAATGCATTTTATGAAGTTGGGGAGAAAGGGTAATCTTTTTCAATAGATATGACATGTTTGGCTATTGCATTATCGCTAAGTGTGAAATATCAAATTTTCACATGAGTCATGAAACTAAGTGCCACCAACTACGGAAACACGAGCGATAGATAACGAACCATTGGTCACAATGTGTGGGAACTACAGACGCAATGGAAATCCCTTTGTCCTGATAAGCTTAGTGATTCATGTATACATCACCTTCTTTGTATTATACTTTACAGAGATTTCAGTTTTGCTGGTTGGGGTGTGTGATTTATATAAAATATATAATGAAAGACATGCAAGAGCATCAGTTAGACTGGAAACTGATTTTCTTTCGAACTCTCTACTTTTTATGAAAAACATAAGTATACATCATGTACATGTACCAACACATATAGTATATCGTATATCATACAGTATAAATGATGGTATGATGGTCACCCCTTGCAGGTCTGGGATTGAAAAAGAACGGATGCTGCTAAACACTGCATTATATACGACACAACAAATGGAAACCCCTTGTAGACCTGGAAGCTTGATTGAGTTACCTCTACGTTGGGACACAGACCGACCAGAATAAATCTGCTGCACCCATTGCAGCATATTGGATATTGATTTTTCTCTCTACTGCCAAATTTTGTTTCAGCGCCTTCTCTGTTAATACTTTACATTTTGCCTCAGGAATGACCAATGGCCCAAGTGAGGACGGCAATGGGTTCTGTTCGAGAGTCGTGGCATACCAACATCCTTAAAATGGAAGATGTTGTTCCCTGCTGAACGTTCAGTATTTAGGGTAATCGCAATAGATAATTCACCCGTAATCTGTTTATACACGGAATATACACCAAGCTGCTGCCTCCATCACACTAACACATATGCGCGCATGCATTACACACACGAAAGAGTGCACGTCCTTGAATGACCTTTGTTGTTTATAGGACGTAAACGTTAAACATGAGAAAACCGATTTCATGGGTATTTTTTGGTGGGAAAGGAGTTTAGTTTACTGGTTGAAAAAGTACAGATATTGCACCGATAGAATACATTCTATTTCAATGTATATATAAATAATGTAGCCTTTAGATAATGCAGTTAAGTAAGAAATTGTCATGAACCAAAAGCAACAAAACTTTGACCGAAAATTGCCCCCAACTACTCCAATGGAAATAAGTACCTCAACAGGTCTCGTTTGACGTTCTTTTTGCATGACAGAATTGGTAACCAAACAAAGGGCCATTTAGTTCCACAAGGCCAATGTTTAAATGAAAATGTTTTGCATGCCATCATCATCGTCTAAATATTGCAATTCAATCCCAACATAAACTACATTAAACTAGGAGCAGTACGGAGACTTACCCAAATTTTCCTAATACGAAATGCTATAGCTTTAATTATGTTTGTCACTGACTCTGACTGACCGGTTGTCTGCTTTATTTATCTGATATGGATATTTATGTTTATGGTACTATCACAATAAAGTTTAAGTTGTATGTATTAAATACGCTTGCATCCAAGTACAAACGTAACGGCATTATAACAATGAAAACGACCATGATCAAACATATGTTCATGCTGTTATGTACCAGCTCTCCACTTAGCGTGCCCATTTTGTGATGTCTCAATTCGATCTATACATTTGAACTTTTATAAATCGTGATATGTGGCTTTTGGTGTTATTGCCATTTACACAATATTGTTTCAAAATAATGCTAATGACAATGCATGTTACATGTTTATACAGAAACACAGACATTTATATAGAGTAGCAGATATTACCTGGCTGGGCGATTTTGGTCTCGCAGATTGTTAAAGACCCGGAAAGGGCAGCTATCAGAAACTCCCCTTCCTAATAGGTTTTGTTCTTATGTTTTACATATTTATATTTTTTTATATTGATGAAGTAAAAAGTACAATTTCAGGGCCAGAACCAATAAGAACGTATCTTGATAAGCGGCTTGGCTGACTGTGCATGTAGCAGTGTAAGTAAACATAGCTAGCTAAACCAGCATGTCTCTTGGTTCAATTGGCGCCACAATCACCCGGCCAATTGGATTACTCGTCAAGATTTCCTAATTTGCTAAAAAAATCCTGATAGAAACGAATGGCCATTCTATGGAAATCCGTGGAAACCAGAATTTCCGTCCATCAGGAGGTGTCGTTTTCCTATAGTATCTATCCCCGGCGGATCTTTATCCAGACATAAGATGGCTGTCCTTGGCTGGCCAAGTCACGTACGCATGTAAATATTATGCATATATAATGTCAAAGTGATGTTTGACGGATCAGTGTTCTTGTCCTCTTCGTGCCATCATACAAAATATGTATTATATCAGGTAAATAACTTTAAATGATTCTAACAGAAGAACAAAAAAAATACAATTTTCTCATGAAATGAACTCTTCTGTTAAAATGAGTGTATCATTGTGCTTTTTAAATTGGCGGGTTGTGATGCTTGCTTCGAATGTCGACTAATTCCGGTTAATATACTGACGTTACACACGCAACTAAAGCAACTTAGCAGTCGGTGCAATATTTATGACCTTCCCGATATTGTTGCGGAATATCACCCCTTTCTTGTTTAATGCCTTTTGTGTGTATTTCCAATTACATTCTGACGTTGAAATGTGTTGTTGATATCATAAAATTCATATTTCTGACCCCACAATCATCGTAAAAGATTAATGAATTGTACTTTATCCCATCATATCTTCTCAACAAACTTTGGTCGTAAATACGTGCGTTCATTACCTGCAAGTGAATGATGTCATAAACTGCAAGATCACAGCTGATATTCAAGGATTTTTTTTTTTTATTGTTTCCATCATTTTTAATAAAATCCAAACATTTTTGTTTGAACATATTACAGGAATTGCTTAATATTTACATAAAAACGTTCTTTTTCTGTTGATGCATGGGAGCAACACGATAGTAGAGATACCAGTAATTTGTCTCGGGAAAATCCTTCATTTTATACAACGTATAAACATCACAAAAAAAGTGCAGTCCTATTATCAATATTTGAATTTAAAGGGGCTGGTCGGGGGAAAAAATACAAAATAAATGGGTCTACATGCGTTCTCTGGCCTTCCAAAAGTTGTACTACGGCAATATGATGGCCGAGTTCTGCTTGCAATGTCCAGTTTTGACCATTGAAATATCGGGGAAGCCCCGCGTAAATTTAGCGCAGATCTATTTATATATGTCACGTGGTTGTTTCGAAAGTGAGGCAGTGAAGATAGCAACAATAGCACGCCGTCATGTGCCATGTCGGACTCAACTAGCGGACAAGACAGAAATACCACATCCTCGATATCCAGGGGTTACACTCACTTTCGCTCTCTACACACCTTGAATATGTCATAAAAATGTAGAAGGATTGGGGTGCGCCACCTTGTTAATGAGAGAAGAGGACTAGTTTGATCCTTCGAACATCGAAAAAATCTCGTGTTCACATAACGGTAAACAATGACAGGCTTTGAAGTCGGGCGTCTCTCCTGTGTAATCTTCAAAGGACAGGCATCAGCTTAGCGATTGGTCAGGTTTATTTTACCTGAGACCAATCAAATAGCTATCTTAGTGCCTTCAATTTTGCTATGACATATTCCAGGGGTGCAGAGAGCGAAAGTGAGCGTAACCCCTGGATATTGAGGATGCGTGTACCAGTACTGTTGTATTTCTGCATAATGACAGAAGCAATCACCACAATAACTACATAGTGGCGTGTCTCCGAAGATTGTCACAATCAATCATAAATACACCGTATATTCATGTGTCTTGTGAACTGTCATTGTGTTGGCACTTGCACTTTAATCATGCATGTATTCTGTCCGCGTGGGGGCGCTGGAACTATAAGCATGCGCGTATAGTGCTGCCCGTGTATTGTCACCCGAACTGTTATAATACACGTGCGCTGCCCGTATGATCCATACGCGGTACCCTCGGCCAGCTATCCTAAATTACATCTCGGCTACTGTTGCTCCCGGCGGCGTCAACCATGTTTATTCAATCTCTACAGATTTTCAATCAACTGTTTTGCCTGCCTATTAGACAGCGTTTGTAGCATAAACACAATGATTTTACTCATCAATGCGCTCAGTTAGACCCTGAGTTCCGATCACAATTTGTATCCAATATAACCAATATCCCCCGGACACTGCTGCAGAGAACAGTATGGGCGGACTTCGACAATCAAACAATATTAGCCAACGTAAAAGACAGGCGGCACTGCCAGGAGATGTAATATATCGCTCCATTACGACGTGATTTACAAACAAAACAAAAACATCCGATCAATACAATCGCTTCACAGTAATGGTGGGTAGCCTAGGGCGTATTGGAGTCTCATATTCTCCTGACTCTGGTGTTTCCTTTGGCGACTATTCATACACAGTATATACGTGTACCTGTGTGACCGCCTGCTACGGCTAGGCTCGCAACATCACTTCACATAGTGTACCATCAACGTCGACATTACCCCTGGCAATGTGTCCCAATAATGTTAACGTCCTCTTCACAATCTAAAATTACAGTTAAGCTGTATTTGTTTGATAAGGTAAGATGATTATATTGCTTTAACAACGACGTCGGAAATAGTTCAGAAACAATGAGCATGATACCATTTCCTATTGGATCTGTTTTCAATTACCGCTCGGTACGTTAAAGTTTTAAACCAATTCTCGGTGGTATCGAATATATTTTCCAATACGATCCAATGTGTGTACATTGCTTGATTTCAAATGCATCGTGTAGTATATATGGACTTCCTATATAAGGAATCATCTGAAACTTGCGTATGTTCATATTAAAGTTGCAATACGCTCTACCGAATGAGCTAAAGGGAAATTCTCCCTAGCCGAGTCTGTAGGAAGCGGCTAGTATTTTACTAGGGTGACACACTCCCCCTCCAGGAAAGAACTAGTCCCGAGTTTTCTATAGGTCATAGCGAATCCTTTGCAAGTCCCGCGTGTCTCTACGTGGCTGCCAAGGTAACAGAGGTCATTATGTGTTTTAATGCCTCCGCTAGGAGTCGAAACCGGGAACTCTGGCTTACTAGTCTTACGCTCTACCGAATGAGCTTAAGAGAAATTCTTCCCAGAAGAGTCGGTAAGAAAACGGTTAGTATTTTACCGGGGTGACACAGACATTGTTTATTATTTAAATATATTATTTTGTACATTGTGTCATACAAATTGTTCATCCTGTCAGTACAATTACATAAACTTTGTTTATTGTGTTAATATACGTGTATTCACAGAAAAGTTGTATAGCATGTCAGTATTATACATTTTACATAAAAATGTTCATTTTGTCGCGAACAGTTATTATATAAACATTATCTGTTGTGTTCGAATACTTAAATAAACATTCTTCATTTCGTTCGTATACTCGCATATCAAAGTAAAATGATTGTCATTTAAAACTTCGGATTCTATCAAATTGATGAAAAATATATTCTTCGGAGTGTACCCGATATCAAAAGTGATATCTTTCACTGTATAAAAGTATCACTTTGAAGTATTGACAAATAAAAAAAAAGATACATTCTCTCTACTGTATTAAAGCCGTGTATTTTACATCTACCTAGGGTAAAAACATCTTCTCTGAAAGAATGATGGTGAGGTTAAAACATTCAAAACTGCCGGAAGTCTTGTTGTCAGGCATGACGTCGTTAGCATACAGAGTAGAGCTTACACTACTAATTTCGGCAGTTTTTTGGTGAAATTAAAATTTCTTTGTTGTTGGTACTTTTAAGGATGAAAAAGGACAAACTCATGGTATTCCTGTTGAAAAAAATATGTTTCATCTGTGCGGTAGAATTACCCGATTTTTCATTTGAGCGTTCTGAAATATAGATATTTCGATTGTATATACATTCAATATATTTTTTCAACACAGATGTTTAAGAAATAAAGTTGACATTAAACATTTATATCAAATAATGCAATGCCCAAATACATAAATTGACAACATATGTTTTATATTAAGCCCACGATAACACGTGCACGGCGTTTGTGATAATGACATCAAGTCATTTGCACCATATGTGGAGGAAACATTTTCCACCATTCGTTTTGTGGAACTAAATTTATATTTGGGGAATAACGGAATCGAACTATAGCATTATTTGACGGTAAAGGCGATTTCTATTTCTCAACGACCATATCTGTCTGTTTGCGTATAATTAAGAGTACTAATCAATATGTGTTTTTAACCTAATATGACAACGTCATCAATACGTGTGGATGTCTGAAAATGTCCAATATTTCGACATAAGAGCTGCCATTGTGAGGCGCAATAGTGGTGACATTCTACAAACCACACATTCTTCAATTCCATTTCTCATTGTCGGTGATGCATTTCGGTTTCATTTTTGTTAATTGTCACGATGTACTTTTAAGATGACAAGTACGTCTCATCCTTATTCGCTTTACGTCAAAACGACACGCAACCTATCATATAACCAATGGTGTGTATGTGGCATACTCTCCGGTTCTACAGCCTACACGACACGAATCAGAATAGACATAGCACAGAGCTAGAGCGAAACACCCCAAGAAGATGTGAATACAAAGGAAATGACTTTGCCTTATATTGTAGACGTTGCATCAGCGTAAATGTATTTGGTTTTCTAGTAATGTTTCATTTCTAGTAGACACCAGACAGGAACGGGTAATATGTCTGGTTTGTATTGAGTGTTCTTACACGCAATACGCCCCACACTTGATTACCTAATTGAGTGGTAGTCTTGTTTTAGCACGTTTTGTGTTTTATTAATTACCTTAATTATGATATCGTTAATTGGAGTTTCTGTATATTGTTTTCAACTGCATATATGATAGATGCGCCAATATATAAATGCGCTGTTATATTCAATCTAAATATAGCGCTAAATTAAAATCAAATAAATAAGTTCACAGTATGTATAATGAAATGTATTAACGAAATAAGCAATAAATAAAGTTTATATAACTCTGATAAATGTTGGCCAGTAATTTTATGTAGCAATCTAAATAGATATTTACAAAATCACAAATCTCTCGTGAAGAGTAAGTGAATACCTTTCGGAATTATGTAAATGTTGTTTTGTCCTCCACCAGAGGCGACCTTTCCTGCAGTTATATATACAGTTACAAGTGTAGCTACTGGGTGTGGTATAATTACAGACGTACGTCTTCGTGGACAAGCATGGTCATTGTAAGCTCTAAAGAAAGGTTATCCTGAGGTTATCAAATTCATGTTAATGTCCTAATCGGAATAAATTTTATAGATCTTTGTATCTCACAGACGAAGAAATGTCAGTTAGGGAAGGGAAAACCAATTCCAAGAATGTTTTCAGACGTAGACAGGACATTATCACACAAGTCCATTTCTGAGGTTTGAACGATTACCAAGAGAAAGCACGGTTAATTCTGAAAGAAGCCATTTACAATGTAAGGAATTATCATTTAAACACCCCTAGAGCACCACGTAATTGGTCCTATCCTGGCTGACGGACGGGTCGGATAAATCGTCCTCTCTGCCAACGTACATCAATAAGCGCTGGAAACGATTCCCGAGTGCTAGATCGAGCAGTGAGGGTCGTTAAGGAGGGGCGCGTTGCTGCCATATGTTGGCAACACAGAAGCGCTCTATGTTTGACCGCATCAACGTGTCAGATTTTTGCGTAATTTTTTATTCTTCTCCGTGGTCTTCGTTTGTTTGATTGTTTGTTTATTAAACAAGAAAACGACATTTAATTGTTTCCTTTGCGCGTGCTTTTATAATCTTTTCCAAAAATATTCTTATAGTCTTGGTCATTCATGATAGCCAATTCATGTGTTAACTCTCATCTGAGGTGTCTTTTGCCAGCGCCATTCATTGGTGTTCCATTAAGTTTGTGGTGGTCAAGTATCCGGTATGTTAAGGTTTTTTTAAAGTTGTTTATGTGATATAATATTGACCGGAATAAAGATGACACTCAAATTAGAAACTGTTTAATTGTAAGTGTTCATGTATAGGTTCTTATAGTGGTTATTTACAAAGTCCTCCAGCAGATACCGTTTATGTCTGGTTTAAGCTGAAATACCGATGTTCATTGATGCTGTAACGTCTTAATTATTCCATTGTAGTTTACGCATCTTATTGGGGGTACATTTATTCATTGTTCAATTGGAAACAGTTCTGGATAAGATAACAACAGTTCGTGTTTTTTGCTTGCCTATTGTTAAAAGATGACCTGCCTTATTTTTGTCCATGCAAAGGGAATTCGGCGCCTGCATTTCATTCCATTACAGTTGTCACCGATTTTATTGATGTGATTTCAACACTAGCGTTTTGTTGATACTGTCTCTATAGATTTAAGATGACTATGCTCTTCCCGCCCCTAAACAGGCGGATGATGGATGAATTCCACAGATTGTACCGCGGAGAAACGTCCGGCCAGTTGTTGCTTACGACAGACATATAAAGAACCACAGTTTAAGCCTCATTATACACTAGTATATAAGACAAACGCCAGTAGTTTATCCGGGAGATTAATGGATAGTGTGGTACACTCGATAGAGGGATACGGGTGATTGACAGGTGGCTACACGTGGAGTGAAGACTACATGTACGTGTTTACAGGTCAAATAGGGGACAGGTAGGCCATGATGGAAATAGATGGACGTGTATAATTTCAGATCAATACAATCAGAGGCTGTCTTTGTTAAAAGAAGTGCCCAGTCCGTCTTACCCTTTATGCATTACTCATGACTGCACCCTATAAGATATAGGACGTGTACCGCAAATGCTACTTATGTGGGGCATCTGCAGAATCGGGTGATTTGTGTAAGTATGTGCCCTTTACAAAGGAGACATGGAAGAGACAAAAACTCATATCCTGTCCTCATTGCAACACTTTTTTTTCCTATATTGCCTGTCTACTTTCTTTCCTTTCTATTAACGTTCTCTTTCTTCCGGTGTCATGTTCAGGAATCAGTGCTTTATATGACACTGGCTGATGCGAAAACGTAAACCACAAACAAACGTACGCTTTCAGAAAAAGCATCCGTTGGTGAACCCAGTAGGACACAGAGCTATTACAGTTTTTGTTTTTTTTTATCTGTGTCAAAGAAGCCATAAAACGGTTCAAGGATATTTTTATTATCATCATATAATTAGAAGGTTTCAGAACATTGTCGTATTTGTTTCCTAATGACATTAGGCGATGACCAAATTTCATTACCAGATGCTTTCATATATGCATTCTTTGGCATACATGATAGCCTTTAAAGGGTGTTACCAAATATAAACTTTCCATCAATACAGTAGAGTGTGTGTAAACTAATAGTGCATCTGCTTCATTTACCTGTAATTTACTGTACATGTATACTATTAGTTTATGAATATAGCAAATATCAATCCAGTATCATGAATGATGATAAATAAAACCAGTAATGAAACAGTACATTTTACTTGAACATAAATTACATGTAAACTAATAGTGCGTGATGTACGTCTAAGAGTACATGTACATTGTGCGTGACATTAGCCAGCATTACGTATGGGAAAATACAAGATGTACACATATACAAGTAAAACAGAGAATAATGTTCGAAAACAGATAATAACCCTGCTAACAGAGTATAACGTATGTTTCCAGATATCACCTGTGCTAAGATAATAGTGTATAACGTATGCTTGCAAATATTACAAGTGTTTAAAAGCTAAAAGAGTATTAAGTATGTTTACAAATAGTATCAGTGCTCATAGAGTAAATATCGTATGATTTAAGATAGTATGAGTCTTAATTGAGTACATAACGTATGCAAACGGATATTACAACTGCTAAGCTAATAAAGTTTAAAAAAATGCATGTTTGCAGATATTACAAGTGCGAAGCTAATTAAATACAATGTATGTTTTCATATATTACTGATCCTAATAGATTATAACGTATGTTTTCAGTAATAAAAGAAAATTACATATGTTTTAAGATTTTATCAGTGCTCATAGAGTATCATGTATGTTTTCAGATACAAATGTATTACCAGTGATAAGAGAATATGACGTATGATACAATTGGTACATTGCATCACAACAAACTTTGTTATCCTATGCTCTGTTTGTCATCATTAACAACGTCACGATATGTTACATACTTATACAGTCTATGAATAGCCGACTTAGTAGTACGTGGGCCTCTAATTGGTGTCCATCCCCCGCACAAATCCCTGATTAATTTAATACAGCAGCCGTGTTCATTTACCAAACTAACGTACATTGAACATCGCAATGGGCGGCACTTATGAGAGGGTTTATTCATCCCCCGAGGGAATCTCTGCTGAAGGTTTAAACGATTGATAATAAACAAATTTATGTCGATAAGTAGAACTTTTCAAATAAAACTGTCAACTCTAATGAATTGAGCAAGTCATTCATCCTTCCTTTTTTCTAAGTTGTTGATCCCCGAATGTAATATCTCGCATAGATATCTCCAAACTTGCCGGGTTCTAATACACATAAACAAACTCACAAATGGCGGTACAAACTCTACTGTATTCGATCAACCTCGCATAGCATTATAACAATACACAATACGCTCGGGGAGTTCCGAATAGCTATAAGGTTTGACTAATGCCCGGAGGCGAGCGGACATAATATCCGGATTAGAGTCACTCGTTAATCAATATACTACACCAAAGACATCACTATTTACAACCAAGGTTCGGGAATCGCCTTCCGGAGCGTACACGCTGTACTAGACTTAAACTTAAAGTTACAGGCACCACTATCCAGAAGAGGAAAAAATTTAAGGCAAGCCCGAGATTCGAACCTGAGACATGTGAACTCTAGACGGCCGACAATCGAACTTGTCCTGTTCTGTTCATTATGTACAAATGTGCATCAAGCCAACACCTCTCAGTAAACAATGTGTGTTCATGGTTAATGACGAGCATTGTTTGTATAAGCAGTGTTGAAGGATATATATAGTATATATCAAGAGGATACACACACATTGCCGACAAAATGTTGATTTATATACATAAGGTGACTGATTAATCAAACATTTTGCATCGTATTAATGCCTGGTAATTGTATAGCATTTAAACGTTATTCTATAGTTTGTGCATATCCTTCCCTATAACTGAAACACGTACATCAGCCGGATTGACCAGATACGGGGAAAGGGTTGATATTGGGTAGGATATGAAAATACCATATAATAACCTATGTAATAGTTATCGGTAATGTCAGAATAAAAATAACAAATAAACACATTGTTAAAATTTTAACTTTAGTGCATCCAGAGCATGTTATGCGTTCAGGACGGAAATGACGTGTACTGGGCAGATATGGTGCGCACAGGGCTGATAAGCATCGTACAGGGAAGCTTTAGCGCGTGCGAATTTATTTTTGTTTGACATTTGTTCTGGTATTGACTAGACAAACACTTGTTTTCAGTTTTGCTACATGAAAGAACAAAGATTAACAATGTGCGTTATTTGCAGGTACATAAATTGTATAGCCAATACGCACAACAGTACAAAACGATTTATTAATCACAGTGTGCTGATAAAAAAAAGTCAAGCCTGCCTTGATTTTATCCATTCAATACATGTTTTGGGATTTGGACACTCCTAAGGGAGGATTATTTCCGGTTACAAAATAAATACAGACTACGATGTTGTTACTGTATCCTCACTACAGCAACACTCGCGCGGTTCTGGTTCGTGTTCAGAAAAAACGAATATCTAAAACCAGGATGTTTTCTTAAACTTAGGTACATAACTGTTCATTATAATAGTAGATATACAACGATGTAGGCTTAACATCACTGAACCTATATACTTCATTATATAATTAGAACTAACATCTCAATACCTATACGAGTTGAGTTGACATTAAGCCTCTTTACAGGTATATCAGTTACGAAAGCGTGTTATGTTCTTGTTATCTTAGAATGATACGGCACACGTTCTGTTCATGTAAACACATACTTGTGTATTAAGAACTACTTTACTTCGACTAGCGTTAACTTTTACGGTCAAACTGAGACTTCACATTTAGAAAAAAAGACATCAAATGTCGTCATCAGGAGTCATTGCTTGTTGAAACCTCTAAAGGCGACATGTACTAGAAAACTGATTGCAAAGCAATGAAACAGTAGGATTGAACTACAACCTGAAATCGGGATTAGGTTTGAGCTGTAGTGGTGTATCAGGCCTATGTCCGGCCAGGCGACTGACAGATGGACGTTTTATTGCTCATCCTGTTAACTCTTCACAAGGACTAGAAGTGGCGCGACAGTGAAGCAGCATTAACGCTACCATTAAATGAAACCATTAACTACCGTACAGTGTCAATAACAGAGCCGATATTGGTTAATCTGTTTGTGTGTCCTGTAGTATACTCAAAGGTGCAAAGGCTATTTTCACGTACAGAAAATTCTCCTCTTCAAAGAAATCTGACTTTTTTGTAGCGCAATGTATATGGTTATATGTGTGTGTCATTCATATAAGAAGAAGGTTTGACTTTAAAAGAGCAAAGATATTACTTCTTAGGTTGTTAATTCTCCAAGATATTTTGATGAAAGTTTAAATCGAGTAAATGGTTGCAATAATACCCCATGGAAATGTTCCGAACTGAATCTGATCTGGGAACATAACATGTCTGAGCGCCTAGGAACAATAATGAGCAATGATACTCTAAACTCCGAATTGCATACCTTACAACCTAGCTGACATCTTATATTATAGCGATCACTTAATCCCTATCATAAAAAAGGTCCCTATGCATATCTCTTACATTCTGTTAGCCTGATTTTGTCAATATTTAGCCTGCCTGCTCGCTTTGTATAGACGCGTACTTTCGACTAGACAATCCGTACGACTAGCGTGTTTGATTTAAAGGTATATTTTTTGCAAATACCAAGCCCATTTCACATTAGTGAAACTCTTTAATATGGAAATTGAGATTGGCATAAATCTCAATCGTTGACTTGTTCACCATTTAGGAGATTGGGGCAAGAATGGAACATATAATGAGCCATAGTAAAAAAAAAAAATATGCTAAACTGCTCATCTGTTTTTCTCTTATAGACCTAAACAAGGGTTATGGTTTCTGTACAGACCCGTGAGCAAAACCGATTAGCTTGCTGTAAATGAATTCAATAGCACTTAATGATGACAAGGTCAATAACATGCTTATACGAGTCCGTATGGCACGCTCTCTGCTGGACGAAACTTTTGATTATATCAGTTTAGCATCCACGCGTGGTCGATGATGCTCGAGCCGACTAAACTCGACTTATTAAGATACCAAACTGCCCACAGGCTGTTTCCTGATCAAATTAACACCGGATGCTATCCATTTGCCTTTGCAATTCATTGTTATGGTAACGAGACAAACAGAGCTGTTGTGGACCGGATAGGATGTCGAGTCCAACAACCGTGGAACGTACAGTTCCTTTTATGATTCTTTGAACCACGTTTGCCATATGAACATTTGATAACTAATGTTGCATTTCTTATTTATAATTTATTCCTTGTCTGTGTAAAAGAAAAACAAAACAACAGATTTTTAGGCAGACCTTCATGAGTTTGGATACTGAGCCAAGCCGACTATTGCTGAGATACCGATTAGGGCCGATAGCCTAAAGGGATGATAGCCCACAGCATCACAGACTGCATATAAATCGGATCGTACAGCTATAATGCTGACATGTTGTTTGCAGGGCGACATGACTAAAATAATCCTCGTTTAAACCAGTAATAGCTAGCATTTATCGACGTGAATTATTGTGTACTTGACATACAACTGTTGATTTAATTGTCAGAAAGAACATTTATACCTCTTTATTTTCCTCCTCTGTAATTTGTTTAAGCATTTACCTACCTTCACCTAGTGACAGTATATGCCCCTAGTTCTACTTTTGGGCCGTCACGATTTCAAAAATAACATTCTTTTGCACGATTCAATTTTAATGAACTTTTCAGCGAAAATGCAATCTAAGGAATACCATTGGTTAATCAAGCTGTTATGGTGTCTGTAGTTTGAGCTCATGCGGTATATACATTTGCATATACAGACGCGCCCCGTGAATTAATGAGCACGTGATAAGAATGATACCCTTCAAACGCACTGCGGGTGTCATCGTCCTGGAAATTCAAAACTGGTAATTTGAAGATTACCTTTAATAGCACTGCTTTAAAATTGGTTATTTGTATTTTTCTAATTAAAGGTGTTTAACATACGATATTTGTCTCGGAAAGTCAAAGTAAGCGGCCATGGTACCCTGCCCAAACCTATACATTATATAATAAAGAAAACATATTGTTTCTAATTCCTCATCAATATTAAAAGCCTTTAATCAAATCCATGGATTACGACAATAATGCCGGTACGTTTTTCGGCAACATGCTGTCGGCTTTATTTAGGTCATTGTTTTAAATGCACTCTCTTTCCAGTTTCCATCGTGATATAAAGGAATAATACACGTGAACCTATATGTTGGACCACCACAGGAACCGGTATCATTTCAACGACAATGTCTTGCGTAACAAGTAGCTTAAATCATGGTTATTACCGAAAACACAGTCGTGTACGTTGAGAATTTCAATAAATCTACTGCGATCGTTTGTTCTGAGTGAAATAACAATTCTTCTCAAACACTCTTAGATGTTTGTTTGATGTCATAATTATCACTTGACTATCGTTTAGTTATTCATCTGATCTATTGAACGATGTTGTTTTAAACTGCCTGTGTATACATGTGTAAATGAATAAGGAGTCGTCTGGTTATAGTCGGTTGTGTAATTCTGTACAAAATATGATCAAACTTTATTAAACGACCACTTTTATATAACGACCGTTTTTTTTAAATTTCTCTTGGGTGGTCGCTTAATACAGATTCCACTGTAATAGTATCCTGCATAACATCTATATAGCTTATTATGTACTGGAAACCCGGCCGACAATATTTGTAGTAGCCAAGAAGCTCTTGTGTTGAAACACGGCCTTTAATTACAGCAAGTGAATGACGTGTAAGATGTCTTCACATTTGATTGCATGCCACGAGTGTGTGATTAATCTGTACCCAATCGAAAACAAAACACAGAGCCCAAATAAAAAATATACAGTTGGTCGTCTCGTTATCAACGTGAAGGAATTCACAAGTAGGTCCCCAACAAACAATAAATAGAGACATTCATATGCCGACCATTGTTGTTTTGACGGTTATGGGCAAGTTTATTCAATCAACGTTTCCAAAGAACATTAAAACCATCATAAACCTTCTCTGTGAATGTATTTCTACTCAGTTGCTGACATATTCTCAATATCCAAGCATTGGTCTGCAGCATACATAACAGGGTAAAAATAGCCGATGACAGGTTTAATGTTGGCTATTTGTGAATTGTTGATTTCGGTGCTTACGACTACTGCCATATATTGTCAACAGTGGAAAAGGCCATCGTTATGTCGTTTGCAACGCTCTACCGAGAGAGGTAAGTCTTGTTCTCCACAATTCTTGTGTTACTTATGTTATTTCTAAGTTGTTTTTCTAAGGAAAAAATGCTGTGTAACGAACTTAGATAAGCATCATCAGACGGATGACGTTGCACAATAATATTACTAAACTTTCTATTGCTCGTTGAACGGTTGTGTCTGCAACCAGACACATCTGCAACTCTTACGTACCATATCTCCCATCGTTGTTTCTTCCCCTTGTACAAATGCCCGTAAAATACTTGTGTATTTATTTGCTTTGAGATTTATGCGCATAAGGCTACGCCAATATGATACCGTTGCATGACAGTCATACGTAGAAGAAAACTACTAACTCGACACACTTTGAAGTCGTGGTTGATTGGAATAATCGAAAAACTATCAAAATGCATATAAAAAAAGTTCAAAGTGCGTTATAACGCTTTTATCGTCACTTTGACCAATATTACGACGAAATGTTTTCACAGGAATAAGTAAATTCCCAATAACTCTGTTGGTATCATTTGCACACAGCAAATACTGGGTGCTCGACAAATCAAAATGCAAACGCCAGGCTGTAACCTAATCAACGACAAAACCCAGTAACAGCAATTGTCCGACACCAATCACAATCAGACACAGCGTTCTTTATAGCAAACACGTGAAACACACGGTGTTTTTCATCTCCCATCACGAGACCAAAGGTAGCGTCCTTCCTCACCACCACTTTAACATAAACATCGTTCTTCATCACAACACGTCGTGAACATAGGTTGCGCACTTCACAATCGATAATTAAACATAAGTAGCATTCACCAACACGCGAACATAGATAGCGTTTCCCCTCACCAACACGTGAACATAGATAGCGTTTCCCCTCACCAACACGTGAACATAGATAGCGTTTCCCTTCACCAACACGTGAACATAGATAGCGTTTCCCCTCACCAATACGTGAACATAGATAGCGTTTCCCCTCACCAACACGTGAACATAGATAGCGGTATTCCTCACCAACACGTGAACAAAGATAGCGTTTCCCCTCACCAACACGTGAACATAGATAGCGTTTCCCCTCACCAACACGTGAACAAAGATAGCGTTATTCCTCACGAACACGTGAACATATATATAGCGTTTCCCCTCACCAACACGTGAACATAGATAGCGTTTCCCCTCACCAACACGTGAACATAGATAGCGTTCTTCCTCGCCAATACGTGAACATAGATAGCGTTATTCCTCACCAACACGTGAACATAGATAGCGTTTCCCCTCACCAACACGTGAACATAGATAACGTTCCCTCTCACCAACACGCGAACATAGATAGCGTTCTTCCTCGCCAATACGTGAACATAGATAGCGTTCTTCCTCACCAACACGTGAACAAAGATAGCGTTCCCACTCACCGACACGTGAACAAAGATAGCGTTCCCCCTCACCAACAGGTGAACAAAGATAGCGTCCCCCCTAAACAACACGTGAACATAAATAGCGTTTCTCCTCACAAACACGTGAATATAGATAGCATTCCTCCTCACCAACACGTGAAAATAGATACAGTAGCGTTCTTCCTCGGCATCATGTGAACAAGGGAAACGTTCTTCGACGACAACTTAAGGAGAGTCGTATATGTTGCGCTTTTTCTTCAAACGGTTAATTGCTATATAGATGCAAGAAGAACTCCCTTACAATTACTCGCAGTATTTGTCACAAACCATTTTCAAATTAAGTATGGTTTTGACTTGATATATTTACATTGAAAGAGTTAATTTTGAGTAATGACATGTTTCAATGCCTTTTCGTAATTTTGCTTTGCATGTTACATAAAATATTCGTATTGTTGTACTGCAAACATAATTATCAAAAGTAATAAGTTTCTATTTCTCTTTAGGATATTTAATAGCGATCCATTCCTAATATACCAGCTCAAAATAGTCGATAAGAACCAAACTGTCGGCCATATATATAGTCCTGTACTTAGAGGATGGCGTATACCTACTTAATCCCTACTCCCTAATCAGCACCGGGCGATTTTCACGTTCCCTTCTCTAACGAAGTCGTAGTCGATGCGTGTATACTCCAAGGTATTACGTAATTTACTTGTACGACGGTGTCATTCCAGCTCAAGCAGATACCTGTTTAAGATTACCAAAATGTCCTTAGATGTCTTTTCGTGCCATACAAAATTTGTGTTTGTGAAGCTCCCCCACGAGAGCAAGTTAATTAAGCATTGAACTGTTTTTATATGGTATTTATGAAAAATTTGAACGACACAGCTTCGCAAGCAAACAACATAATGCGCGCTAGCTGTTGATCAGTGCAGGGTAACAGACGATATTTCTGATAAATTGCATGAGTGTTAAAATTGTTTCCATTGCCGGCATTGGTGATTTCAACCGATGTGCATTTTGTGCGACATTGCAGACCTTGGTCTTGTTTTTGTTGTAATAAAAGTATTTTTCATTTACTTTTTTCTTTTGCACATAAATTTACAATGACATTGTCAAGTCTCACAATGCCCAGCCTTATTTCAGCAGCCGTCATGTTTATTTACATTGGATATTGTAGTTCCGGTCAGTGTCGTATTAATACGCTAAGAATTGTATCTCGTGCTGCATGGTAATTAAAGTCCCATCAACGACACAGCTTCAAAAGAGGCTATATAGTGACAATGCAATGCAAATATAAATATAGTCTATTACATCGTCAGTCATTTAACCGGGGTAGTGTTTGACAAAGTAATAGAACACGTATCGAAATATTGACAATCTCAGCACATTGTCTGAAGGGGTGGCGTAGTGCGGATGATGACAGAAAGACGAGAATGATGTAAATGAGACAACATAATGGAGGTAGTAATATAGTAGCATGAACCATTGCGGGACGGAAAGAGTGTAAGAATGACAGGATGTATGACGAGACGGAGGGATTATAATGGTGACAAGGACCATCACGAGCAAGAGAAAGTGTTAGAGTGACAAAGTGGTCATGTATGAAGGGACAGAGGGAGTGTAAAAGTTACAGGGTGCATGACTGAACAGAGGGTGTGTTAAGGTGAGAAATGCATGACGGGATCGAGGAAGTGTAAGAGTGACACGGTGCATGACGGGCCAGAGGGAGAGTACGAATAACAATTTGCATCACTTGACAGTTACTATAGGGTGTGTTCGGATGACAAGGTGCGTGATGGGACGGAATGAATGTTAGGGTGACAGGGCGCATGACGGGAGTGAGAGAATGTAAGAATAACAGGGTGCATGACTGGACAGAGGTAGGTGTATTAGGGTGTCAAGGGGCATGGCGGTACTGCGGATGTATCAGAGTGACACGGTGCATGACAGGACGGAGGAAATGTTAGAGTAACACGGTACATGATGGGACGGAATGAGTGCTAGGGTGACAGGGCGCATGAAGGCATGGAGGGAGGGAATGTAATGGGAACAGGGTGCATGACTGGACAGAGGTTGTTTTAGGGTGACAAGGGGCATGGCTGGACGGAGAGATTGCTAGTGTGACAAAGTGCATAACGGGACTTGTAAAAGTACAACGGTGCATAACGGGACGGATAGAGTGTTCGAGTGACAAGGCGTATGACAGGACGAAATGAGTGTTAGAGTGACACGATACATGACGGGTGCATGACGAGATGGATGGAGTGTTAGGATGACAAGGCGCAGGACGAGACGGAGTGAGAATTAAGGTGACAAGGTTGATGACGGAACGGCGGCCGCGGGAGTGCTAGGGTAACAAACTGCATTGCGGAATAGAAGATGTGTTACGTGCAACAAAGATATAAGACAGAGAGGCATAGGACTATATAATAAGGAGGCGGAAGTAGTGATTTTCTGTTATAATATGTTAATGTCCTCGTGTACCTAAATATGTACTGTTTTATATGTCTATGCGTGCAAATAATAATGTTCTTTTAAAAGACATTATAGGAGCAACATATACATAAAGTAATAACATCATACAGGTTAATACTGAAATTGCTATTAAGCTGACATAATTGATCCGCAAATTAACGCGCTGTACATGTACTTCATTTAAACAGTTTTTGTTTGACATACATAACGAAAAGCTTTCGATCGCTGATGTCTTCGGTCCAGAAAAAAAGTCATTATAACCGGCGGGTTATATTAAGTTTTTAAGATTGTACATGGAAAGTGATAATAATAATATACAACATCTATATAGCGCCCTATATAATTTGTAAAATTACTCTAAAGCGCTTTACAACATATGGATAATAGTAATGGTTATAATTGTGAAAACAAAAAACAAAGGCTTACAATCACTTTTATACATTTCAGCAAGCAATGTGCACATAATTGAACAAATATGTACATGTATGTATTGTCTAAAACGGTGGTTTGGAAAGTGATAATAATAATAATATACAACATTTATATAGCGCCCTATATACATTTCAGCAAGCAATGTGCACATAATTGAAAAAATAAAAGGGTGGTATTTACATGACATCTTTGCAATGATTCTAAAATGCAGACGTGAAGAGGTGAGTTTTGATGTCCCTCTTGAACTTGGCCAGGGTATTTGACTTTCTAATAGCAGATGGTAAGCTATTCCACAATGTAGCCGAAACCCTCCCAAAGCATCTGTTTCCGTAGGTCAAAGTACGAGATTTTGGGACACACAACAAAGATTCTGACTCCGACCGCAGTGATCGTGACGGCTGATACAGGGTAACAAGCTCCAACAGGTACTGAGGAGCTGTTCCATTCAGTGCCTTGTACATGTATGTGTACTCCATAATTTTGTACTGCGACCTATATCGTACAGGTAACCAGTGCAACGAATAAAGCACAGGTGTGATGTGCTCTCTCTTTCGAGTACGAGTAACTAGCCGTGCTGCAGTGTTCCCCTCTGCAGACGACTAGTTAGTTTGTCAGATATACCACGAGGCGTAATGCTTCCATTGATGCAGTTACTGTTGGATATTGCCTCGCATGCAATCTAAAATGAGTTTCTGTGCTAATATTTAAAGTGTCAATAGCGTTGGCAATATATGCAGCGTCGTGGGAATAGGTTTACGACGTTTAAATGAATGATTTTCAGCATGATACTTTTAGTGCATCATTATATAACTATATTCAATATCCTGGCCCCGTACTGTTGGTATGGAGTTATCATGTGTTTCAATCATGAATACCAATATGGCTCGGTTCCCTTTCTCGTGTTATGTACCACCCCGTTGACGCTGCTGTGCAAGTCATTTCGAAATAAAGAAAATTATGTATACTTTAGTATTTTGTTTTTTAAGAACATGCATTTTGATTTGATGGTATCATTTATATAGCATGCATTGATTTAAATAATCTTTCCCTAAACATGAAACAAGTCAATAAAACGCTACTTATCGTGTTTATCACATGCTTATCAAGGCTCCGATCTTCTGGTATGTATTATCGCATGCCATTTGACTCGTTACGATGCGCTGCGCATCCTTTTTATCTGATTTTCTACTGTAACCATAGCCATTAATTACATCTTACCACTATGGTTTGAAATGTTGTGTGTTTATTTGTAACAATTTGAACACATTTTAAGTATTTACAGTATTCTCTTTCGGCTAAAAAACAACTCGTTTCTTCAGGAAATTCTGCATGCATCATTGATTAATTTCGTACTCTACTCGCTCCCTGAAGGAACAGTTTGTTATTCAACACTGCAGTCTGTACGATCATAGTGATACATGTATTTTTTTCATATAAGATCGCTTACATATATAACAGCATATCTCTTTCATTACTTTTGATACGATCAGACTTCTTTTGTTACAGGATCTTTCGACCCTGCAAAAAGTGTTCTGAAACATGTTACACGTGGAACTTCTACCACAGTAGAATTACTTTTCAATCCCAATCCAATGAAAAATGGAGGAGTATTTATAGTTGTTAAACTTTGTAAAGTCAACATGTATTCAACAATGACAGCTTATCAACTGTCCAAATCGTCATCACATGTACATTTTGTATATGTTATAATCTCATAGTGTGTCAATGGACTACACAATTTCGATACACATCCTCTTCAANAAAAAAAAAAAATTTTTTAAAAAAAAAAAAAAAAAAAAAAATCTAAGAAGTTTTACACTTTATATTGAGTGTTCAATATGAATTGTATTTTCTATAGGGCAAGTTTCTCATGTGGGGTTCTTCGAAGCAAAGCGAGGTCGAACTCCTATTGGTAATCACATAAGTTACAGAATTACAAAAACAATGCTCATTAAACGGCCTTTAAAGCTGACATCAATTTTAATCTCTTACCTAGGAATAAGAACAGCTTGTATAATATAAGTATTTATTTAATTTCCTGTTCATTTTGGTTTTATATAGAACTGTCAGTACACATACTGAAATACTGACATGCATTATTTCACTATGTGTATTTACTTAAAGGTAACATTTAAGTGCCAAATACATTAGTCTAATTCTTTTTTCAATTGATCTCAATATTTATAAGACAAAAACGTAGGACAAATTTCATGCTGTACGTTAGGACAAATATCAAATATCGACAGTATAGAAACCGCAGAGAAGAGGAGACCGTGTATTCTCCCACTCTTCACAGGTATGTCTCCCGTTTTAGCCGGGAAAGATCAGTTTGTCACCCCCTAGGGGGAGATAGCCTCGTGCCAATTAGCACGTGTTCAATTGTGACGTGATTAAAATGCGTCATCGGTAATTGTGACGTCATCAAAAGTGAATTACGATATGCATACCGCCATGTGTTTTTGTTTACAAACATGGCAGACTAATAGGAATAATAGGATGGGAGAAAAATAACCATCCCCAACCTTGAGGGTGTAACAGAGAAATCTCCAACCCTCGGGGTGATTTTTTGGTTGTCTAACCCTCGGCAGAGCCTCGGGTTAGACAACCAAAAAACATCATCCCTGGGTTGATGATTTCTCTGTCCCACCCTGAAGGTAGGGGGAGATTCTATTAATCACACATACTGTTAATGACACGTTAGGCTACCTCGGATAGCGCAGTGTTTCCGATCGATGATCTAAATACAATGTACACATCTAACAATGATGATTAGCCTATCTACAATGAAGTAAACAAAAGACAAGACACAGTTCCTGATTCCGATTAACAGAGAGAATTTATTCTGACTGGAATACGCTTCCAACACAATGCTGGTCCGTTAGGTTCAAGATAATAGGGAAATGAACAAAACTAGCAACATGCATCCTCAATTCGCCATGTATAGAACCTTTGATAGCTTCAATGTCTTAACACTGGTATTAAACTGTATTAATAGATTAAAATCTCTATTTGCGTCATGCATTACACTGATGAATTATCTCTGGTTTGTTGAAGGTCATTCATGATTAGATGTGAATCAGGACCTAATAAAAGTAGGCCATTTGTAGGTAACAGACCGTCATAACTAGGTTAATGTAGGTCATTACTAAATAGAGGCAGGTCATTACTAGGCAGCGGGAACTACTAAGTGCATGCACGTATAACTACATGCATAATATAAATAAGGCATTACTTGGTAGAAGTGGGTCAATTTAAAAATAAAATTAGGTCATAACTAGGTAAAAGTAGGTCAATGCTAGGTAGAAGCAGGCCAAAACTAGGTCGTGAGATTGAAACAAAATGGGTTTTCATTGTTTTATAGCATTTGAGAAAAATAGGTCATATATTATGTTTAGGTAGATTGGGTCATTACTAGGCCTAGGTACAACGGGTCATAACTAGGTAGAAGTAGAACATTACTGAGCAGAAAGTAGGTCAATTTTGTCATACTGTTGGTCATTCACAATGATCAAATGTGAATGGCAACAGCTTTGTCGTTCTGATGTCTGTAAGAATGAAGACGATGTCGTCTGGCTGTAAGTGATAAATCGTATTATTTAGGAAACGTCCCCATGAAACAAAATGAATTTCGTAAAGAGATATCTGAATAAAATCAATTTTAATGATGACGTGTTTTTAATATTATTTGCAGTCTGAAAAAGGTATACGACGCACATTTTCCAATCAATTCTTTAATAAATATGGCATCTTTAATTTCACGATCCTCAACTTCCCTTTATTTCATTATATCACACATACCTCCCTTGGGCCTATTCATATGGTTATATGTCAGCGTTGATGCGATACTTAAGGGCCTGCAATAAACCAAATAGTTCTGCTGATAAATGAGTTACATAGCTAGAATTTTCATCCAGATAAACTTAATTATACGATGAAGGTGACAATGGTCTTCATCATGACTGTCATGATGTCAAGCCCGACGCCTGTGGTACGTGCAGGAAACATACCATTTATCTATGTGCACTGACTCTGAGTTTTGATGTACGGATAAAGTGTACCTCCTATATATAATGTGCGGTAATCCGATTCCAGCCTAAATATGCAGCTTATCGCTATATCTGGTACCCCTTTCTGTTCTTATAAAACATTTTTACAAATCCTATTTTAGGAATTACCACTATTTGTGTTTAACCCAATTACATTTTGCTTGTCTGCGGCAGTACGATAGTTTGACAAGCGAGCAGTTTAACACCAGGTAATTTCCGTAAAGACAGTTTTAATTTAATTCCATACAGCTGTTGGGATCTTGTTCCGTTTCATGCTGATGGAATTCCAAACGTAGCAAACAATTGTTTCCATGCTACAATTTACAAATTACAATTACCGAGCATGATGCATGAGGGATTGCATAGATTGTCAGAACGAACCAGTATCGCATCGAGCATCAGCACGCTCACGACTGGCGTCCTTCGAGAATGACTTAGTAATTGAGGACTTGTCATTGGGAGAGCCTCGCTCAAGCGCATTGGGAAAAGGTCATCATTGGATTTCGGGTTTTTCTCCGGTGACATGACTCACCAGAGGTTTGGTCACTGAATGGCATATTGCGTTGATTTAACAAACTTTGATAGTTACAGTTACTGCAAGTAAAACAATTAAGGCTTTCAAGGACATGCATACTCGTATGAGGAGAAAGTCTTTTTTGCAATGCCCACGATTAGATTGTAATTCATAACATGTTTGCATGTTTATGTAACATATGTTCCAAGCCACTGGTTGTCTTCCTAGAATTTCATCAGCTCACTCCGAGAAATTCATTTCATACAATCTTTCGTCTAATAGAATGCCTGTGTGTGCTCTTCATTCTACTTTATCATGTATGCAAGGTTTCATGTTGTATAACAAAAGCATCGCATCTGTTGCGATGTGTTACATATCTAATATTGGCGACCGTGACGGCAAACGGAAAAATATTGGAACAAATTCAAAATTTTGCATATCAAAACTGGCTGAGTTTTCTTTCATTCGTTTTGTCTAAATAATCCCACAAATTAGTATTTTGGTTCAGGAACCGATTTAGATAATGTTCTACTCGTTAGCACTAATCCGATTTGGATGGCATTCACTGAAGTGAGATCCTAAAGAATCGTATGTAAATGAAACTCAGCTTGTGTTTAGTCAGATAGTCGGTACAAATATAAATTTATAAGCGATCATGTTATGGTGGTAAGGAAAAAAATCATAGAAACGCTAACTGGAATTTACACCGGAAATGACGCTAGCATGGCGGCAGTAAGTGCGTTTCCTGTGTCGATGGTGTAATTTGTCATCTTACTCCATGCCCATTAGTTTTCCGGTAATGGTACCAGTTTCTGATAAAGCTAGTAATACGTCAATTACTTTTAAATTTTAAACAAACGTTAACACGAAAATGTTCACCGACTGGTCTGATAAAATATTCAACACAACATTTGTTCATGTTAGTTCACCACAGATAACAGCTAATTCATATTATTTATGTATATAAATGCTCACATTATCCCGTAATCATGGTGCATGCTTACACGCATATTAAAAATTTGTTAAAAAATAACGCGATATTCAGAAATTATCTTGTCGTGTATTTCTGATCAAATAATTTTGTTCGGAATGAAGATTGAAAGGTTTGTGCCATGGAAAGATCGGTTATCATCACAATGGTAGCATTTGGCGTTGTTTATAATATGGGTTTCTGTTATTTGATAATACTGGTACAAACACTGGAGCTCGTGAGATTCCAGTGAGGAAGTCAAAGACCTTCCAATTCTGAATTTTTGGTAAATTTTGTCAAATCAACAGATGCTTAATGTAACTTCCTCTTGCAGTAATTTAGTTTAGCATTAACACTGTTTGGTTATAAGATATAAACTGTGTTTTAAAGTCCATACAGTATTTTTACAAAGGATGTACCGTCTAGTTATACGTTATATCATCTGTACATTATATTTTGCAAAGTTTCACAAGTTTTACTGTTTAGTTACTATTGTTTTGGGGACTGCAGTGGCCAACTGGTTAAGGCGTCTGACATTCTGCTACTACTGGCCCTCCACCAATAGGTGGTGTTTCTCCGGGAGCTACGGCTTTTCTCCACCACTAAACCCTGGCAAGTCCTTAAATGTCCATAGCTGTTCATAGGACGTGAAACACCTATCAAACCAAACTATTGTTTTTTCTGTATAGTTTTATTACAACGTCAATATTTTTGTTACGGAGTTTGCATTGTTTTATTACCCATTTTATAATGATTTAAAACGTTTGTAAGTTAATAATTTTATAAATTAAAATGTTTAATGTATTTTGCAGAAATGTATTTATGTATGAAGTGCAGTTGTATTAATATATACATGTATAATCAAACGTCCCGTTAGAAGTACCTACACTCTGCATGTATGTAGAGCAATTAACTCGGCAGGATCGTATATGTGCTAGATGTTCCAGAGGTTAAGACCGTATGTGTTTCCGCTGTGCATTGTAGAAATACATACATTGTATTATACCCTAACTACATCAATACCTATGGTCATTAGCCTGTATCCATGTTCTCCGAACCACTATAGTGGGGTCAAGACTCTTCAGACGACTCCCAATTATACCTGGGATCACTGTACATTCACTGTCAACATTTCTTTCTGATTTGCGTCCGACCAAGCTAATTTGTCCCGGCCCTAGGGGCCATTTGTCATAGATTATTCCAGACAACATGGCAGAGATCGATAGGGCAGACAGTGGATTTTATTGACAAACCCTGATATGCTCTATGGCTATGACTCTCGCCCAAGCTAATAGTCAACATATTTCAAAATACAAAATAATAGTGTTGAGTGTGGCTTGAAAGAAGAGCACATAACGATACAACAACGAGGAAACAACCTAATAATGCTATATACGATGTCTTTTGGTTGACATTTTAATATATAAAATAAATACAAAGTCAAAAATAATCTCAGTTAGTAAAGAAAATAGATACATTTATCACTACTGCTGTTAAGTCCCGATGTCTGTTGCAATGTGTTTATGGTCATTATACTTTCATTACAACTGGAGTGGACCTGAGTTTTCGACCTATGGATGTGTTACAATGTACTATTGGGAGAATCTATTCAAATGTCTGAGATTGTGAACTAGCTGTCTAACACAATTTTACTAAATGCATTGTTACATGAAAAAAAAACACCAGCTAAGCTGTTGGACACCAAATCTGTTCATGAAAATCACCTAACGGCGGATGCCAACTTACTGTCCAAACCCATCATGAACGGACAGTGTAAACTTTCATTTATTCTTCGAATATGCTTGTAAATATCTTGCATAACAGTTTGTCCACGCTCAATATCCTCACATGTTACACTATTGCTACTCGATAATTGCCACTGGGCACCAAAAATGTACAAAAGTGCACCAACAAAAACCACTTAATCTCCAGTCTCTTCTTATGAACTTGAAATTACAAATCTACGCAGTAAATAAAAAGTAAGCTTCTGATTTGACAATACAAAAGGTGATTACTTCTCATGTGTCTTATATATATTTACGGCAATGAAGATATGTTTTTTCTCTGAGAGTTACTTCCTAATAGTCCACTGGTAAAGATGTAATGAATCTGAATACATTACGCTTTTTTTTTTTGTATTTGATGCATGGCGAGTCACAGGAAATGGACGAAGTCTCTACATATCAAATCCCTGTGGCGCTTTGAGCGACTAAGCTGTTTGAAAAAAAAGAAATATAGAATTATTTCACAGTTGACAATCTGGTGCCAGGGTAACTGGCGAGCCAGCTTTATTGTTACCCCTAAGACCATGAGCACGTACCCAACAATAACTTATGACTTACTTTGTCAAAGGAAATATGGGTATTATTTTTTTGTCGAAAGCGCCAAACACTTTAGCATTGTAACACATCACTTTTGCTACAGTCGAATGCTTGAAAAATAATCATCATATTCGTTTGTTGTATGGTGGAATATGTAGCAATGGTAGAAATAGAATAAGGTACACGAAGGCCGCTTCAATTATGAAGTCATCCTAACTACATCATGATGTACACCATGACATTCATAGCATTGATTCCATACTTGCAACAGTACAAACAGGCCCAATGATGTACCTGTTGATCTGAACGGACACAATGTAATCTAGCCGTGCACGTAATATACTATCAGTCTATGTAAAACCATGTCCTTAAATATTCCGGAATAAGACAATGCTTGTAAAACAAGAAGATTTCTACAAATCCCCGCGTGGGCGCCATTCTATTTGATGCTATCTCTCAATGATGCCTCTACCATGGCATGAGATGAACCCGATACCTCAGAGTATTGGTGCTATCGACCGAAGAAAATTTCCTGTAGCTGAATCAATAACAAGCAACTAGATGGTTAACAATTTCTTTAAAATTTAATTTTTGTTTCTGTCTACATATTTTCCCTATATTCCAGGTGATAAAATCATGGGCATCAGGACGATGGCGGTCTCGGACGTTACCACAGCGGCCGGATTCCTTCCTGGAGAGAGTTGCAATGGGAGGGCAAGATGTCAAAGATGCAAATGGAGACAGGAAGGTTCGCAAGATTTCCGACATCAGGTAAGCACGCAAGGGAACTAAATAGTCCTTAGGACCCAAAACAGGTTACGTAGGATCCCTACATCAGGTAATTACGCATAGGGAATTAAACAGTCCTTAGGTTTAAATATAATTTACGTACTATCCCGACATCAGATAAGCACGCAAGGGAAAAAACAGTCCTTAGGATTAAAAATAAGGTACATAGAATTGCAGATATTAGGTAAGCATGCAAAGAAATATTGCATTACACTCAACTATCACTCCACACAAAGCACTTCTGGAAAAGAATAATAAAGAACAAACAAGTATGCATAGTTACAAAAGCCCTGACCAAGAGTAGTGTTTTTATCGTTGATTCTCCAGTTAACAATGTTAACAATTATTTTACAGAACACACCATAAATTGTACCTTATATAACACAGGAAACACTTACCCTTCAAGACCACGTGATTTCACATCCGGGTTTCGTTGTGCATCGACGGTATGTTGCCCTTGCGTCTTGATGTTTTGCATATAAATATCTATCTAAGCATTGTTATGGGTTTTTTAAAAGAAAAAGATTGCAGCATTTTATATCGTATACATTTTTTTTTATTTTTTTTTTGCAATTACAACTGTGTTATTGCTTCTACAACCATTGTGGCTATGTCAGCTAGCCCGTGTAAGGCGTTTACTTGTCCTTGACCTTCCTGATCTTGTTTGTCTATACCACTGACAATCCCGTCGGAAATTGAGGGAATGGAATTGGGTCAAACTTGGAAATCTGATCAGCAACGTTAATGAAAAAGCGTTCAACTTTGACAGTGTAGCGACACTCTAGAAGCTATAGGTCGACATAGTGTAAACATTAACGTCCCTCCTAAAATGTCACACGCGTCACAGGGGACGTGTGAATAATGTAATGTGTTACACACATCGCATTATACGTCATACACATCGCTGAAAACGTGTCGAAGTCATACGTCACACACATCGTAGGGGACGTGTCGGTATTAAATGACACGCATATCACAGGCGGCGTTTCGGCATTATATGGTCCCAAAATATTAACGCGAAGATACAGTAAAAACGATTTTATTTGAAAATCTCATTTGTTCATAATTTGCAACTATGAATTATTAAGACATCCTTTCAACTGTGACACTTTTTGACTGCTTATCGCTCTTAATTCAAACAAAAGCATTCTATTAGACGAGATCACCTTGGTCTATAGGGGTATTTTTACTGCCTTTTAAGTCAAACTTCAATATTGCAATTACCATGACTATGAAAAAGTGATCCAACTATAATGTGCCTTCACCATTATTAGCCAAACCTAGGAAACATTTTAAGTTAAAGCTTAGAGTCATGGCTAAGATATATGACATATGAGTCATGGTTAAGATATATGACACATGAGTCATGGTTAAGATATATGACACATGAGTCATGGCTAAGATATATGACACATGAGTCATGGCTAAGATATATGACACATGAGTCATGGCTAAGATATATGACACATGGGTCATGGCTAAGACATATGACACATGAGTAAGGGCTAACACATATGACACATGAGTCATGGCTAAGATATTTGACACATGAGCCATGGCTAAGATATATGACACATGAGTCATGGCTAAGACATATGACACATGAGTCATGGCTAAGATATATGACACATGAGTCAGGGCTAAGATATATGACACATGAGTCATGGCTTAGATATATGACTCATGAGTCATGGCTAAGATATATGACCCATGAGTCATGGCTAAGATATATGACACATGTGCCATGGCTAAGATATATGACACATGAGTCATGGATAAGATATATGACACATGGGTCATGGCTAAGACATATGACACATGAGTAAGGGTTAAGACATATGTCACATGAGTCATAGCTAAGATATATGACACATGAGTCATGGCTAGGATATATGACACATGGGTCATGGCTAAGACATATGACACATGAGTAAGGGCTAAGACATATGACACATGAGTCATGGCTAAGATATTTGACACATGAGTCATGGCCAAGACATATGACACATGAGTAAGGGTTAAGACATATGACACATGAGTCATAGCTAAGATATATGACACATGAGTCATGGCTAAGACATATGACACATGAGTCAGGGCTAAGACATATGACACATGAGTCAGGGCTAAGATATATGACGCATGAGTCATGGCTAAGATATATGACACATGAGTCAGGGCTAAGATATATGACACATGAGTAAGGGCTAAGACATATGACACATGAGTCATGGCTAAGACATATGACACATGAGTCAGGGCTAAGATATATGACACATGAGTCATGGCTAAGATATATGACACATGAGTCAGGGCTAAGCTATATGACACATGAGTCATGGCTAAGATATATGACACATGAGTCATGGCTAAGA
>NW_018406672.1:455203-594691 GCF_002113885.1 Mizuhopecten yessoensis
CATGAGTCATGGCTAAGACATATGACACATGAGTCAGGGCTAAGACATATGACACATGAGTCAGGGCTAAGACATATGACACATGAGTCAGGGCTAAGATATATGACACATGAGTCATGGCTAAGACATATGACACATGAGTAAGGGCTAAGACATATGACACATGAGTCATGACCGAATGCAAACTAAAGCAATCACATAATTTCTATTGAACGTTATTTTGACTGTTTTAATAATAATAACCGGTACCATTGCAGAACCTGTTTTGACAGTCTTGAAAAGCTAAATCGACAGTTATGATTTACCCATCCTGGTAAACGGTTTCACTGTAGTGACATCATACAGATTCGGTGTTTTCGTGTGAATGTTTTTAACTTTGTTACACATCTTCTGGAATGGAAGCAACATATACTACCTCGGAGCCCATTCAGTCTACCATTGATTGTTTTCTTGAGAAAATCTTCTACGAAATTACTTTTGTCTGGGTCTGCCGAACAATCTATACGAAAAGGAGCAATCTGATATGGCACTTCTTAGATGGTAATGTAGGAAAACGACATGTGTTTTACTTGTAGAACAAACTATCATATGGAAAAAGAAGACGATGTGCTGATTTATTAACATTTTAGTCAAACGCAACAATTGTCTACCAAACACAAAGCTGAGGGCAAGATCACGTCTCCAACTCACCAAATCAGAGTGTCAGAGCAAATAGGTCAACCGTCTGGGAAAACTAAACACAGTTTTATGTTAAATGTCCATGGAATTAATATGGATAAGGGAATTGTTAAGGATGACCATTCCTAGCAATATAATCATAACCTCTATTGTAAAAAACAAACCAGCAATAGTACCGGTGTTGTCGGCTACTTAAGAACCAATCAATGCATGTATTATGATTGAATATTTGACGAAATTGAGAAAATGTTGGGAAAAAATGCGGCCTGAATAGATCATTTGTTCACCATTTTCGAATCTATAAACATATGTAGGTTATATTTATTCTACCAAGTGAAATGTAGGTCAAGTCTTTTTCTTAACTATCTCAATATCCATACGCCTATGATAAGAAAGATGACCCAGATAATCTAGTTATTTAAATAAGGCGGTTCTCTTGCGCGCGCTAACAATTGTCACGTGATGCATATGTATATTTTCATTTCACAACAAGCTGTGCGCTTTTTTTATAATTTCTGACCATGTGGGCAGTTTTTATGGTTTGTCTGCTATGTATGATATCAGGCAGTGATATTTGGCAATTTCAACAAACAGCAAATTCGCGAAAATGATAGCAAACAATAATGTATGCACAAGTGTTGTTCGTTTCAACACACATTCAGACAAAGATTATGTGCGTGTGTATCGTCATTAAAGCTACACATGTTCTTACACGTCAACGAAATGATAAAATACTTCGCATTTACAAGATATATTACATGAAGTACGAAAGTCAGGGCAGAAGATTTTTCCTTTTTCAGAACACGTGTTCTATTTCCTCAGGACTTTTCAAAGGTCTTCGGGTTAAATCACGTGAAATTTCCCTTTGTTCATATTCTGCCCTTGATTAATCGAATTTGAGTTGTTCAAACGTTAGGGACACTTCGGTATCCACTAATGTTTGGTTAAATATTCTTACCTAATTTTATTATACATTAGACCTTATTTTTAATGTAAAAATAATGACAGATTGTAAATGTTACTATTTAACGACATTATATTACATATACATAATATGTATACATTATACCATATTTCGAATGTAAGTTTCATGACAGATTGTAAATGTAATTATTGAATTACGCTATATTATACATTATATCTTATTTCTTATGTTACAGATTGGAAATGTAATTATTTAATGATTTTGTTATTGAAGATATTGATTGTTTTTATATGATATGCATTTGGTATCAATGTTATATTTCTGTTTTAAGGTACTGGAAGGGGTTTGTGGTGGACCCGTCTCAAGATTTCTATTATCGGTGGCTCTTTGTCATCTCCATATCTGTCCTCTACAATGTTGTCTTTATCATCGCACGTTCGGTGTTTTGGGAGTTGCAGAGGAGTTACATGTCCCTGTGGCTGGCCCTAGACTACCTCAGTGACATCCTGTATGTGATCGACATGGGGATATCATGCAGGACAGGTGAGTCGAAAGAGTGTACACCTTTTTACCGTAATTACACCAAAACTCGCACACATCCTTGTGATCGACATAGGGATATCTTTCAGGACATGTGAGCATAACTATTGTACACCTTTTTACCGTAATTACACCAAAACTCGCACAAACCATTGTGATCGAAATGTGGATATTTTTCCGGACAGTTGAGTCAAAATAGTGAGCACCGTCTTACCGTAATAACACCAAAACTCGCACCAATACTTTTGATCGACATGGGGATAGCTTCCAAAACAGGTGAGTCGACAGATTGCACCCTTTCTTACCACAATAACACAAAAACACGCACCAATCATTGTAATCGACACGGGGATAGCTTTCGAGACAGGTGAGTCAAAGATTTCACACCTTCTAACCGTAATGACACCAAAACTCACACCCATCCTTTGTACATTTACGTAATATTTTAAGCTATATTTAAAAGCAGTTCTAAAGCTTAGATAGTTGCTACATGTAATATATGTATAATTACGAAGATACGATCAATATGAAGTTGTATTGTAAAATAGGAGTTAAAACAAGTACCTAACTTCATCAAATTACATTTACGTAATATGGATTTATGCAGGTTTGAGGAAGTAAACTGACATGCGGTATTCTACTCTGCTGAAACTGACTTCCAAATTCCTATCGATCGCCTGTTTATAGTCAGCTATATTACAGCTATACAGGGATATCACACGGAAATCTGGCGACATAATTGTGGGATTTTAACTTGAATGCTAGACAAAATATTTATATCCAACTGTCATTAAATTCATTTCTCGCTCACATATCGCCAAAGAAGTGAGCAATTGATAAACTGTTATTAAGGTATAAATAATTTCCCAGCTTTCCAAAATCCACTGACGTCAGATTTGCGCAACAGGTCTCCGTGTTTTAAAGAGCAAACGATAAAGACATCTAACCATGAATAGGCGACTGATCAGATTTAGAAGCCTGCAATTACGGCCGGTTTAGCAGACTGACAGTATCCTTTAACATATGTTATCTCCTGCAAAAACGACAGCCTCCTGTATAGACCATGTGTTGTGCGCTCATACATTTTTCTTATTTAAAAAAGGAGATTAGGAAGCATTTTGGTATTAAAAAAACAAGAACAATGTAAACCCTACATTGAAAACACTGTTTATTATAAATGTTGTTGTTTTTCGTCTGAAAAGCATCTTTTGAGTACAACATTTGTGTGCACACACACAGAATATTTCAAATAAGGAAACTAGTTTCTGTACTTCTACTCCTTGAGTATCCCTTCGGTCACTGTTATCAGGAAAACTGTTAGAAAGCGATGCAAATTGCAAGAATAATCACATGTTTTTCCATTGAATACTTTGACGCATTTTTTATGGTGACTACATTTACACTTAATGAGAACGTGAACAGGTGACGTTTTTTTCCATTATTTGTAATATTAAAGGCTCTCCGTGTGATCAAACAAATCTGTGTTAAAATCACTTTTCAGGCAAAAAAAACCCCAATATTTTCAACAAATTATTTCAACAATGATTATTGTCTACATCGTTCTCTATGCTCGATGACCAAACAGCCTACACAGGTCTTTATTCTGAGTTAAAATGATGAGCCTGCAAAATATTTTCTACTGTGCTATGAGCACAGAATAATTTCTTAAACTGTTTTCGGCGTGTCTCCTAAAGCACATATATCCATTTGACATCAGTTAGCGAGGACGTTCAACCCTGGACAAAACAAAACATGAAGAAATAAGATACATAAACACTGCATAGATATAAGAGCATTTTAAAAGTACCGCTTTACGTTAGGTATGGTATATGATTGCTTACTACCGCAACAATGACTTCTGAGTACAATATGAATAGCATTAGCTCCGTAAGGAGTAAAGCCTTTCAGTCTAGTTTCGAGGCTATATGTCGTATTATATCATATAGCTTTAGTATAGTGTCTTGCTATATTACTACGTGATGATTCTGTATGTCATATTACTCCTACATTGTCGTATTGAATCAATCGAAACCAAGCATCGTCCACCTTTACGTTCACATTTTTTTGCTATAAGTCAGTATCATCGTTCCAAACAATGGCAATAATGACATGAGATAGTTAAGAGCTTGAACACGCCAAAGCCATACCAATGGTCTGTACGGACAGGATTGTTACATTTGGTCGAGACGACTTATCATAATGATTTATGATCAAAGTAAAGCCGTACTAAATGTTTTGGGTATCATACTTACAAAATAAATAGGTGCGCATTGTATACCTTAAGACGAGAATCACATTATATTGATTACAAATCAATAGTTATATCACATTTTGTAGATGTACCTGTATTTTGCATTTATAAAATGTACACGCGGTTTAAACACTGGGGTCGTTTTCTTCATATCCTTATGATGATCATCATACAAGCTCCCATTAGGTATTGTATATTGTAGATAATCTACCATAGTTTTTTTTATTGTTTACCCTTCTCTTGAAACAGTCAAAGTAGGTATAAACATAATATCTTAACCTGTGAAGAGACCTATGTTAACGGAGATAAAACAGGGCTTCCCCCATTGAATACTAACGACGACGTGTCGTCCCTTTTGCATTTGCAGATACCTTCATACTGTATCTATTTCAAAGGTTCCCCTCTCGGGTAAATGCAAAACATATTTTTTCGAGAACTGTGAACATCTATCTCTGTATCTGTTCGTTTTTATAACAAGTAATATACACACATCAAACAAATATTAGGTGTGTAATAACCGTAATAACCGCTCCCAAGCCTGTCTCCATGTCATTTATATCTATAGTTATTTAAGGATTAACTTGAATATATTTTTTATGGTATGGAGATATAACACAAAAAAACGGACCGTACTCTAAATAAACCGCGAAGCAGTTTATGATGAGAGTACACTCCGGTTTTTTGTGTTATAGCTACATAACTTAAAAATTATATTCAAGTTTTTTATTTTCTCATATTTTATTTTCGGTGTATTGCGGAAGTACACATCACCCATTTTACGTGGCATGCGTATTTAAAATTCAGTCGAATCCGGAAAGAACAAATATCTCAGATACGACGTGTTGCAAACTTTTGAATTTGATACATTTAAAACATTGTGTTCAAATATTACATATCGAGGTAAATTCTGTTTCAAGAATCAATTCTAATCAAAATCAAGCCTTCCATTTAATTTTTTTTAATATCTTAGTTTCACACATTGTTTTGTGTGTAAACAAGCTAGGTATGCGTTGAGGAGTAGCTCAACAAGCGTCGACCAAAAATACCTAGTACCAAAACATACTGATAAGTATGAATTAATTTTCGATTGAACATGTCTAGCGACCGATCTAGCATGGTTAGAATACAACTGAATCATCTATTACATTTTAAACTTGATAAATTCAAAATGTGCGAAAACGTCTCAAGTTTTTTTACCAAGTCTGCTAGCTATATCTGTACATGTAGATGTGATAACGTGGTAACGGGTGTTTAATTGTAAAGGTTAAACTTTACATTAGTCCAATCTTTGTACTGCAGAGTAATAAAACTCGAAAGAATGGCTGCGTTATAGCCTCCAAAACACTTCTGAAAAGAGCTCATAATTCAGGAAGATGTGGCAATGTAAAAGGTGTAAAATGTCTCAAATGTTCGAATTATATAGCACTGAGGGCCGTAACATGTTGACGACATCATCAATTCGTCAAGAACGCGAGCAGCTGACAATATTCTAACGTCTACATGAAACCATGTAACACTTTAAGTTCAAAGGTTGTCTACCAGTGATTCATCTAAACATAAGTCTGTATGTTACATACCAGTGTTTTATATAAACATCAATCTATGTTATATACAGGTGTTTTATATAAACATCAGTCTGTAGGTTACATACCAGTGTTTTATATAAACATCAATCTATGTTATATACAAGTGTTTTATATAAACATAAGTATATGTTACATACCAGTGTTTTATATAAACATCAGTCTGTTTGTTACATACCAGTGTTTTATATAAACATTAATCTAGGTTACATACAAGTGTTTTTCTATAAACATCAGTCTGTAGATTGTACACACATATTTCAGATAAACAGCAGTTCATCAGTCCCAAGGTTTTTTGTCATTACTTTATCTTAACACTTGTATCACGGTTTAATTACCAATAATGTTTCATTTAGCAGCAATACAAAACTTGGACGCCTTTCGTTTAATTTCAGTGTTATTTTCTTGTTTTAAGTTTAGGTTTACATGCACACTGTTATGCATATTATGTATATACTTGTGGATTAACGTGTTACTAAATTAAAAGATGCTTCCAAATTGTTTCTATAATTTCATATACTTAATAAACCAACGGGTTATCTGATCACATGTATGAAATGTTACATATTTAGTAATAATGCTTTTCTCATTGTATTTTATACTTTCACTACCTTATCTTTCGTAACGCCGTGGTATCCCACATATTTTTCAATCGAGCTAGGTATCGTAAAAACCATCGCGTCAAACAATTATAAATTACGACCAATTTTCAATCTATCATTACCTTAATTGCCTAGCCGTCCTGGTTAAAATAAACATTTTTTTATTAAAAGTCTATAACGAAATAGTTCTCTAATAACTGTACTAACAAATACCGGTACTAGTGAAATAATTTAATTTCTTTCGTGTATTTATTATAAGGTGACGTCACATCTTCATTTATAAAAGAATTCTAAAGAGATTTTGTTAGACATTTTTTTATTACCTTGGGCAGAATGTCCAGTGTAATCAAATGATTCAATCATTGTGAGAATAGATTGGATAATTTAAAACAAACGAAATAGTAATTGGTTATTTTATTTCATTATTATTATAAATGTTTTTACTGTACATTGCTAGTTGATTCCCGTAATTTTGACCCTTTTCCTAACGTAAACTAACTGGTTCTCCGAGTGTTACTATTTTTCTGTAACTTAAAAAAAAAATGCAAATTGATTATCTATGTGTTTAAATTATTTATATGTAACTTAAAGTTCTCTCTGTAATGAATTTTGTTTCCTTGTGTGTTAACTGCATGTCTGTAGCTTAAATTACTGTCAGTTACTAGTTGAACCGAAGCTTCACGTGTGTTTTACACGCCTGCAACTTATTTTACTGTCAGTAAGTAATTTATTCTCCGTGTGTGTTATTCTGTATGTAACATATCATAATTCGTTTTACAGGGTATCTGGAGGAGGGACTCCTTGTACGTGACGGTACTAAACTACGACAGCACTACACGTCTTCGACGATGTTTAAGACGGATATCCTTAGCATATTACCGACAGATTTTTTCTACTTTCTAATTGGTCTGGATAAACCAGAACTAAGATTTAATCGAATCATTCGATTTAACCGTCTGCTCGAGTTCTTTGACAGAACGGCTACAAGAACTAGTTTTACAAACATGATCAGAATCATGAATTTGGTGCTTTACATTCTGATCATTATTCACTGGAATGCCTGTATATATTTTGCTATCAGCAACTCATTAGGATTCGGCTCAGACCTGTGGGTATATCCAAACGTTTCCGATCCAAAATTTCAACCATTAACCCGGAAATACATCTACAGTTTCTACTGGTCAACTTTAACCCTAACAACGATTGGAGAAACCCCAGTCCCAGAAAAGGACGAGGAGTATCTATTTGTGGTCGTCGATTTCCTCATCGGTGTCCTCATTTTCGCTACCATCGTCGGTAACGTCGGTAGCATGATAACAAACATGAACGCTGCACGCGCGGAATTCCAAGGGAAAATGGACGGAGTAAAACAATACATGGAGTTCCGTAAAGTGTCCAAAGAGCTCGAGCAAAGAGTGATCAAATGGTTTGATTATTTGTGGACCAACAAGAAATCATTAAATGAGGAGGAAGTATTGGCGTCACTTCCGGATAAGCTCAAGGCAGAAATAGCGATACACGTGCATTTAGATACGTTGAAGCGTGTTGCTTTGTTTCAGGATTGTGAGCCTGGTTTACTTGTGGAGCTTGTACTAAATCTCAAACTACAGGTGTTTAGTCCGAGTGATTATATATGCAGGAAGGGCGACATTGGAAAAGAAATGTACATAGTCAAGCGTGGACAGCTAGGTGTTGTTTCGGACGACGGGAAGACCATATTTGCCACTCTGAGGGAGGGTAGTGTTTTTGGTGAGATAAGCATATTGAATATTGCAGGGAATAAGAACGGCAACCGTCGAACGGCAAATATCAAGAGTACAGGCTACAGCGACCTGTTCTGTTTGTCGAAAGATGACCTGTGGGATGTTCTCACTCAGTACCCGGATGCAAAGAAGATTTTAATTGACAAAGGTAAGAAAATTCTTAGGAAAGACAATCTTTTGGATGAGGAACTGATGAAAAAGGTCGAAGCGCAGCAAGAAACGACCGAACAAAAACTTGACAGGATTGATTCGAGTCTGGACACTTTACAAACAAGGTTTGCCAGACTTCTTGCCGATTTCAACGCCACTCAACAAAGACTGAAGCAACGAATCACGAAACTCGAAAAAGGCCTGGTGAAAGATTCTGACGCAATTTCCAATATTTCTTTCTTGGATTCATGATGGATGAGGTTTACATCCCATTTATTATAGAGCTATCTATAACTGTGATCAAAACAAACGTCTATCAACATCGACTAAAACCAATTTTACAACAAAAACATGGTCGATTCTATTGAAAGGCCGCTCAAATGCAAACAACAAACCGGAGACCAATCCATCTTAAAGCGTCACACATCATTGATTCCGTATATTAATCATATCTCATGAATTACCCCAAAGCGATCATGTCTTTGTCCTTAATGACCAAGTGCATCGATTTGTCGAGTCATTAAATATAAACGAAAACAATGGATGCAAGATTCTATAATTCAAGTGTCAGATAGACGGAAGTGACGTTGACCGGAAATGGTGTGTCAACAAATGTGTTGTCAAGTATGCCGAGAATGTCTTGTTTTTAATATAGAACCGTCCAATGAGATTATATTTAAATGTCATAATACACGTTTCTTATCTTAAAGTCATTGTACATATATATGTGTATAGTTTACTCATGCATATGTATAAAGTCAGTTAAGACGACTTGATTCAGCAAAAGAATCATGTGTGCTACAAATAGTCTATTTAAATGTCTAAAATGTCCATTAATCGAAGTTGAATTTCCCAATTAATCCACGTTTAATCAAGGCAAACAAATCAACATTAATTCTATGTTTGAACTTAATTTTGGCTCTATTCCTCAATGATTTTATAAACAATGATAATTATGATCGTTTCCTCTTTTTTTTCTTCTTTGCCTGTACGTTATTTATTTATTTATTTATATCTTTAAACAATTGACACCATTTTTGTTTTGCATTGAGCTTTGTTTTCTAGATCTGTAGACATGTATATAAGTCCACCAAAGACATAATTAATTATCCGAGATAATATCTCTATTAGGATTTAAATGAGATGCAAACTCAAACTGTAAATAGTGACGCACTGTACAGCCAAATCGGAAAATGTTATTCCTATAGGTTTCTGTAGAAAGAATGATTTTACGATGCAATATACTAATATTTTATCTAATGATTTGACAGCAAGTGATAGTAGTATATTGATATGATATAGAAGTAGATTTATTGAATGATATACGCTTCATCGATAGGATTTCCTTACGAACCGAACAGTGACAAAATTTGGTATACCCTGGTTATACATTATGGATTTGTACATTAGCGTTAAGAATGTGTTATTTGTTTACAGTAAAACCTTTGAAAATTTACAGAAAAACCATTTAGAATATGCCTATATAATATATTAACTAACCCTGCCTAGAAACTCCATTATATAGATTATTAATTAATTAGATTCGCACTGTAAACACTACACAGTTGACATATCTTGATGTTGTCGCAAGTACAGTTTTATTTCACTACCATGCAGTTATTGTTTACTAGTACTGTAACCATGTATTGGATTTATCTTTGCAACTTTCGAGATAAAAATCCTTTATGCATCTTTAATCAAAACCATTTTATAAAATATGACATTTAAATCTTAATAAACCCTTATTGAACCCTTTTGTCTTGCTTGAAACCACAATGGTAATATCATGTACAGGTTTTCGTTTTGTTTTTAATTGTTACTCGCACATTACATACAAACAATTGGTATTACGTTAAATTTAAATTTAAAAAAGATATGGTATTATGCATATAAAACTTTTTGAAATACATAGTTATTTTTCGAGTCCTTAATACTACTGAAAATAAGTGTACATGTTTAATCATTAATTTATTATTTCTTTCGAATGCAACACAATAAGATGCGAGCGTCTCACGATGGTATTAAAAGTTTAAAATTGACATTAGTTAAACCGTAACGCTGATAATAGCATTGTACTGGCACTTTTAATCTTCTTTTTTGTATGTCAAAGTATTTGTTAGCTTGTTTTCTTAAATTGCCTATCCTATAGGTTCACATTGCATTAACTGGATGTATATCACGGATATTGCACACGAGATAACCAGGATAGTTTAGACCCGGTGACAATGATGCTGGATACATTGAAACTGTTAACATGGTTAAAATGGATACCCATCTGAATTATTTCCCGTTGAGTTACATGATTTGTTTTTTTGGAATTTGTTTTATACAACGTTGATATGACAAGCTTACTTAACATTTAATTTCCTTAAGACAAATCTCTTTATTGAAATAGAGATAACTTAACTCATTCACCCCTAACTATTCAAACTGAAAATTATCATTCAATGAAATAACTCTGTCTTTCAATAAGAACGGGATCTCTTTCAATGAAATAGATATTTGGTTAAACGACTTTCATGTATATCAAAATATATTAAATGTACCTCGATATGAATTAATGATGTGTTTAATGTTACAGGGCATATTATATAATTATGATTGTGTGAGATATCTTTATAATTTAGAAGAAAATGCAGATACCATTGCAGTTAATAGAATTCTTATAAAGAATAAGATATACCGTTTGTGTATAAAATGTGAAGTTGTACTGCTATAGGTACAAATGTGCTGGTCACATAAAACTGTCTTTAGTACATGTACATGTAGTTTTATGGGAAGATTAACAGGCAGTCCTTGTACATAGTTTCTTTGAAATATATATGTTTATATCTTTTGTTAAAGCTGACACTGCATGTAAGAATCATAAATGAGCTTTCCCAGATGTTTTCGCTGATACCATCTTGTTAATAGACTTCTGTATATAAACCTATCGTTAAAACACAGCTGTGATGTCATCCATTGTTATTTGCGTACTATATCCAACATAATTCATAGGCATCCCCTGTAGCCGTCCAATAAGTTGCCTGTAGCTGTCCAATAAGTGGATCAATTTGGGTAATTGTTGGGCAGCTACAGGTAACTTATTGGACGGCTACAGGTAACATATTGGACAGTTAAAGGTTAGCTTTTGAATGAGCACATGATTATGCTATACAATGGAAAACATAGTAATAGAATAAATGTGAAAATAAATATTTATTAAATGTAACACATAATTTAAATGTCAACATTCTTAAAGTATATATCCGGTATTTATATTCCCATAGTCAGTTTTCCCATGCACTATATCACAGAACACTCTTTTTACATGAAACATCCATATAGATGCATACATATCCAAACACTTTACTGACAGACGCATTTCCAGCATTAATTGTAATTTCCTTTGAATTCGTAATGTTGGCAATAACACTTTTGAGTTGAGGGTAGTTGAAATCTTTTCCCACAATTTATGTGCACAAACTTTCTTTCGTATCATCCCTCAAAATATTCCTGTATAATCCCAGATATATCTTTGATGAAAATATGTTGAGGTGGTGTTGAAATCTTTCATTTCATTCTCTCACGTAATCCCAGAAATATACTGTGATCACTTTCTTCAATAAATCAATCACAATATTTGAATGTAATCCATTTCAATACTAAATGCTGATCATGATGCTCAAAATGTACTGCACAGGGACTGTGTTGGGAACGCACCTTCACCGTTGGACGACATTATTCAAATGAGACTGAATTCTACTCGGACATATTTCACACACCTGTAATGCATGCACTTGTACAAATGCATGCAAAGTATGCTAAAGGACACCACTGTCCTTTACTGTATCAATAGCCTTCGTTGTTGATTGCACATACTGAACAGATATTGAAACTGTTCAATATTGACACAAAGAGGGTGTGTGTTTTAAGTAAGATAAAGGCCGCAAACTGTAAGTTTTCGGTTTATATCCTTTACTTAGCGGATATACAACTATGTAGATAATGTTAACCAGCGGAAGTCTCATTGAAAACTATACTTAATAAAAGAAACAAAAGATAACATCAGAACCAAAATCGGTATAAAGAGACAACATCGTTAACCAAAAAGACAAAACAAAAGGGAAGGTACCATGAGACACAATAAACGGGAAAGGGTTATCTTGACATGCAATGTCAGATTTAATCCTTGAGGGTTGTATTCATACATGAATACTTTTTATTAGTTGCACATTGTTCATTTTTTTGCATTTCCAATTGTTGAAAAATGAGGTTTTAACGACAATGTTTCAATTAAACTTTGAACTTCAATTTAAGCATGCTCAGACGCATGTACACTCTATAAGATTAGGGGACAGTGGTAAAGATAAAATATGTTCGGGTTAAGTCAACCAGGAAGTAAGTACACAACCTCCAATGGTCTTCGTGATAACATGTACCTTTGTCCAACCTATCTAGGAATTTTTTAATCTGTTGGATACTGCATTGTATATGTGGCATTTTGTAAGCAACAACATTTAGATATTTTGTCTAGTGTAAATGCAACTAGTACGCGTATTACTATACAAGTACAGAGGAAGTATATGGCCTAAACATTCAATGGTTACATTCAGTGGTATATATTCAATGGTACAGCAATAGTATCAATGTGTTAAATGTTTACCGGTATTCCTATAGTACCGGCGACAGTTTTACTAACTCAATGAACTTCGTTGAGAAGAGGAATATTTTTTGAATTTGCACTTGAAACATTGAAACATTTTACGAATTTTATAAGTGAGTTTAACATTTTCTGCTATATTAATGGCATAAATAAATAAAACATTAATGGTATATCAATGGTATCAGTGAGTAGGGAGTTTAACATTTAACTTGTTTATTTTTAGTGGGATAACATTAAACGATATGTTCATGTTATAAGTGAGTTTAACATTTTCTGCTATATTAATGACATCGATAAATAAAACATTAATGGTATACCAATGGTATCAGTGAGTAGTGAGTTTAACATTTAACTTATTTATTTTTAGTCAGATAACATTAAACGGTATGTTAATGTCATCAATGAGTTTAATATTTAAGAACAAATTACACGTAACTGTATCTGTGAGTTTCACATTTAACGGTATATTAATTGTAGAAGGATAACATTTAACGATATGCTAAGGTTATCAATGAAATTGAAATTGAAGAACTAACCATACGTAATTGCTTATGTGAGTATAACATTCAATAGTATACTTATTGTAGGAGTGGAGTAACAACTAACGGTATGATAATAGTATTAGTGAGTTAACCATTTAAGGGCAAACAACACGTAATTGTTCCCTTGAAATTAACATGAAATAGTATACTTAGTATACGAATTAGATAATTATCTAACAGTATGGTAATATTATCAGTGAGTTAACCATTTGCGATACATCTGTATATTAATGTTACCTGTGGGTTACGGTAAAGGTACGAGAAAAGCGAGCTTTGTGAGTTTAGACGCGGACGTCAGTAGTGAATAAAATAACGAAACGAAATGTAAGATGAAAAAAACAATTAAGATAGCTCCTATATTAGGACAAAACCAATATAGGGATAACAAAACCGTGTACGATATTCGATGTATAAAGATAAAACTGTCGGATATTTGAAATGAAACCAGTTATTGCAATCCCTACATTAAGACAAACCCCGTGATATATTTCCTATATTAAGACAAAACCATGTAGGATATCTCCTGTTTGAAGATGAAATCCTGTAGGAGTTATCCTGTTTCAAATTTTAACCCTTTAGGATAGTTCCTATATTTAACAAATCCCTAAGGGATACATTCTTTAACAGCATAAAACCATGTAGGATATCTACCATAGAACGATGGAATCCTGTAGGATATCTACCATAGAACGATGGAATTCTGTAGGATATCTACCATAGAACGATGGAATCCTGTAGGACATCTACCATAGAACGATGGAATCCTGTAGGATATCTACCATAGAACGATGGAATCCTGTAGGATATCTCCTGTATCAAAATATACCATGTATCAATCAAATGACGTCAAGTCGCTGACAGTGTATGAGGGTTGTAGATTTTGTGATTTGTATTAGTTTGTTCGTATCATTTTGTTAATTCTGATTTGATAATGTAAATGTTGTCTGGCAATACCAAACGTAAATGCAGTTTCACAACAACGCTCGAAATACTTGAGGTATGCCTGCGGTTTTCGGTAGTGATAAAAATAGCAGGAAAAAAAAGAAGTTCGTCCTGAGGGCCGATATGCATCACGTTGTTACTTGAACTGTTCAGCCAATCTGATGAGTTGTTATTGGATTTTTGTTATCAAATCCCTTTACACTACCTAGAAATAAGTAAACTATTGAACTATTCAGTTTTATTTAGATTAGGTCTGCGCTTTCAACTATTCAACTGATGGACACTATAATAATCTTGTAAATATTATATTGCTTCTTTACACAGGCATTGTTTGAATTCTGGATAGGACAAATACACTGTTTAGCGTGACACGGTTTTTATGTCATGAGTAGAAAATGCCTTAACCAACTCTACCAGTTCATTTTGCTAACTGGAACATAGACAGTACGTTTTTTGTTTGTTTCTAAACATACTGTAATGTAAAATATATGGTTCAAAATAATGTAAGTGGTTTGAAAAAAATATACAAAATATTGTATACGGTTCAAAAGCATGTACTTGGTTCAAAATAATGTAATAGTTACTAACCTTCTCACCACTATAGACCATTATGAACTCATCCAGATGAATGTATGGTAGAGTCTACTAAAGTTGCCTAGGGGTTAAAGGGTTAAGAGAATCAGGTGACATGTGTGTGTGTGTGTGTGTGCGGAAGGTTCCTTGACTGATGTAACTTTATTTTTCAAATGAGTTTTTACGAGAGACACGTTCATGTTGAGAACAGCGTGCACATCGTCCAGAGAGCATACTAACTGATTGTCTGGTCTAGAACCAAAATCGTAGACTATTGTATATCATTAGTCGTCATTATTTTGTCTATTTATCATTTGTTCAAGGGTTTTCATGGGAACACATAACACTATATAATGTACAAAACACACGCACTCAGCATGCACTGATGAGTTGAATATTGTAATATACGAGTATATCCTGTACATTGATACATGATTTAAATACGTTATATAAGGATGTTTCGTTGAAAAATAAATTATTGAAACAGGCTTCGTTGTTCATTTTTATCTTTATACAACCCGACATATGACCTACTCCGCTTATCGTAGATCATAGCTTTCAAAGATTTACAAAAAACGATGCATTAATTACACTTAATGCAACAACCATTTCCCTTCTTTATCAACTATCAGTTTACGAACAATCATTGAGAACCATTTAAACCGAAAATTAAAAAAAAAAAAAAGTTTTATATAAACGTGTCCTGTATCATAAAGATAACATTTAGACATAAAACTTTTTATATAAACTTAAAACCTTTACCTTATGATTTTAGAAATATTTATATTCAAACTTTCTTGTTGCTTTTAAAACAACGGCGCCAATCACAAAGAATCTCTATATGGCGCCCTACCATGAGTAAATTGGGTTTGCACGCAACATTATTACATTCAGATACAAAACATACCCATAGACATTGCTTATCTTGTTCATGCATCTCTCGTCAGTTAAATTCCAAGTTTTTAAAAGAACAAAACGGAAGCTTGTTTTCATTCTCAAGTTCAGTAGACATGGTAAACAACAGTCACTTGTTGTAGAATCTCTATATTAATAGTATTAAAAAAAAAAAAAAATGTAAACATATATATCATGGCATGTACAATGTATCCTTGTTCCATTCTCGTCCATATTTATGAACAATTATCATGCACAAGCATGAATTCTCCTTGTTCAAACTATGTTTTTCGTAATTCGTTATTTATTACATGACACGACCAAAAAATAAATAAAAAGTCAATTTTAAAACATTGAAAACAGTATTCTGTGCTAAGTCTCTAAAAAATCTGTCCGGATTATTGACAAACTGTTTTGATTAATTCATCATCGGAACAAGAAAGAAAGAATACTCCTCCATTTTTTACGCTGGCATCATTATCATTATCTATTTGTCACAGAAAAAGGAAATTCATGGCAATACTTGAGTTTTACGTTTATAAACGAAATGGAAAGGAACCATTTAAGTTTGCAGGCTTTAAGTGTTGCAAGTCCATTGGAAAGTGTCAAAACAACACGGCACTATATATATACATTGTTTAACTATAGAAACAATAATTAAAGGATGTACCACGTGTATAAGTGGCGCTTAACTATTAGAGTAACAAAAGTTACAGTATGAATATTCACAAATATTAGTTTTGTTTTACAATTATGAAAATAGCAGGCACATATATCTGATTGCTTTATTGAACAATGACAACTTGTGAGATTTGGCTACGAAACCTATAAATATATTTGGTAAGATCATTATATGGTCCTAATATATGTAATTATTTAGGCACATAAAAGGAAAAATTGTTGACAAATTATAACAAGGTCACAGTGACCTACTTATCAACTATGTGCCACTTTTTTCGGCCATTTTTATTATTTGCAGCGCTACTGTTCAACAATACATCAACACTAGGAAAGAACGTTAAGAAAGTAACATGTAGTCTTGTCAAAAAGATACCATTTGTGATTTTGGTCCCCAATTTTACCCCCTCATATCTCGAAATGGTCCGCAAGATGACCTTAATTTCATGTCATATCATGATGGCATAACCCCAAAAATGAAACGTATCGGTGATAGCCACCAGAAGGCCAAAATTGGCACCCCTCCTTTTAACGATGAATTAGTCACGAAAATTTGCGAAAATAATTAAATTTGAACATTGACCTCGCTAGCATTGCTATCAGTTCACAGTAATAAATCCTTTTTAGACCGGGTACATGTAACATATTTAGACTTGTCTTTACTAGTTTACAATAAGGCCATGTGAAACACATAATATATACATATTACATACACAATATGGACGATTAAAAACTGACATATAAACAATGTTATATACAACAAAATAAAACACAAAATATGTTAGATGCCAGCTACAGTAAAAAAAAACGCTAACCCGAACACGGGGGTCCAGTAATGGTACTTCTCTTAATTTGATATCATAAACCACTATGCTTCGCATACACACAACCTATCCTTGCTCCTAGTGTCTTGATAAAGCCGGCCTGTGACTACATGATGATGTAGCATCAATTTAGGTGACAGTTCCAGAAATGTGCACAATTGCTCCAAGCGTTGAGCAACTTGACTAGAATATCTTGATGTCCTTGTGAACAGTTTGCGGCTTATTACAAGTCCCATCATGTCTATACACTTGTACAGGAGTGTGCATATACTGCCATTTATGGAAGTATTAAGCCCACCATTGTAACTTTAAAGTTAAAGTAAGGTTGGCGCAAATACAACCAAACGTTTTACAATTTGAAGGGCTACAGTAGTTGTTGACGATGTCGATACATTAGACAATTTCATAAAAGCAAATACAAATTGTCTGTGATAAGCCAGAGAAACGAGAATTGAAAACCACTTGGCACCTTCAAGGTTACGATCTTCCTCTGGGGACGGATAGTCCACCACCAGAATCATCGCCATAGTATTGAATTATAATTATGCAAGTCCTAGAGAGACTGACTAATTATGTAAATGCAAATCCGGCGCAAGCATAATTTAAGTTAATAAAAAATGTCTTCCTTAGAAAAAGCTATGATTAATTTTGTTCTGATAGAGCAAACAGGGAGAGAGCCTCCTATTATCTCTGCATCATCATGTTTCAAGGACGCTTCCCTTTTAATACCTCTAAATCATTGTCCTCTCTTGTTTTCAAACAAGAGATATGTCATACAACTATGTATAAAACTCCAACAGTAAGGATAAGCTCATTTTCTTTGCAACTAAGATTGTTTACTATATGTGTTTGTACTAGATTGTATCTTCTATTCAGACGTGATGTGCATTTTGCACGAAATATCGGAGTAATTTACTCTCGTAAGGTTGTTGGTTTACTGAAAATTATAACAATCCCCCACAGGAAACACGCCATACTAAATTAGCGTCGAAAACAAACAGCTTTATCGATTATATAAACAAGTAAACTATGTAGTCATGGAGTGAACTATAAATACATCGGTCACTGTCGTGTCATACAGTAAACATGGCATTGTAATATATTGTTCACACGTAACTAATATGAATTAAAAAATGCAACCTACCACTACGTCAACATACATGTATAAATAAAAATGAAAATTCAAAGACTATGACAGAAACGGCTTGAGGCAACATTCGGACCGCCGTATCCTTCAAGCTAAAATCAGGACCCTTCAAAACAATGGCAGGACCCGTAAAGACAACAAAATGACAATTTAAAATAGCAACAAAATCCATTGGAGACAACAGCAGGACTGCAGAACTCTTGGAGAAAATAGCAGGCGATTGGAAACGGCAGCAGAAACCTTGGAGACACCAACTGGACTGCAGGACCCTTGAAACAACAGCAAGACGGAAGTACTATTGGAGACGACAGCAGGACTGTTGGAGACAACAACAGGACTGTTTGAGACGACAGCAGGACTGTTGAAGACAACCACAGGACCCTTGGCTAGGAGACCCCCTTGAGGACAACAGCAGGACGACAGTACTCTTAGAGACAACAGCAGATCTGCTGGACTCTTGGAGACGACAGCAGAACTCTATGAGACAAAAACAGGACCCTTTGAGACGGCAGGAGGTCTCTTGGGGACAAAAACATAACCCTTTGAGACGACAGGAGAACTCTTGAAGAGAACAGAAGAAGGCCTCTTGGAGACACCAGAAAGACCATCGGAGACGACAGCAGGAATATCGTGCCACTCGTCCAGATGTTTCCAGTACTAGTTAATTTTAGGAATAGATGGTATATATGTCATCAACGATCTTGGACACAAGAGAGATGTGAATATGTACAAACATACATGTTGTATGCACGAACGAGTGAGATTTTCCTTGAATGATACTTGCTATACTTCACCAAGAATGTAACACCGTATATTTGACGGTCAACGAAAAAGACAATTTACTCACGCTTTATATATCGAATACTGTAGTGGGCTAGTAAATATACATTGAATTCGTTGACGTTTAATTTAAAGTTTATCAAAAACATAACAAGGTTTTCATTGTGCTTTTCCGAGGACACAAACACAAGTGAGTCAAGCCAGTGTCCATTCTGTATGTTGCAGTAAGGAGGCGTTGAGAACTATGACGTCATATCAAACTTTCCCAGTAGAAAAAGTGATTTTACAGAATGCCTATGAAGGATTGAGTTTAGACGTCTGTCTGTAGCATGTTTGATATTCCTATACAGGAGTGGAGCCACGTGATCAGATATCGACAACATTTAGATATATCTACACACAATGGTGAGGCAATGTGATCAGATGTCTACAGTGTATTTACATATATTCAATAATCTCTGCACACTGCGAAGACGCGTGATCAGCTGTCTACTGTATAATTCATATTCCCCATACGTTGGCGGAGCAACGTGATCTGATGTCTGTTACAGTTTTTACATCCCTCATATAATGGTGGGGCCACGTGATCTGATGTCTATAATACTCTTTTATGAATCGCGTTCAATATTTGACCACATTATCAGATATCTGCAGTATATAACCTCTTGTGAACCGGTAGAATTGACCGTTATTAAGGTATACAGTAATACCTCATTAGTTTAAACAAACTAGGCATAGGTATATACATTTATAAAGCCAGAACAGATAAAATAAATGATAATTTAACTATAATCATGTTTACTTGGTCATTGTCTTCTAGTATCTAACGGAGTCTTTAGATTATTTAAGGATTAACTTGAATATATTTTTCATGTTATGGAGCTATAACACAAACAACCGGAGTGTACTCTCATTATAAACCGCGAAGCGGTTAATTTAGAGTACACTCCGATTTTTTTTGTGTATAGTAGCATACACTATGGAGATATAACACAAAAAATCCGGAGTGTACTCTAAATAAACCGCTTCGCGGTTTATAATGAGAGTACACTCTGGTTTTTTGTGTTATAGCTCCAAAACATGAAAAATATATCCAAGTTAATCCTTATAATTTAATCTACTATACACAATCCCAGTGGAAATCCACTTTTATTGATGGACTCTTTTCTCTTAGAAATTATTGCGCCGCTGTATCAACCAATCAAAAGCGACGTTACAAATGGCGACGTCATTTTTTTACGTTATGGGATAACATAAACGTTTAAGCCAATGGAAATGCTTGTTACAAACAAGATTAAATATTTCCTGTTTATACCATATTTTCCTATATATACAATAGTATTGCCCATACAATGCACTGCAAAGTATTACTTCCAAGATTGTAATATATTGTGGTACGAAGTAAAAACCTCTAGTTACTTGGATATTACAGAAGGATAACCCCTCTTAATTAGTGCTTCCTAATTGCCCAACATACTCCTGATTATCTAGAGGCAGGCCTTTGATCCGGCTCACTTTATCAGAGGCCACCACGTGACTTATCAGCCCGACTTATATCATTGATCCCATGATCAGAAGTCCATCTGTTTCCTGACATAACAACCGCTAATGGAACATCCCTGCTGGTAGTTTACAAGGGTCTTTTGAAGCCTTGTTTTCCCTTTCTGTAAATACATCATGACGTGAAGTATCCATTTATTTCAAATCCTCTGGTAACAGTGTCCTCCTAGAATTTGAATAAACCTTTTTAAAGTCTACTACTCCAGCATAAACGTCTCCGGGGAATGGCTCGGAATAAACCGTTCTAGTGCTAGGCTTTATATTTTCCCATCACTGTACTCGCAATGGAGTCATGTAGGTTTAAAAGTCATTTCTAGAATATTACTTTTCAACTGAATTTACTTAAATCAATATTGTGTTGGTGACTTGAAACGTGTTATTTTCCTATGTTGTTGATATTACATTACAATTTTTCCTTTTTCTAAAAACCTTATATTTTATTTCGATAAGTCAATATTTTTGGCACCATATCGTTAGCCCTAGCTGGCCAACTAGGCTGTAACTTTATGGAAAAGGTGTGTTTTCATCTCATCTTCACGCTTGCCCATAATTAGAACTGGTCATTATTACACGCTTTAACCATGACCTGAAAAGCAACTTAATCTTATCATGATTATAAACAGGACGCATATACTACAAATTTAAATGTGTCGAGATATCCTTCAAATCACAAAAACCGAGTATACTTTGGTTGTTTTTTTGCTCGAATTGCATCTGACCGTTACACGAGACTTAGACATTTTGACATGTTATATGTCTGGTGTGCATCTATATGTCAAAATGTCCAAGTCTGGTGTTTGGATCAAAGGAAACTCGGGCTAACCTTTTTTTGTTTGTTTAAGAGTATTTTATGTCGCACAGAACTAGTATTCAGCCAAAATTTTGGCTTTAGAGATATATTACATTTCCCCAAGTAAAATATTACTTTTCAACTGAATTTACTTAAATCAATATTGTGTTGGTGACTTGAAACGTGTTATCTTCCTATGTTGTTGATTTTCCTTTTTTCTAAAAACCTAGAAATCTCCTATCCGAGGGGCGATTTTTTTCTCTGTTACACCCTCAAGGTAGGGTATGATTATTTTTCTCCCATCCTATTATTTCAGTCACAACTCCACAAACAATAATCTACCAAGTTTGTAAACAAAAACACATGTGGGGTATATGAATATTGTCATTCACTTTTGATGACGTTACAATTGAACAAGTGCTTATCGGCACGAGGCTATCTCCCCCTAGGGGATGACAAGCTGATCTTTCCAGCGTAAAACGGGAGACGCGCCTGTGAGGAGTGGGAGAAAATATCATGAATGGTATCGCATGTGGTTTAGCAAGTGCTCATACTGTCATAGCAGGTCAGGTGTTTTCCTGCTTTTCTGATAGAATGCAAGGTTAGCTAAGTTTTCTTTTGTTTTGGCAATACTGTCAATGTCCTAATTTTAACAGTAGTCATGTTAAGTACATGTACCATTTTTCGATCCAATTCGATCAAATGCGCTAAATTATCATAACCGCCAAAAATGAAAGACTTGACATATTTTACAGAAATGGACAGGTAATATCATGAATGGTACCACATGTGGCTCAGCAAGTGCTCATACTTTCATAGCAGGTCAGGGTTTTTTCCTACTTTTCTGAGAGTAGTTAGCTAGGGCCGTTTTCGTTTAAATGGTTGAACTGGTCGGACCACAGTTGTTCGTTTATTAAATAAGGTCGGACCTAGTAATCTGATCCTGCTTTCAGACGAGCCTTGACAAAGCCTTGCAAGGCCTGCATAAATATGTGCAGGTCCGCCAGGATTTATACCCGAAATTGTTACATTTAAAACGGACAACCCGGTTGTTCTGCATAAACGAACAGGCCCAAGGTTTCCTTTTGTTTTGACAGTCCTGGTTTCTATTTTCTGGCCTAAGTATCTTAGGATCGCTTCATTAAATACTGTCAACTCCTGAATTTAACAGTAATCATTTTAATTGCCATTCTTCGATCCAATTCGATCAAATGTGCTAAATTATCATAACTGCCAAAAATGAAATAATTGTGCTTCTGCATGTAAAAATCTGTCTTGACAACGCATGAGGCGGGTTAATGGAAAATTGTCATCGATACGCCAACAAAAAATATGTTTACTTCAATACGATGTGCTTATAAGAAAATATTTATTTAATGGTACCTTGGCATTGCATCATATGCTTGAAATCTCAAAGTAAAATGATTACCTTTTACACCAGATAAAAAAAACATCCACTCATTATTTTAATGACAAACAACAAGATGCTTCATTATATTTTAAAATCTGTATTCAGGTGAAGATTGTATTTCAATATCACAACGAAAATCAATGCTTCATCAATGACTGAAACAATGTTTAATAAAATTTTGCAAGTCGAAACGTTAAGATATCAATCAACACTAAAATAAACATTAAATCTCCCTCCTGTTAATTAATTGTCAACTACAGAATACTTGCATCCATAAATTGAAGTCAGCATTCCAACAACAGAGCTCTCCTTCAACGAAAATAATGCACTTCCCAATACTATATATCAGAACCACAAGTGATCCATCACAGTTGCATATATGTCAAACTGTATACTCTTCAGCATTACAATACTAGATACGGCGGCGTAGTGACCTCTATCTACATATCACTAAGTATATACATATATGTCAAACTGTATACCCTTCAGCATTACAATACTAGATACAGCGGCATGGTGACTTCTGTCTACATATCACCAAGTATATACATATATGTCAAACTGTATACCCTTCAGCATTACAATACTAGATACGGCGGCATGGTGACTTCTGTCTACATATCACCAAGTATATACATATATGTCAAACTGTATACCCTTCAGCATTATAACACTAGATACGGCGGCATGGTGACTTCTGTCTTCATATCACCAAGTATATACATATATGTCAAACTGTATACCCTTCAGCATTACAATACTAGATACGGCGGCATAGTGACTGCTCTCTACATATCACCAAGTATATACATGTTTAGTACACCTTAAGCTTCCATGTGTAAATAAACACAGATTGGCATGCGAACCTAATAGTAGATTTATAAAATTTGAACTTTTGGGACAGGACGCAAACTGAAATATCTTCATTCTGTTAGTAGAATTGCCGAATCATACTCCCTGATAGATCTGTAAAAATATATGTATGTACTGAACTCTCTAAAACGTGCCTACCCCGGTACTTAAAACCATTAGCAGCTTTGATTTAATGTGATCCTCCCTTTCATTAACACGTTTGAAGCAGTTGATAAAAGCACACGATGGTCAATGTACAAACTGAACACATTGTTTAAGGGTCCCAAATCGATACACATTAAAGCAATTAACAATAAAATAATCAGTAAAGAATAACATAACTGATAAATCAATCATAAAAAATGACAAGAACAAAAGACTGATATTAAATACCTTGTGCTAAAGACCTAATATCACTGTCACATATGACTACACTCCACATAGTAACACACTTGTAGTTTGATACATATAAGGCATTGTGTCTATACACATGACAATTGTGGTCCATGTCATGCTGGTAAAATACTAGTTGATTCCTGCCGACGTGACTAGGGAATCTTCTCTATACACTCGTAGCTCATTGGGAAGTAACCCAGAGGTCCCATGGCTCAACCACTGGCAGAGGCAATGAAAAATAATAACCTCTGTTGCATATATACCTACATTTACATGTTATTATGTAACATAAGCAGTTTGTATATATGTTATTTTTTTACACAAGCAGTTAAAATATATGTGTACACATATACCAATATAAAGATACATAAGCAACGTGTTGATAACATTTCATGTCACGTCACATAAAGTAAATTCTCACAACTCATTAAAAAATCTAACATTATTACAGAATAACCTGATTTGGAATATATATTTATTTGTTTATATCAATATCACAGATTTAGCCTTTAACATTCACAATATGTAAACATCTACACTGACTTCTGCCGGCAGAATTAATTAACTGCACGACCTACATCTGATTTCGATGAAAATCAGCAATTACATGTGACTTACTACATAAAACATTTAAACTGTCGTCATGACAAAACCAGTTGTCATGGTGATATATAAAGCATAACAAGATGAAAAGATATGCAACTACCACACCCTCGACATAAATTTAACAACCATTTTGAAATTAAATTTCTTGTCAACTTTTTACTTGGTGCAGAAACATTCTAATAAATACATACCTTTTCAATCCTCCGAACACTCTCACACACATTTTTAGGACATGTGTATCAACAAATCATACATTCAGGAAATATTGGTTTATAAATTACCTCTCCTAATTTTGCTTTCATCTTCATCTTTACTTAACCTTTTTCATTGTTTTTCATTATATAGAATCATTCAGAAATGTATTAACCCATTCACCCCTAAATTCACTTTCGAAACTTACCAAATCAAAGACTGGGCAAGTCTAGTTTAAACATGTAGGGGTGAATGAGTTAATCACAGGATCCGTGTTTCTTGACAATCAGGATACCTTTAAAAGTGAAATATTTTCTAGCTTTTCACCTTCGTTCCATAACATCTTAATATCATTTTTTTTTTATTAATTTTAACTATAGAATCAAGTGTTAAATATCTCTTTTACAAATGATGTCACCAGAGGATCAGTATTTCTTGATAACCAGTATACCCTAGTGTATAAGGAAATACACAAATTTCATGCTTCTTAGGAATGCAGACACATTGGATAACATGGTAATAATAATATAACCCTAGAACCTTGGGCCTCAATGGTCGCCCGAGTAATAACTCAACTTCATGTGTTGCTGAGACATGTTATAAGCAAAAGAGCAGAAATAAAGCGAACATGGATTTTTAACTGGTTAGTCGACACAATGACAATAAAGAGGGGACCAACCTATGTATATAGACAGTAGCTGTCAGAAAACAATAAGCTTATTATACAGTAAGACTTCAAACCTCCAATAAATCAGTTAGAAAATGCTAATTATTGTATTATAACATGTCCAACATCTTATGATCTTTCAGAAATAATTGGTTTTTGATTTCAACCTTGTATTTCTTCTCCTTTTTGTTCAAGTATTAATTTTAGTATCATCACACTGCCATCAAATGATTATAACCTAACCAAATTTGAATTATTTTCAGTCGAAAATAAACAATGATCTAGGGTAATGAAATTCACAATTCGGATAAAGTACCTTTGTAACTCTCCATCCATGAAAAGTATTTGATCCTGGTATATCTCGGTCAGAAAAAGACTTTTCTTATTTTGATTTTAACAACTTTTCTTTCAAATTTTGACAAGCCTGAGCTCAGCCTGGAGCGGAAGTCAAGGTCTTAATTTTCATACCATAAAAACTAACATTCAATGATTGTCAATCCAAAAAAGTTTATATCATTTCTCATTGAAAATTAAAAAAAACATTCCTAAAGTGTTATTCCCCTTTACAAATAAGGGGTTATGAAATTCACATTTAAATAAAACACCTTTAATAAAGTCTTATCATTAACTATAAGAAGATTAAAAGAAGATTGTTGAAAATCTAGCCAGTATGACCCTTTGGCCCTCGGTAGCTGTGCCTCATACTCTTAGAGGAAAGACCCATTTAATTCACAATTTCAATATGTCTTTGGTTGGGGGAGCCTTCTGCAAAATGTTACTAAAATCAATTCAGGTACAGATGGACAATACACAACGACAGGACAAAAAGCAATTATAATAAATACATTATATTATGTACCGGTATAACATAAACAATTATATCTCAATAATCTCAACAGCAATCAAACATTTAAGTTTCACATTTGTATTATAATGGTAGGAATATGTACATGTGGGCACTTAATAATTCAATTGGATCTTATTGATATTGCTCTCTCATAACACCAGAATAGTTATTACTGTCTAGTGTATTTGGGGGAAACAAAGGTGCCACTGTTTACCTCATAAGAGATACACAATCAATGCTACATCTTCCTATCAAAATTGAACACAAGTATCTTATTTTGTATTGCAGGTTTGTTCACAGAAACAATTAAAACACATTTTAGTTCTGAGGTCTACATATATTATAAAATATTATTAATCAAAGTAAAAATTCAAACACATCCTAGTTCTTGAGGTCTACACAGTTGACAGATATCAAAAAAGAAATATGAATGAATAGTACACATGTCACAATACTTGTAAAAGAATTAACCTTGAAATTTACCAAAAAATAAATCAATCACCAATCAAAAGATTTGAAGGAAAGTCATTTGCACCATTTGATTGTATTGTATAAGATTTCAATGTAATAAACTACATATATTAAAAAGAAAACTGTGTTCTACATTTCGTAACGTTTTAATGTGTTGACATTAATGTCACCAATATTTCATTTAAAAAATATTCATACAACTTAAAAGAACTTGTTATACAGTTGTAGAAAGCACCAGTTTGATTTGAGTAAGAGAGAGCATCACCACATGGAGCCTGGACAGGAAGTGTAGTTGGCACTTTCGGCAGGTGTGAATTGGTAGTGGAGGAAGAGTCCGACAAGCAACAAAAACATAATCATAAGCTGTAGTGCCCCCAGGGCCTTTAACATCCTCTGAGTCTGCCTAGTACTTTCCATTAGGCTATCGACCTGTAATAAAAAGTCCTTCCTTAACAATGTTCTCACTACACCAGATAAATAAGTTGCTGAACAAATGTTCCTTCTTAACTCACTACACCAGGTGAACAAGATGCTGGTTTTCTCTCTAAACGTACAATACCAGATGTACAAGGTACTGAACAAAAGTTCCCTCTTTAACTTACTATTATTATTTTTTTTTAAATGCCCAACGACTTCAAAAAATCTTATCAAGATATACAAGCTGCTGAACAAATGTTCCCCAAGCACTTAACTTTCTATGCAAGATTTACACAAGAGGCCCATGGGCCTAAACGGTCACCTGAGTTAACAGTATTTATTTTTGTTGTTGAAATATGTACCAATTTGAGTAAAAAATAGTATAATGTTAACTTAACTTTGTCAGGACCATGAGCTGATCATTCCTAGACCAATTTTAAGTGAGATCGGCCTATTAGAACTTAGTAGCAAAATAGCGGCCATGGCAGCCAAATTGTATTTCTGATTGACCCGAAAAATAACAACACTTTGTCAGGACCATGAGGCGATCATTCCTACCAACTTTCAGTTCAATCGGTCCAGCAGAACTTGACTTTAAGTTTGAAATAGGTTTTCAAAATGGCGGCCGTGGCGGCCATATTGGATTTCTGATCGACCCGAAAAATAACAACACTTTGTCAGGACCATGAGGCGATCATTCCTACCAACTTTCAGTTCAATCGGTCCAGCAGAACTTGACTTTAAGTTTGAAATAGGTTTTCAAAATGGCGGCCGTGGCGGCCATATTGGATTTCTGATCGACCCGAAAAATAACAACACTTTGTCAGGACCATGAGGCGATCATTCCTACCAACTTTCAGTTCAATCGGCCCAGCAGAACTTGACTTTAAGTTTGAAATGTAAAATGTTAACGGACGACGGACGACGGACGACGACGGACGAAAACGGATGGCAATAGGTCACTTGAGCTAAAGCTCAGGTGACCTAAAAATGCTGAACAGATACAAACTGCTGGAAAAACATTCACTCTTAACCCATTATATCAGTAAGTACCTGGTGGCTCATATTAACAAACATTGTCAGAAGAACCAGGTCTTGGATTTTATATTGAATACATACCTTTTGTGCAAGCGTTTGTACATTTTCTTCTTGGCTGGAATCCACGCCAGCACCTTGTCCCTGCGAGGGTTTGCTCGACTGTACACACCTCAACCTTCAAACCAATCAAATATAAAGTTTCAGACATCAACACTCTGCACACACCAGTTAATAATAATTGTGTGTTGTTACAATTATTGTGGATCGCTTTAAATTATATCACAAAATAATTTAAGGTCATCGGAACTAGCTCAATAACAGGTTAAAACACTTTTAATTTAAGAGTGACCAAAATGATTATATTGACTGCCAACTAGCTATATAGGGAGGAAAGCATTTAGTTCAAAATAACATTGTATTTTCAAGCTTTACTGTTCATGTACTTAGGTAAGATTTCACTGTTTATTTGTTTATTCACATGAGACTCTGCTGTTCACCTCATATATGATTTATTGTTATGTTCATATTAGATTTCGTTGTTTAATTCACTTATGATTTTATTATGGAGTCCTCATATGGTTTACTGTTTAGTTCACATATTATTTTATTGTTTAGTTTACATATAGTTTTACAGTATCGCATGTCAGTTAGTATTTTCATTGCAGGAATTAGACCAGTCCTATTCACAAAACAGCTATAAGAGAGGGGAGTAGAATATTCGCCTCAAAGTAATTTTAGTAAGCCTCACTTTTTTTTATATTATTCAGCAATCAGTTTTATGATACTGTTAAAGTCGATAAACAATTTTGACTCAACCTTACTTAGTTACTGTTGAAGTCAGTAAACCACATTTGGTTGTAAGGCAAATACAGTCAATGAATGCAGCCTCAGTATTAAATTATACAGCCATCACAGCGTAATAATAGAATGTCTCGAGCAAATAGATTTATGATCAACAAATGATTGCTTCAGAAGCCGTACAACCTGGATCTCCCAGTAATGTACATCAGGGACGCTGAGGTCCCACGTCATGTTTACTCTTCTCACTATTATCTTTTTGTTTTTAATGTTTTCTACCGAATTCTATACCTTAATCTGTAGAAGGCAAATATTAATTCATCTTCAAATACATGCTTTAATCTTGACATGTGGGGTTTGTTGTAAACATTGCTGAGATGAATAAGTCTAGCAGCATATTGATAGGGTAAAAAAATATACCGTAATCATTCTAAATCCCATAGCAGTTGGTCTCTAGATCTGTTGCTCATTTTAGTCCTGCATGCCAACAAGAAGCAATGCCTGGTGTACATGCAATCTGCTCGTTTACTCCCAGCGTTGAGCTAGTTGAGTTACACAACCCTGGCAAATTTACATATTTCAGCACTTTTCTAGCAATATTGGACACTTTTCCAGAATTTACCTAACTTTTCAAATACTTATCTCAATTCCAGCATTTTCATGGCATTTTAACTAATGTTTAGAGCTTTTGGTACCGGTAATAAAAGTGTTTTGGCTTGAGTTATCGTGTTAACAGATATCTCAGATTTCCAAAACGCGGAAAATTGAAACTCGACAGAAAAAAACGTAATATATGTTGAACAATATTGCTTCTAGCATTACGGTACAAAATTTGAAAGGAATTGATTAAAAAATAAGAAAGTTCTTGAATTTACTACACATTGCCCTTATTTGGAAATAAAAGGGGCAAAACTCCACCAAAAATGCACGTAAACTTCTGAAATGCGAACTTGTCTGAGCAGTGTAGCTTACTTGTGCTCCATTATATTTTCCTTTGGTATCGTCTTCCACAACTCGGCCAGCTTATCCTGTGACTCTGTGGTGACCTCCATAGCCATGACTAGAAACTTATCCTTGGATATGGTGTTGTGGTAACCTGGAACATAAAACCACGTAAAAACCATTACATTTTCTCTTCACAATAAAAAGATATTTTTCACTGCACATTGACTATTAGCAAGAAAGCAGTACCATATTAAGGTATATTCTAAGATTTTTTTTACCAGTCGTAATCTTGTAATCTAGTAACGTGTATTTTGAACTTATAATGCTATTCAACGTTTTTTTTACATGTGACCGTTTTTTCTTAAATGGCTGTATATATGTCAACTCATATAATGGTATTTTTTAATATTCTATTCATCTCAAAGTGTTCTCTTGGTTAAATGCTGGGAGGTAACTGCATTGGTTAGCCTTGATATTTATCATTGATTTAAAGGTAACAGAATATGACAGATATAGCAGATCTCAAGCTTCTCACCTTGTTGTAAGTACACAAACACCTCAACAGTACTTCCAGGCTTGGCAACACCAAATGATGGTCGCACTTTATACTTTTCTGGAGATGTTGTCTTCACCTAAACATTTGAAAATAAAATCATTTTTTAGTCATATAACAAAGTAACTTTGCATCTATCAGGAACAGATTTGCAACAACCAAGTAGGTTGTGAAAACCCTTAAACATCATTGTTCAGTAATTTTGTTAATACTTCTAAATTATTTGAGAAAAAGGGCATAGTTTTACTTACTTTATATGCGATTGGGTATGGCAATGTATTCTTCAAGCATATGGTATCAAATGTTTCTTTTCCACTTTCATCAGTGCTAAATTCCAACTCTTCAGCAGGGCTGAAAAACATGACACACATATATATATACAATCAAACAAATATAAACTGACTAAAGGGAGAGAACTCTTTGTCACTTTTTTAACAGCTACAGTTTGAAATTCAAATACATAAACTTTTCACAAAAGCTGTGGTTAAGAAAGTAAAGAAGTTCCTTGAAAAACAAAGATGCAACTAAAAATGCAATAAATAATCTGACATCCCAAATTAAAAAATCCTAGATGGTTTTAAAACTTTTTGTAATCTTTGTAATTGTTTCAATTTTTTCATGATAAATCAGCTATAACATAACAGGCACAGATATCTACATCCGACTGAACACAAGCCTTTCGGAATAATATGTCTCTCATATGCCCATCAATGCACATATCAGAGAAACTAACTTAAATACAAAAACTTGATGGAGATGCTGACAAATTCAATGGACCATGAAAGGTAGGCCGCATCCAGAATTTGTTGCATGGGTTGAGATGTACTACCTAAGATGCATCTATGGTCCAAATTTGGTTTGTTTAGCACTTATACTTTCAGTGAAACTACATTGTAACTTAAACGCAAAAACTTAGTGTTGACACTGTCGCCGGAAAAGCAACACCTAAGTCTCTCTCCCACTTTGTGGCGGCGAGACGAAAATCCTAGGTCTGTTTGTATATAATTCTTAACACTTCTCCTTTAATATATATATATAGCAATAATGAATATTACTTTACCTAATGGTGAGCAGTCTGCCGATGAAGGAGTTATCAACACCTGGTTCCATCTTGCCAGTGGTACCACGAATGCCGACCTTCCTCATGCCCGGACCCTGAAAACCAGAGATAAACACAAACCTTAATGCAAAGTACAGGCAAATAGACACTAGACAGTCCACAGTTGCTTGTACACTCATTTTTACCCCCTAATTTAAGTTACAGGAAACTGGATTTATATTAAAGCTTCTTAGCATTTTTCAACCTAAAAAATATTAAACATTGCTTTCCAGTAACTTTCTACAATATAGGTCCCATTAGTTAGATATAAAGCACCACATTTTGTACACCTAGTGATAACAATATACGGTAATCCATGACAGTTTAAGTATGTATGGACGGTTAACGTAAATACTTGATCATTTTTGAAAAATTACCCTTCACTTGTGTACATAAACATAAACTGCATGGCCCAGATACAATGTTTTTTTTTAATTAGCAGGAGGCGATTTTGACACAATGAGATAACCTCTTTTGCATTTTATTCAACCATTTATAATTCATAATAAGAAAATCATGATAATAATGTGTACTGTATCTTTTTATATAATTAATTTCCAGAATTTTAGGTGTGACATTTTAACTTAAGTGAAGCAGGAGATGGCATTCAGACAGGCATTTATATAATTAGTTTAACATTAAATTTCTACAATAGAAATTGCATTTCATGTATCTAAATGCAACTTATTATAAGTGTACTTTGCACTGTAACTATAACACTGAATATAATCCTATCTGTATTTGCATAAGTGCTTTGATACTTCATCTAATATTAAATCCTTCTTTGTTTCCGGGTTATTATATCAATCAATCTATTTAAATCCCAAATTTCCCAATATTTTTCAATGAAATACACATGCACCGTCACATATCCGTAAATTCATGTAATTTGGGCATACATAAAATCAAAAGCATTATTCAAATCACTGAAATGTAGTAAATTCCTTCCTAAAATGATGACATGCACCAGCAAAAGATGATAATATAGCCATATTGCAATATCTTTTCCTGGTATATTGTGAAGGAAATTGATACTCCGCTTTATCTGGCTATCAAAATATAATGTATGCACTTCAGTCATACTAGTACATGTATTTACTAAACACAGGAGTGCATATTCTCTATAGTTTCTTGATATATTAACCATACAAAATATACTGATCGTTCTGAACAATCTTGTATGACAATTATTAAGATGAACAGATATATACATGTACAAATCTTCACAAAGCATTTCTCATAATTTGAACAGGAAATTTTAGTCTTTTTTTTTCTATCTCATTTCAGCCAATAAGTTCTATATATGATATTTTGCTATTTGTTTCCTTAAACACAGCTATTGATGTTTTTGCCGAGATCTTAATCAGATACCTTGCTTGATTTGCCAGGACTATAAAGTGTCTCTGCTGCCAGCTGGCTAAGTATACACATGCAGGTCAACATTTCAGGGGTTTTTTGGACGGTAATGAGAAACTGCAGGGGTCAAAATCAGAAACGTCTACAAAGTACTTACAATGACCCTTATTTTACAAGATGGTTGCCTAAAAAATTCATGTTCATAGAATAAACTGCTCTAGATGCAATGAATTAATTGATTTTGAGAAAATTTGAAGATGAAGGGAGTTTGATAATTTTATCATTTCACAAATTAAGATATGAGGATGGCAAATCAGGAGTTTCTCAATGAAATAAGGAGTCTGAATTGGGAGTATATGTATGTATCTATGTACTTATTACTTACACTTTTGCCCATCGGTGATTGAAATGAATCTGGAGACCCATCCCCATCTGCAGTTTTAGCAGACTCAGCAAATGTCACCTGTAACAATAAATACACCACTTCAATATTTAATTGGTTTAAATTTAAATAATCCTAGCATGCACATATTTAATCACATATATGTATATAAAGATCCTAGTATGCACATATCCACCAACTTTATTTTAATAACATATTAACAATAATCTATAATAAGACATTTAATTAAAATACATTTGTGTATAACCTCCATCATTGTGAGTACTGGTCATTGTGGAAGGTGAGTGCATGCATGTCCTCTACCTGAGGGATTTACATCCTTGAGCATTACAAAGATTACACAGGATCATAAAAAACCTGATCAATATTCTATCCAGCAAGGCAGGGATAACAAATCATTGAAAGATTGACACGTTAAATATTTCAATAGCTTGTATACATGTTCAAGAATTTAGATGAGGAAATAAGAACAGCAGTTAAAAATAACTTTCAACGTACATTTCTTTGTGCACATGTGCAATTCAGCCAATATGTACTACCTAAATAATCAATAGAATGTGAGCTAGTGAAATTGCCGAGGCACGACTCATCTCCAGCCATGAGAATCCCCAAAGGACAACTGATACAACAAAATCAATGTCAGCTTAATCATTCATAGGGCCTTTGTCTGTCTGTACAATGTAACTTGATCTTTCTATTTGTAGGATATGCTTAACATTAGTAACCTGATGTGAATGATTTAAAAAAAAAGGCGAAGATCAATCAAAATCCTACAATAGTCATGTAAATTAAATTTAAGCAAAATTATTGATAACAAAACATGTTCATATATATAACATAATAACTTATGAGCAATTAAATGCAATTTTGAATATTAAATACATATTACAAATGCAGCACAGCCTTTTGATCTGTACATGTTAGCAAATAAAGGTTGTGAAACACTTGCATATAGGTATAGACAGCAAAAAAATCAACCCTAGAAATTATCATTACCTCCTCAGCATCAGCCATCTTGTTTCCAGGCATCAACAAGAGACAATGATAAGGGGGAGATAATAATGTAATTGTCTCAAAGGGCTATAACTCTGATGACTTTCTGATGGCACTCACTGTCTCACAAGGAAACACACTAATGACCTGTACTGTTTATATTTGTTTTATCTTGAGTTTTAAGGAAGGTCTTCACATAATTTGATAAAGATAGCACATCAATGGGGGTTTTCATTGGAAAAGACACACAGTAGAAAACAACTAATGTTGGTCACTAAGAAAATATTTGAATAAATGATTCACAATAATTTTAACACACCAACACTATACATCCTCAATACCACAGTCACTTTGATCAGATTGCTTGCTGCTATGGCAACTCATACAAACCCAAGGGAGATAACTAATTCCAGACACACTGAAAATTATTATGTTTATTAATTTTCAATTTGCCAAAATCAATTTTTATTGAAAAAAACATGGAGAAGGAAGTTTTCTTTTATTCCACATAAGCACAATTCTTTCAATCATGGTAAAACATAATCTTTTTTATATCACACAGTAAGAAAATTAATTTCTGATGTTTTCTTTAATTTTTGCATAAAATAAAATGAAAACACAAAAATAAGTTAAAATAAAGTTAAATGTCCATGTCAAAGCAATGCACGCAGTGAAAGAAAGCTGAAATCTTGTAACTATGTTAGCTAAAAGATGAAAAACAAAACACTTTGATTTTTTTAGACTAAACATTTCCACTTCTTTGATGTTTTGATATTTATTTGTACTTTATTAAATAGTCAAAAAGTCAATTTATGCAGAAAGAAATGGTGTTTGTGTACTTGTGTATATCTTAATTACAGGCAATCCAAGTAATGCTGACAGGCCTAGGCTTCTTTGTTTATTAAATTTCAGACACCCTGTAACCCTTAGAACAAAAAAAAAGAAAAAGCTTTTCACCAATATTTATGTTGATATATGTCAATTAAAATTAGATTGTTAATGATTGAATGTTTCAAATATATAAGAATACCTGAGTACAGTGGACTTCTGTCAATTCTATAGCCTTTAATTTCTGTATTCCAATTAAAATGTTACTCTAGTTTTTTACCGTATTACCAAGTTGTCGACAGATAGAAAATAAAATATTTTAGAGGTAAAGTACTCAAATTCATTTATAGCACTGCCTAATCATAAATCTCAAACTTTAATCTCAAACTTTACAATAACATTATCTTATTATTTCAACCAAATTCCTAAGAAAGTGATCCAAAATACTGTATTAAACTATTTTGGGAATAATAAGTATATATTACTTTGTCTAGATTTTGTACTTTATATGATTTATATGTCATATGAATGTTGACCATGTTTAACAAGAAATCAGCCATACTTTTTATGTGATTACTTCCCTTTCATTGCTATACCTAATTGATCACATCCTATGGAAATGAATCAATTGTCATCCAATTGACCAATGAAATTACTGTTTGATACTTTAATTACAGTGGGATTTAATTCAAATTCAAATTTAGCCATCCCCTTTATTAAGTGGGAATGCTGAACGAATTTCATGAGAATCTAGTCATATTTGATTATATTATTGTGATAAAATCATCAACCAGAGCGTATTATGCAAATTCATTATGCACAAATTTTGCTAAAATTTCACTCTTTCCCCAAATCCTTCCTCCTTTTACATGCCTACCAAATTTAATCCTTACCCATTTAATGTGCTCCCAAATTTTCATCAAAATTAGAAAGTAGCTATGAAAGTTATCATGCGGAAATGAAAACTGGACAAATGGACTGACATATATATATGAACAGTCTGCAGAATGATTATAAGAGGCCCTTATAAAAGCATGTTGTTAAGAATTAGAGGCTCTATTTATATGCTCTCTTACCCATTTCAAGGAGATATAGATGTTCCCCAACGATTGATGGTTGGTTTTCATGTTTATCTAACTCATGTTAGTTAATCTTCAAATTTTATAAAGACACAAGGTTTACTGAGTGTCTTTTACAATTTGAAAATTTACTAAGGAGAGTTAGACAAGCGTGATAACTAATCATCACGAGTTTGGAGGCCTGTTGCTCCTATAACGTTCGTACATTGTCTGAAAACCAACATTTTCCCCTTGGAACATACTCCATGTGGTTTTCCGATGGGGGAAACAATTGCTGTGGAACATGACGTCACAATGGAAAATGACATCGAAAAGCATTGTAACTTGGCATCATAAATCAAAGTTTGACCATTAGAATCATGTCCAGGGTGTTACCCTCTAGTGGGTAACCAAAAATGTTTACCAACTCCTAGCAGGTTTATCCAAGGAGTAATGAGTGAGGAAACCTACAGTGGTTATGGGAGAAATATAGAACATAAATCTTGCAGACAAAGTACCAGGTAATTATTAATCTACACATAAAATAAAGTGACCTTCCAAAAACTGTCATTTATCATTGTATGTCCCTGGATTGCCTTTATGTATGTCATGTGATGTGCAGGGTATTTTGTGTAATTGAGTTACAGGAGTGTGCCAAAAGTGAACAATCAATAGAGATGTATTTCTGAACGCAGATGTGGAATAGTATCAACTTTAGTGCTTTAATTATTCTTCCAAATATCAGAATTTCATATGAGTTCAAGATATATTTTTTTCTTTATGTATCCTTACTGGTGTATTATCAGATAGACAAAAGAGTTAAATATATTTCTTAGTTAATTCCACTCCACACAGTCCAAACTGTTCTCCACACAGTCCAAACTGTTATTCAATCTTGTGCATGGTTAAATTTAAAATGTAAATTTCAAATGGCAGTGTAGTGCAATTAATATTTTAAGGAACATCAGTCTTAGGTGTGTGTGGTCACATGCTTACCTTGGGTTGTGGTTGGGGGATCTATCAAACAGTTCATATCAATCTATATATGTACAGCTAAATATCAACAAAAATTTGAAAAAAAGATGTAATCTACATGTAGACTAGCGAGTGTACTAGGAAATTAATTAGTGCACATCTTAATGATAATTCCTAAATTAATATGCAAAACAGTGCTCATCGATATACCATGTATATATATTGTCAGGATTTCAAAATGTCTTCCGTTATTTTACATAAAGACATTGAAAATATGAAAGAAAAAAAAAAAATATATGCCTGAAAAAGTGACACTGTCTTGGTTTCAAAACTTTATCATTTATATTACATTTTATACTAGATGATTATGTAGAAATTCTGAAGTAGTTAAAATAAATGTGGTGGACAAAGTGAAACTGTGAAAAAAAGGTCTATAACTCTGAAAAATAGTGGAGCGTGAGACCCAATTCAATTATGTAATACACACCACTATCACAAGAGGCACACACATACAAAATTTGGCAATTGTAGGAAAATGAGAATATAAGACATGCCATGGACAAATTCATGTGCAAACTAAGCGTATTGATGGACTAGCTGATGGAGTTCAAACATGTAGTCCCCTCTGATAGTATTGATAAGGGACTAAAAATATAATTACACCCCTTGGTGTCTACATTGCATTATGTTTACTGATCTGAGCGTTGTGTGCGACACATTATCTAGTCACTATTCAATGCTCTTTGTATTTAAGTCATTCACCCCTGAAGACACATTTTAATCTTCCAATTCAAGGTTGAACACAACTGTATAAAATGTCAGAGGTGAACGAGTTAAATAATATATTCAATACATATATAGTTAAACATTCAGCAGTAACTGCCTAGAAAAGCAATATTATAATGAAATTTCAAGAAGCCATTAATTGGTAAAACATTTAATTGATAGTACAGTGCTCATTAGATTCTATGTGTAATGTTGATATAGATCCATATCATGTGACTTAAAATGTATACAACAAATCATCTAGTGGTGACGATATAAACATGACAATATAAAGGATAGATCAACTCACCCTTTTCTTTAATTTGTTTTCCTCCTCTTCTCTTTCCTCTGATGGGACATATTTATACACAAACTTGTCCTAGAAAGGAAACAATTTGCGATGAATAATTATAGGCAATTTGTACAGATTCTTATGCATTAAAAATGATATTTAGAGAAAATTACAAAAACAACTACTGCATGATCTAAGATCTTAACCCAAACAATTCGTCAAGTATATACAGTACATGTATGTAGAACTTTTGAAAATAATAAGGCTGGTTTTCAGATGAACAAAATGTCTATTGATTCAGACTGATTTTCAGGAAACATTTGTATGCTGATATGCACATTGCATATAAAACTAATGACATTTGTTCCCACTGATGGTGCTTGATAATTTTAATTGTGTGTTGCAATAAATAGCTTCTGTAAACAAATAACAAACCTTCAAACAATTCATTGAAGTGAAGTTTAACACTCTCACACCAGTCTGCGACGTTAAGGCACTAGCTAGTCCGATGCCCACGACTAGTAAATTTAAGTCTGGACTAGTATTGAAAATATTTAACTAGTCTGACTGGACTAGTGGTAATTTTCCTCCAAAATAATGGAAACATTATTAATGGTATATATTTTGCACTATAAAGCTTGTCACAATATCTAATCCTATCGTAAAATACAGTATTCGTCGAAGCTTCAAAGATTCGATGAGCAATTTGCTAGACTGGGTTCCGGATTTTAGTAGTTAACAAACATTACTTCCGGTTTATAACCACGTGAAACCAACTATGGCGCTGTTGCTAAGTTGGGGGAAAGGTTCAAAACCAGCTAAGCCTGTCCGTGAACAGACAGAAAAAAATGCTCCAACACGAAAGAAAAATTTACGGTTCTGGCTAGTGCTTAAAGGCTCGATGGAAACAACAGTAATACTGTATGAAAGATAATTGGCGATCACATTCCGTGCTCCGTTTCTTTAGTTAATTATTGCGAGACATTTTGTTTCGATTTCTAATAATTTTCCAATTTAGATCACAATTTACACTTCATGCTGTAAAAAAGACCAGTCTGTAATTTGGACTAGAAAATTCACAGTTGGACTATTAAAATTATGGGTTCACTAGTCCAAATGACTAGTAAGGGAAATAGTTAACGTCACAGACTGGTCACTTTGTCTCAAAAGTAATCTATCGACAATTCTGTTATGTATTTAGAACAAACTCACACTGTCTCCAAAGTAATCTATTGACAGTACAGCAAATATTCATAACAAACGTACTTTGTCTCAAAAGTAATCTGTTGATAATTCCGTAATTATTTAAAACAAACTGACACTGTCTCCAAAGTAAGCTTTTTTATTTTTTTAAAAGGGAAGATGGACTGTTAAGGTAAAGGTTTAACAAACTTTCCACTGCCCCACCCCCTCCCTCCATCCAACATATATACCCATCTAGGCATCTACACATGGTTTATGGTACAATTAGGTTAAGACAGATGGTAGAAGGGAGGAATAGATCAATGTTATTTATGTAAGGGATTAACAAACTCACTGTGCCTCCCATGTGCTCTAGGAGTTGGTCTTTATTGATGTACTCTTGAATATCACTTTTGGTCACAAATTTGATTTTCGCTATTGCGTGTGGACTTAACCAGGCCTTGATGATTTTCCAAGCCGCTGAAATGATATAAAAGAGTAAATTAGTATGCATCAAAAATAATAAATGAGAGCTTAAATTCAAGCAACCATTCATTACTTGCTCATTTCAAAAAGATCTGATATCATTTCAACAGGATTTTTACAGGAATACTTTATCAGACAGTTTGAATTTCAATATTTTGAAGTGTTGTAATTAGCTTAAAAGTGTTATTCAACATTTGATAATAGAAGAGAAAGTGTGTGGAGCTGGTCAAAGAAAGTTTGAAACCTATAGAGCAAAGTATATATTTTACCATTGAATAACCATGGCATTTCATATATCAGCATGTATCCTGAAAAACAACAAAATGTTATTATTAATTTTTAATTGTCATTAATAAATGAAACCAAATACCAAACTGAAATTCATGTATTATTTTCCTTTTTCCTTTTGTACTTTATCAATTTCTGAATATTAATTAATCTCTTTTGGTTCAGCCATATTCATTATTGAAAAAAAAATCCTATTCAAAAACAAGGTTTCTATATCAACCATAATACATTTGATGTAAATATCACAATTACCTACAGGAGAGGCAGATAATATATATGTGGACCACATATGGGATGGTATTTCTTACTTACCAAGGAGAGTTGGGTAATATATTTTGAAGCATGTAATGACAAACTTGATCAAATCCATGTCCTGCAAAAAAATAAAGAACTTGTTATTGAATTAAATAATCAAAATATCATAAATTAAGCACATACACAGTTCCAATAAGTTAAATTGCTCCTTAAGAAAAGAATGCACTGTCCAGGAAAAACAGAATAAATACATTAAATTTGGGTTATTTGTATCACCTGGTGGACATACCTTACAATTAAACCTTCATCACTAGCATTGGTATATATATACAGGGACTTGGACAGAGAAGTTTCTGGTGTCATGTACTACAACATGTTCATTATACAATCATTAATTCCTAATAAGGAAAGAATATGGAACAGCCTACCAACCAATACGGTCACATGTAGCTCTACTGACAACTTTAAAAACAAGCAGCTCCACATCCAGATGTAGGAGGTAATTAAACACAATTTTTATTAACACATGACTGTATATAATCATGTACACACTGATGTACAAATGGTATACCACTAACACCAGTACAAAAGTCAGATGATCCTGATGGTAAAATCATTTTTCTATAATAAATCAAACAAAATACCATTTTTTGCCCCTTTCTTAGCTTTAGATCTAGACTTTATTTCTGCTGAAAATAAACCAATCTTATCCATTATGGCCCAAGGCCACTGAATCAAGAATGTGGGCACCACTACTTTCCTATTGTTATTTTTTAAATTGGTACGTAGCAAATACAGATTCTCATATACATAGGAAAACACACCCTTATTAAATCATGTATTGGAAATTTTACTGAAATATTCAAAAGACCTTAAATACACAGATTGAAATGGCCAGACTGGGTTTTGAACCCAGGACTAGTGACGGGCAATCAATTTTAAAATCATAATCAATTATCACTTTTTAATCGCAAGTAGTAAACCATGGCCAATTGATGATGATAATTGAGTTTACTACTTCTACATCAAAAGACATGGGCTTTCTTTTATAATGAATGGATTACAAGCATCATTTACGTAGATCAGATGATGGTGGGCTAAAAAACACTGACCTAAGGCCAGTACCTGGCGACTGCCCCACGTAGGCCTCGAACCTACGACCCAGTGGTGGAGGGCTAGTGGTAGCAGAATGTCAGACACCTTAACCACTTGGCCACAGCGGCCCCAAATAATGACACAATACTAATGAGGCATGGTTACACAGAATAACTTGATGTCAAAAATTGGTGACATGAAATCTCAGTTTGGCGACACACACTTTTCATAGCGAAACCAATTGGCGACACAAAATGTTTCCTTAATGTGAGCCCTGACTATGATTGGATGCTCTGGCAACAAGTAACTTACCAGGTTTGACAAGCCTGCCTGTGACATATCAAACACAACCACAATTTCTTTTGTTGGCTCTTCCTTATAAATAGTCTCAAAATGATACGCTAAAAACTTCTTCACCATTGGAAAATCTGCTGCATCTTTTTTATGTAGTTTTACTTTGACAAAAACTGGAAAAAAAATAAAAATCATTAATTGTAATATACCAAGCATGTCTTCCACGTCTGTTCAGAAACAACATCCATGACCAGGTACAGTAGATACTAAATAATAATCATAATACAATGCATATAACTCTGTTCAACGTTTCACCTAAAGTTCGCTAAGAAGCCGTTTTATTGAGAGTATAGCTGTGGTGTTGATAAAAGTATATTTTGTTTATACATTGTATCAATTTTGCAGACTTGGAAGAAAAAGAAAAACATGATAGATTGATTGAAACTTTTACTAAACAAGCAGGACATGGATGAAATAAACTGCTTGATTTCAGTTAACCCTCAATATCATTTTCCTCTTTTTATTTTGTCCCCCTCAATTTTACAATTAATTCCTTTATACATCTATTTTGATGCATAGCTACTGGTAAACCTTCTCTGATCAAATCATTGCAATGACATGTATAACAAGGTTTCAGTGTTTATAATAGCATTGCTAATATTGGCATAAAATTGAAACTAAAGATAAGTCAAAGAGACTTGACGATTTGTAATTAATCATTTTACCAATATATCAATTAGTGATAAAGAAATCAACTTATTATACAGTCCCACGGCTTAAGGAACTTACACAGTCTCCTGCCGTCCTTATCATGGTTGTGGTAAAACCCTGCTCCTAGCTCATACCTCCAGCTTTCAAACGACGTCTCACACAAATCTAAAAATATACCAGTATATATCACAATAAAATTAGTGGAAACTGTTAAGAAAGATTTATAATAATAATAATAATAATTTGAGGTTCTTATATACTGCTTTATCACAACCTTGTTCATAGGTCGTCTTAAAGCGGTTCACAAATTATTATCTGTAGTTGTAGGGCCCTTTGCAACCAGCCAGAATCGTTTTCAACTCTCTGGGAAGCATACAGCCGGTGCTGCAATTTTGCGCTCACAGAGCTCTAGCATTCTTCAATTCTAGTACTGACCAATAGCATACTCATTTACAGCTGAGTAGACTGGAACAAGCAGAGTAAAGTATCTTGCTCAAACATGCAACACAGTGCCATGCCGTGACTCGAACCCACACAGCAACCATTCAGTCACAAGCCTGTCATCCTACCACTAGACTACCATGCCTCCTAACTACTTTCTTTTCTTGTTACACTGTAACATATCTACTTGTTTTCGGAATTAATTACACTAAAACAATGACAAAAGATTCAATTGACAACTGTTCTGATCATATCAAAGCTGTGACTTTCATATTTGCTGACAAAATCATATATGACAACAAGACTATTTTTAGAGTACGTGCAAACAGTACATAATACACCCACAAAAATCATGATGGGATATGAGTCAGATTGATAGTATGGTAAAATACGTTTACTAAATATTAGCAATAGTGATAAAAGATGAATGTGTTTTTGTCAGACCAACCATCAATAACAAAATTTGAACTAATTCCCACCACTGTCATGTCACAAGCCTGTTTTATGATTATTGGTATCTGTTGGAATTTGTAGTAATTTGCAAAGTTATAAAAACACCAAGCAGGATGAGATATATAAAAATAAACTTTTCAAAAATATTGCGATACAACAATATTTCATCTCTGTATTGTGGTACAGTACGATATACCTGTGTATAGTGATTATACCTGTTTTTCTGATTTATTGTGACAGCCCAAGTATATATGCAAACAAGCAGTACTATCTATGTACATGTAGTTAAAAAAAATATGGTGTATTCTTTTTTGAACTTTCCATTATTACAAATGTATGAGCATTTTGTAGCTATGAATTTCAGCTTGGACATATATATGACCTTGACCATCAACTATCCCCAAGAGATTGATGCCAGAAATAAATGTGTGAAGGTTCATAAAATTTAGCTGAAAAGTTTTAGTCTGGAACCTGTAGACAAGTCAAACATCTAATTCATGTCTATCATTTTGTAGCTATGACCTGCAGACCTGAAATATATGAATCTGACTTTGTACTGTCGCCCAGAGACTGACATCAGGAAAATATGGATGAGGTTTGAAATTTTTTAGTCAAAAACCTGCAGACAAACCAAATTGAATGTACAATTTCCTAATCATCCTTTAAAGATGCTGAAGCTGTGATGTAAGTATGACCTTGACCTTCAACTTATCTCCACAGACTGATGTCAATAATACATGTGGTAAGTTTCATAACACTTGCATTTTGGTTGAACACTTCAGGAAGCTGCAGACAAGAATTTGTTTGACAGACTAAGAACAAATGGATGAATGGACACTTAAAAAGAATAATACCAAGATATGCTCACTGAAAGGCAACCTGCTACAAAATGCATATGAATGGCCAGATACGTGTCTGATAAATTTTGATCAAAATAAATACCAGTTTAAAATTATGAAGAGTGGGAAATCTGTCATTACCTTGGTTAGCGGTGTGGCTTAGTGGATAGTTCACTCGCCTACACATATTTATCCAGGACAACAAAAGTGGTTATATAAGTTTGGAAACTTAGTTTCATAATTGTTGTAAAAACAAATACACTTTTTTTGGTGGTATAATGATGTTTAAAGATCTCAAATCTATATCTAAAGAAACAATGTACCAATTAGTATGCAATATTTTTTTAAGATGATACACTGGTTGGTATTGATAATGATTTGACTCATGTGATTTNGGGGGGGGGGGGGGGGGGGGAATTTTCGTCGAGAAATTATAATTGTGTCTCACCATTTACTCCTAATTCTTTTCTCCATTTTAATGTCTCGTGGAGTCTGTTTGCTGCATCTTCTAGGCTTTCATAGGTTCTGATGAACTGTCTCACATATAGATCATTTGAAGCCACACTGTCAGCATCCCTTTGATCATAAAGTTGCTTTCCAACAAAATCTTCTACTACAATACAAAAACAAAAGAATTAGCATTGTGGATTTTTTTCATTATTTTTATTATATAAAGTTACACCTTTCATTTGAATGTTGAGGAATAGAAATACTGTGATAAGAAAGGGCAGAGGTTTATGGGTGATTTCATAAATAAACTTTTCAGTACAAATACTTTACTGAAGATGTAAAAGATCCATGATTAAGGCATTCTAAAATTGAAGAAGAAAAGTTCATTTTGTTGTAAAGCCTTCCTTCTGTGCATGTATACATACAATCACTGTCAACATTTGACCATTTTAAAGTTGGGTCCAACATGCATATGGCAGCAAATAGGATCTGACACTCGGCTACATGGGGTCGGGACCTTCAAGTCATTAAGTTTTAATCTACAAGCTTCTAAATGTCATCTTTACTTCTCTATTTGTGACTTATGATTTATCAATACTGAAACAATAACAAATTTCAGGAAGTAAAAAATGTATTTATATGTAATCTGCTTGTACTGAAAATAATAACAAGAGTACACATTTTTTTTTTTTTTTATATTTTTCATAAAAAATAACACAATTAAAGATCCCTTTCTTTTAAAGTAAATTAGAAATTAACATACATATATATGTTGGCTGCAAGTACATGATATGACTAATTACTAAGCTTGTCATCTGTTTGGCCAACCAAAAAATTTATTTAACCCTTTAATTTCAAACAACATATGGTGTGCAAGTTTGAAATCTCATTTTAATTGAAAATAGTTTGAATATCTAACAAATAAATAAATAATATATTTTTTACTAATACAAGCCAAGTACTGTATAGCATTACTCCTATAAAATAAGAGGCCGCTCAGGTCGGGCTTTTTCCATCGGATATGATTTTGCCGACTGCGACCTCTTCTTTCCGAGTCACTAATTCTTTGATGCAGCTTCCGCCTGGTTACGCGGCACCTGTCAAAAGCATCTCATGTTAAACCTCTAACACTGTTTGAGGTTTTAGAGCATATGTTGGGCAAACAAGTAATCATGACATGTCAGACCCAAAATTTCTTGGCATCAAAAAATATCTTCAACTTTGAAGACTTTATGAAGGTGATTCCAGGTTGCTATTTAATTAGCCCATTACATGTGAGTATTGTGTTTGCATGTGATCTTACCATCTCAAACCAGTCTGTCATAGAATTGTTCAAAAATGTTCAAAACATTCTCCTTGAATATTTGAACTTTCAAACTGTCATTTGATCAGTTATAAAATTGTTCTTCCCAAAACCTTTAAAAGATTTGACCAGAAATCCTTAGTGTGGAACTTTCGGAACAGAGTAATATCACGGACTTAGCATATGATGCCGAAAACTGACTGAAATATATGAGAGCACATGCAGCCCCAACAGTGAGGCAAAGACCAATATACTTTCACCACTGGATTTCATTTCTAAGTGTGATTGGTCTGGATGATGGCTGGAGGCAGTGACAAAACAGGTCAGTTGATTAGAGCCTTTGTCTCACAATTGGAGGTCCCATGGTTTAATTACAGGGGTTTGTTAAAAATGTCTAAGACATGTATGCTATACTGATATGGGTCACAACACACATCTCACATTTGGAGATCCCAGGGTTTAATCACAGGGGTTTGTTACAAATGTCTTATACACATAATACTAATATGGGTAACAGCACATGTCTAATACGCATATATATTACTGATTTCCACATGTGTGCTGTGACCCATATCAGTATAGCACAGTATGTACATGTATAAGACATTTGTAATAAATCCCTGTGATTAATCAAAGTCTGGGTCTATTGCATGTTTTCCTCTCCTAATACTTCTTCTACCATTTGATGACCCACTTCAGCATAGGGAAGATCATATGTCATATATAGGTGTAACACTATGAAAAGAAAGGAACAGAACTTAATATTGAGGTAGATGATTTGAAGGACAGTATATTGAATCAGAAGAAATAATTTGAGAAGGGAGGTTGTTCCAATCTTTGATAGTCCAAGGAAAGAAGGATTCCTTCCTTACAGACGTCCTGCATGAGATAATTTGAAATGAGGTTTGATGACTATGCCTCGTTTGTCTGGTTATAGGGGTGAGATACTTAGTAGTAATGGCAACTTTAATATGATGGATTTCTAGCATGCATGGTCAGCCTCGCGTCTTTCCTGCGATCTGCAAGACTACGTCATTTTAGGTGTTCTAACAGGTTGCCAACACTGGAGGTGTTACGATAGCGGTTGGCAACGAAACAGGCAGCCCTGCGCTGTACCATCTCTAGCTTGTCTATATCTTTTTTTAAGTAAGGGTCCCATACATACTGGGCTAGCGTATTCAATCTGAGGGCTGACCATGGACTCATAGGCCTTTTGCTTGATGTTAGAGGATGAAATTTTGAGATTGCGCCTCAGGAAGCCCAGAGTGGAATTGGGCTTTTTTGTGATGTTATCGATATGAGTACTCCACTTTAGATCAGAAGTAATTATTATTAAATATATATAGAAGTAACTCATAGTCTTACGTTTCGTTACTTCCAATAGGTCGTTGCAATACATCAGTTAAAAAATATTTTTGACAATTGGCTTTCTTTTTAACCCAGCATTTATTTGCCTTTTGAGTTATCTGTTTCGCTGATTTTATATTTTTTTCCCAACAGTTTTCGTCTTTCAAAGTTGAAACACCCTATTTTGAAAACTGGGTACCGAAATGTCTTGAACGTCACAATGGTCATTACCATATGCCATGCTTTAATTCAAGGGTATTCGAGTCTTAAAATAGTATACATCGAATTTGGTAAAATATGTAAAAGGACTTTGCATGTCACTCAATATAAAACGGCCCACAATACAATAATAGAATGCGTCGATCAGTTACATTTACCATTGTATTTGCTGTAGAACAGTTTTCGGAGCTTCCCTGCGTTAGACGAATGGATCTGAAATGAATAAAAAGATATAGTTTCAATTCACCATTCTTAAAAAGTTGACATTAAAGTCTAAATCATCAAGTTTAAAGGGAAATAGTACGTTTGGGGAATCTTTGGAATCGCCGTCCGCCATATTGTTATCGTCTGCTGACTTCCGCTACAGCGCCACCAAACAATGGGAAAATCAAGGGGCAATAACCCATATCTCAATCTCTACCTACAAAAAAAAAATGTCTCTACCCAAAGTGGTCGTTCCTTACATTTTAGACAAAATATGGAATAAATATTTTCATTTATTTCTGTTACACACTTTTGCTGAAAACCTTCTAACAACAATAATATGTAAAAAAATAAACTGCAAACTAATCAATTGAAAAAAGTTGAACTGTATCAAATGTCCTTCTATCGCTTTTCTGAGAACAATATTTATCATACTTACATATGTATGCAAAGTAGAAGTCATGTCTTTTTTTTGCAAAATGTTAAAACTTAAGTATGTTTTTGGAAAGGGGATTTGAAATTTTGTCGTAATTAACCTGTGCCCAATCATATTGCGGTAACACAAGCCAGTAAAATATAATAAATGAATACTTTTAAAAATAGGTACCGAAAAAAACGTTGTGACTGGGAAAACACTTCATTTTGTCCAAAGCAAAAAGTGAATATATATATATGTTCCACAATAACTAACCACTTTTTAATAAAAATACCAAAGACGTATTTCAATAAATATTGCATAATTTTATTTTTTATTGTTGTTGTTTGTTTGTTTGTGTTTTTGAGGGTAAATAATAAACCTGAAGCATGAGGTGGTCGCAATTTACAAACTTGTATTAATTTCCATGTACATGTACAATATAAATTAGCAATCAGTCCAAGAAGGTGCAACACAATTGTACCCCCGAAATAGACTTACAAATATTTATAAGTAGCACATATACAGTCTTTGTATTCAGTTCCTTTAACAGAATTCACCTGAGCCACATGGATTACTTTTTGTGTGTTTTCTTAATCTGAATTTCTGTCCTCGACCATCATCTATGGAATCGATTGTAGTTGTGCCACAGGGACATCAGAACTTGTTACAGCTATATTTGGACCTAAATTAAGGTGTCCAAAGTGCTTTTACACGCTTTAGGGACCAAGATCAATTTTCGGGTAAGAAAAAGCCACCCTCAATATTTTTACGAAAAGAGTGGTTAATCCCTTTAAACGTGTACAATTAATCGGAACACCTGCTAGTTTAGATCCAAATAAAGCTGTAACAAATGCTTAGGTCCCTGTGGTTCCAGAATCAGTTGTGCAGCCATCAATCCTTGAACGTATGCGGCGACTCATCCGAGAATGGCGCGCGCGGCGACTCATCCGAGAATGGCGCGCGCGGCGACCACGTAAATCACCAACCTCGAAATTCAAGCGGTTGGACTCACTTACGTTTTCTGCATGTAAGTGAACGTAACCCCTGAGATTCCGAGGAGGTGGATGCCCTTTATCAGGAATATATTTACATTCTTCATGTTTGTTCTGTACATTAATCTACCAACTGAAAATAAATTGCCACTATATACCCTCACCCTCACCCCTTTCTCTCTCCTACTCTCTCTNTGTAAATATGTTATGTATGTTATTTGGAGAAGTCATCTATAAGTTGAAAAAACTTACTGACTAATCCTATTGTCATATCATATGTCAATAAAATAGGTTTAAACTAAACTGCCACTAGAACATGAACACACTATGGCAGTTGATTACCACGCATAGTACCGTTTCTGAGAAGAGTAATCTCCCCTTCTCCGAGATAACGTAGTCGCGAGAAATAATCATGAACATTACAAAAATCATAAATGGCAGGGGCGGATCCAGGATTTCCTAAAAGAGGGGGCCGAGAAATTTTTCTCAATAGTCAACGGTGTGCTACCGAAGGCAGCACCCCGAGCGCATGGCGCGATTAGAGGGAGGGTACGGGATGGGGCCTCCCCTTTCCCGTGAGGGGGGTTTGGGGGATCTCCCCCGAAAAAAATGTGTTTTCTAGAACGTCTCAGAAACGATTTCCCGTGTTCTGAGGATTGTTTTTATGTTTAATTAACAAGAAGAAAAAAACATATTTTAAGTATGGCCCAAAGACTTTTTTTGTGTACTGGAAAGAAAATTAAAGTTTCGGTTCAAATTCTCTATCAACAGCATGTTTTAGAAGTCAGATGGAATTATTATAGGGGCAACCTGGTGATGACAAATGTATGAATCCACAGGGGGCTTGTTCACTATTACCTTATTTGGCGTCCCGCTCGCAAGGGGGATACGAGAGGTCCACCGTCAAAAAATAAATGTAGGGACGCACAATATCTAGTCTTCAGACATTGTACCTACAGTACAGTAAGTGCTTCATGTAATATTTTGTCGTACAAAAGAACAAATAACACCATAACATCGTTGCTGTTTAATTAATGAGTTACTCATGGCATCACTAAGTTGCTAAACAAACGGATAAGATCAAATCAGTGCGACACCCAAGGTCACTAGCTATATAGTCTCTCGTTTTATAATTGTTGACTAATTCACTAGTGTAGACAATGATATATCTGAAATGTCCACGCTGATTAACTCATGTAAGGGCATGCATATTACCAGCAGTGGTACATTTGCTAAGCTATCTGTTCATACGCGTCACCTTTAAATTTAATTTAAAATTATCATACTTGTAAGTACAGCATATCATCTCATTCTGGTACGTACAACTTATTACTACGTCCACAATAGTATGCTGTGTGAAGATACTTTCTTGTACGTACACGATGGTAAGCTATAAGTACCACAATGAGATATTATGTTGTACATACAAGATAGTTAAACAGTTCCAACTATATATATAATACCAAAATAATTGAATGGATATGTTTAGTCGATTATACATAATATTGTCAGCCGAAAAAAACCCTTTATCGTTCTTGTATAATGATATGATTGATATCGCCCGGGCGGTTAGGAAGGTTACAATAAAAAGTATTCATTTTCAGATCATCTATAACGAGCGGTCAATAATATAATTATGCAACTTATGCTAGTATATTTCCGCCGAGCGTTGCAAGTTGCAACTTGGGGTTTTGCGGAGGTGGTAAAATAAAAATAAAACACTTTAGGGTCAAAATACAAAGTAGACGAGCGTAGCGATGCCAACAAATATTGTTTTAATAAAGAAAATATAGTAAAAATATCAGATAACGGAAACTCACAATATTTGCTAGGATGCCGTATGTGATGTGTGGGGCATAGCTCCAGATGTTTTTTATACAAGCTCCGTGCATTATTTCATGCATTTTAAAATGTTAATATGTTACCATTCCCGGCCGATCAGACCATTTGGGTCCGGCCCGGAAAAGGTCAGTCCGCCGCCAAAAGGGGGGGCCGGGGCCGGGGGGCCCCCCCCCCCCCCCCTAAATCCGCGCCTGAATGGTGCACCATTGTAATTTGTACCATTATCATTATATATTTATTTTTAATTTGAAATTAAAAGAAATATTTAAAACATTTACAATTTGTAATACTAAATACTGACTTCCGACTCGCAACCGGTTACTCGTGGTCACGAACTTTTTAACACCCAAACGCCCGGCTGGGTAATCCAAGTGACATCAACTTGCACATTAAACCCATCATCGATATCCAGGGGTTACGCTCACTGTCGATTTCTACACCCATGGAATCATCCTCGATATCCAGCGGTTACGCTCATTATCGCTCTCTACACCCTTGGAATATATGTCATAGCAAAATTGAAGGATCGGTGTGCGCCACCTTGTTGATGAGACAAGAAGACTAGTTCGATCCTTTGATGTACATCAAAAGAATCTCGCGGTCACGTAACGGTAAAAATTGACAGGCTTTGAAGTCGGGCATCTCTCCTTTGTATTCTTTAAAGGACAGGTATCAGCCTAGCGATCGGTCATTTGTTTTTACCCGAGACCAATCAAACAGCTATCTTCGTGCCTTCAATTTCGCTATGACATATTCCAGGGGTGCAGAGAGCGAAAGTGAACGGGACCCCTGGATATCGGGGATGGTTAAACCCATACAGCCACCACACCAATACAAATATATGTAATTTTATTTACATATATAGGTCACTGCGACATGTATTTTCCACTTCACTGAGTTTGGTTAGACTCTGCGGTAAGCTCTGCTAATAATCAAAATTATCAAATGCACATGTAGGTCTCCAAACCTATATCTATATTTTCTCTTTCACTGACTGAGGTTAGACTTTTGCTGAATTTTTTTGCTAGTCTACATGTGTTTAAGCCAATTTTCTATTAAAGTGGGAGCGTGTTATTGTTTTGCAGCCATTTTCTAGTTTTAGAATTTTCTGAGAATATCAAACATATCATCATTAAACAAGAAATCTTTCATGAAAAAAGTCGATAAAACGTCAGAATAATTCAGACTACCAGCACATCAGTCCGCCTGGTCACTTTTAAACGGGTAAACCAGCTGTTGCCATTACCTTAAATGCTGAACGTTAAGCAGTGAATAACAACTACATGTACCATTTTTTAAGGACTTTGATATGTCCCGGCCTGGGGACAGAACCTCACCAGGGCGAACGCTCAACATTAAATGACTCATATCATATCGTACTTGGTGTAGAATCTGGTTTGACTGAGCTGTTATATCTTCCCATATATACGTCACTGCAAAATAGTGTATACTGTTACAAAATATAATCATGGACGCGCATCATATTGTACTACGAAATACTATTGTTCAATTGAAATACTATTGTCGATGCACCCTATAATTCACTTGTCGATCATTCATACTTAGTCATATTTGAATACTCGGAAATCATGAACATGGTCGCTAATTCAAGAAGGTGAACACTGCATGATCAGTGTAAACACAAAGAACTAGAAAGTGACTTACTGAACAATGTAAGTTAGCTCTAGATCTTCTACGAAAATTCCAAATGAGTTTTGAAACAGAAGTTAATTGCCGCTAAATAGAACATCAAAAAATTTAGTTTCAAATTTAATATAAGAAAACACTATTTTAAAGTGAATATTATCTCCTTTCGCTTTATGTAAAACTATGGTAAACCATGAATTCACCTAACTACCCATTTTTAAGGTTAAGTTAACTACTGGATCCTGGCCTAAATCGCCAGTGGTGAAGTTGGATATCTTATCAGTTCCGTAGATAATATCTTTGTTTGGAAATGAAACAAAACAGAAAAACAAACAAAAAACAAAACCAACCAAAGATGTTGTCAAAGCCACCAAATGCTCGCCTGTTTATAAAAATGCATTGTCTTTAAAAATGTGTTTGCTTATTGGGGTTTAGCGTCCCTTGAACTTATGGATAGGTCACATTGAGACAGTGTCTGCTTGCGACAGATATACTTATGGTAACTTTATAGTGCGGTCTCATTGAAACATCATGCCGCACACACATTGACATGATACTTCACTCGGTCACATTATCCATAGCAAGGAGTGAGACGATTTCCTTATTTTAAAGTCTTAGGTTTTGATCCGACCTGGATTTGATCCCGTGACCGTGGATTCTAGCACCAGTATACCAGCACGAAGCGAGCGCCCTAACTACTGCAGAGTATATACATTTTTCTATAAATATGTTATTACCATCTGTAAATGATATACGAGTAGATAAAAAAACATAAGAAAGAAAATATTGTTTGTAACGCTGGTATGCTCTTAAAATGTAAAGATCAAAATCTGTCAAAAAAAATAAAACAATTTTTTTTTTTTTTTAACTGTGCCTTTGCTTCATCAAAAGTATAGCCCAATATTGAATGAATGGCAAGGTTCTAAGTAGCTTGAACCAAAAACTTGTAACGTCGATGTGCTACAAAAATGTAAAGTTCAAAACAGGTCAAAAGTCTTAAAAAAAAAAGTTTTATCTTCACTTCATCGATATTTTACCCCAGAGGAATTTTTAAAAATATGTGTATTAGAATGCTGATATGTTGGATAGAGGTTCCTGTTGGGCAAAATGTTGATGAAGTGAAGTTAAAATTTAAAAAATAATTTCAATTGCTTCAATACAGAATAAATCAACACATTTTAACAACAAACTCTTATCTATTTAAAGCAGCTCTTACCGATAGTGCTATTTGTTTTCAATCTAAGAGTGAAATAGAGACAATAACTCACACACTATGGCAAATGTGAGAAAGTACAAGACTTTCTACAAAATTTTGAGTTCCTTCTTGATGCATTGTTAATCCCATTTGGTTTTAACTAGGAAACCTTCATTTTCGGTTTATTTTATCAAAATAGTATCAGTAGTAGGGTAGATAATACAATAATTAAAAATTTGAGTGAAATTGTTTTTTATTTTCGCTTCACTACATCAATATTATACCCCACATGAACCTCCATGCCAAAATACCAGTATCCTAGTACACATATTTAATGAATGACAAGCTTCTAAATAACTTGCAGGTAAAACTTTAAGCTTGATTTGCTTCAAAAAAGATAAGTACAAAACAGGTCAAAAGTCTAAAATATTTGCAATTATTTATTGTTTTTCACGACATCAATAGTATACCCAACAGGAACCTCCATGCCAAAATACCAGCATCCTAGTACACATATTTAATGAATGAAAAGCTTCTAAATAACTTGCAGGTAAAACTGTAACATTTTCACACTGACGCTGACGCTCACACCGTGGGTATCGCTATTCCGTCTTTGCGTATTGCAGAGTTAGCTTCCCTTGGGAGCAGGTATTGATTGTTACGTCACTTGTTTGTGAGAGTAACGTCATCATTTTTTGAGAAAACGACGCAATTTTCTCGCACAAACCAATGACGTAACAATCAATCCCTGCTCCCAAGTGAAGATAACTCCGCAATACGCAAAGACGGAATAGCTCTCTGTTCTTCTAACAGGCGATCGCTAAAAACGACATAATCAAAATAAGTTACCTTGGATATTGTTGATAAACAAACTGATTGAGAGAATATATCCCACGTTGTCTCTCCGTAAAAAAACGCGTCAGTCAAGAATGTCATTGACGCCCAAAGGGGGCAAAATTGACAGTTGTCTGTTATTTTTCACAACAAACCATATTAATCCTTTCCCACATCCTTGACTCTCCATGGGTAACGCCAACTTTCGCTCTCTGCACCCCTGGAATATTTATGTCATAGCACAGAGACTCGACACGTTCCTACGACCTAGAATGAAAATAATACCCCATGGTCCGACCCCCAGATCGCTTATTATGGGGAGGGGGTTCGGACCATGGGGTATTTTTTTCATTCTGGGTCATAGGAACGTGTCAAGTCCCTGTGTGTCATAGCAAAATCGGAGGCTCGGTGTAACCATCTTGTGGACGAGATAAGAAGACTATTTCAATCATTTGATGTTAACGTTCATCAAAGGAATCTCGCGGTCACGTAACGGTAAAAATTGACAGGCTTTGAAGTCGAGTGTCGCTCCTTTGTAATCTTCAAAGTAAAGGTATCAACCTGGCGATTGGTCAGGTTTTCTTTACCTTAGACCAATCAAAAAGCTATCTTCTTGTCTTCAATTTTGCTATGACATATTCTAGGGGTGCAGAGAGCGAAAGAGAGCGTAACCCCTGGAGTGTCGAGGATGCCTTTCCGAATGATTGGTTTAGCATGAAAATCACAAAATGTGAGGTTTATCACAATAGAAAATTGTAAACTACATTCCCATTGCAAAGCTGATATATATATATAGATACATATGTTCTTATTTTGAGATCTGTCCATGACATGTCGAATTCATTTTTCTTTATCAACGAGGTACTTCGCTTTCCAGGAGTCTCCTTATTGGTACTCTGTGTATTTGTCACTTTTGCCATACACTATGTCAGCAGGGTATTTCTGCCTATTTTGTTCCATCTTTTTAAGTACCACTGATGGTAAGTCTATGTGACACCTGTCTGCCAGGCGCACTAGATATAGTAAGACGTCACTCATTTCATGACCGACATGAATCCTCTCCTTGTCTGTGAAATCTGTGAAATCGAAAGAGGTTTATTTACATATCATTATGAAATGACATTTATACACTATATATACTCGATAAAGATGTTTATTGTACGCTTACATGTATACTCTGTAGAGATGTTCATTGCAGTCTTCGATTCTTCTTCATCTCCTTCTGTTAAGTGTTGCCCAGAAACTAGGTAAGGGGGGGGGGGGGGGGGGGGGGGGGGGTACATCTTCCACAATTATATCAATTTCACTTATATGTTTGTAATATTTATTAAACAATGTTACTATTCATATGGCGTAACGCCTCTTACGTATAGTAATATTACGAGAAAGTACTCTTAAAAATTATGTTTACTAGATTGTTCTTTCACGGAGCAGGTTTTTGTATGACACCGAAAAAAAATATGTATTAGTCTCAATCAGGGACAGTATATAGTATTATACGTCCCTGCCTCAATCTATAAAGGCATTAAAACAAAATCGAGTTTTATATTTGACATTTTCTCAGTTTAGGAAACAAATTAAAGGGCAGCTAATTGCAGCCACCATTGCTTTCAAATTTCAAACTAAAAACATGAGATGATTACTCCATTGCATGACAACCAAAGTAAACGTAACTTATCACGAAATACATGTAGCCAATTGGGTCATATATGTAATATTTATTTTCAAACCAATTCATATGGACAAGGTACAGAGAGTTTGTTACAAATGGATTTAGACAGGCCAACCTGACATCATCGTAGACATTCCGGAGGTAATTATCACTAACGCGCTAAGTGGCGGTAACCACACCTGAATAATGAGGATGGCGTACTTCCTGTTCTAACATACAGCAGCTGCATATTCCGTCTTTGCGTATTGTAGAGTTATGTTCTCTCGTGAGCAGGTATTTATTGTTACGTCATTGGTTTGTGTGAGGAAATTACGTCGTTTTCTCAAAAATTGATGACGTTACTCTCACAAACAAATGACGTAACAATCAAAACCTGCTCACAAGAGAAGATAACTCTGCAATACGCAAAGACGGAATACAATGTAACTGTGGAGTTTGAAGATATCTACGATGTCCATTAAGATGTTTTTGATTTTTGTAGTTAAAACATTTTCAAGCTGATTATCAATACCTTGGAATAACCTTTTCATGCACAATTCTAGATTACAATTATTCAGTTATACTTCAAGTTCTCCAAGGACAGATATTATAATTCATAAAAAGACACACAGTAATTCCTTTTTCTATCAGAATTAAGAAAAAAAAAGTCTGTGATACGAGTTGATTTGGGTACAAAAAAAACCCCATCTATTTGATGAAAACTTATGAACTTTTCTTTAAACAAATCTGCTTTTGCTGAGCATGGGTATTTTTTTGTTTGTTATACATTTCATTTCACTGTTATGTACTACTCTTCATTCATGGACAAATATCCAGACATTGATGAGTCCACTCACCTGATAATCCTTCCTTTACTTCACCCTTCCATTGACTACAACATTAAATTAACATCACGTAGCCATATTAACTTCTTTTTTTATTTTTGGTTATACATGAACTCTAGTATAAACATCACGTAGCCATATTAACTTTTTATTTTATTTTTGGTTATACATGAACTCTAGTAAAGAGTTTACTTACCCTGTATGGTCCAACATTATATAAACATTATGTAGCCATATTAGATTATATCCCTTTTGAATATACATGTACATATGGACTACAAATTTTGTCAGTAAACATTAATGTTCATAAAAGTCATCCAATACATTGTAACAGTAATGCTATGTAATTGACATCAACAGATTACGTTTACAACACAAATTTATATCTATATAGTACATGTATGTACAGTAATATTAAAGAAGTGCTAAGAAACGCCCCACTCCCCACCCCCACTCCCAACCCCACTCCCCCTTCCGAGGAGCCGGTGCACTTAAACATGATATACAGTTTGGTATTAAAGGCCTATAGAAACTTCAGTTTTAATGCAGAAACCGAGTGCAATATAAATATAGTGTACCAGTGCCCTTGACTTGACCTTCGGTCATGAGAAGCGATTGTATTAACTTTGAGTATTATGATCGGTATTAACATTGACCTTTGACATTTGAATATTATTTAAGGATTAACTGGAATGTTTTTATTTACGTTATTGAGCCATTACATAAAAAGGGAGTCGCCCCTTAATATACCGCGAATTTAATTCTGTTTGAAATAGGCATTTTTATTGGTTTAGTTTTTTTCGTTATCGGTTCAAAACATGAAAAAAAACTGACAAAAGAACTGTAACAACCGTTTTGATTGGATGCTGTAAACAGTTTCACTGTGACGTCGGCGTATTGATTTTTTGATAGATCTATGTATTGCATCATTTGATGCGTGATTCATCAAATTAATAGTTTGAACATATTTAATCGTTTTTTATTAATATTAGAATTAAATTAATAAACGTGCACTAACTTGCATTGAATGCTTTGCGGTTTATTCAGGGTAAACTCCCTTTTTACATGTATGTTATGGCTCAATAACGTAACAAAATGCATTCCAGTTAATCCTTTATTATTGAAGAAACAGTTCTGGGCGTTTGTTAAACTTACAATATTTCAGCAAGTTCTCCTACCTCCCCGACTAGAGCTAGTAAAATATTTCTTGGAGTATGAAACTGCTCCCAGTTTCTTTCTCTGGCAAATATCGACTGGAGTTCTCGTCTGAAATAAAGATCGAAATAGGAAGAATGTTTGTGCAATGTCTGGTTAACATACGCATTATGCGAGTACATAAGTTGGGGATATACTCTATAAAGTTGGGTGTTTTTTTATGTTTCTATATAAACCGTACCCATAGTGACGGTAACTTGAAATTTGAAGAGTTAATACTTCGTAATGCAAAGATCATCCTAAATATTCTAGGGGCCTTAGCCGAGGTAAGTCGAATGACCCTTGAGTAGCAAAAATGATTCCGGTAAACACTACCTGGGCTCATTCTGCTAACCTCGGCTACATTCCGGTACCTTTCATCAGAGACATATAAAGCCATAGTATATAGTAGTATACATATGTATACGTCTCTGCTTTCATCAATACCTCAGCTGATTCTGGTACCCTTCCTCACAATCTCTACCCAGAGTTGTCGTCCCTCACACATGACAAGTGAGTATAAGGAACGACAACACTGGTAGAGATTGTGAATGACCTTCATCAATGTAGGCACGGATTCTGCCGAGTTGACTAGTGATGCGTGACTCCAGGAGTTACCCCCACTTACCCCTCTGTATAAGACATAAGTGAGCGTAACCTCTGGATCCAGTATCAGGTTGTGCATAGATATATGGACATATAACTGTCTCAGATAATCATTTAGATTCTGATTTACAGTACCATAGACACAGTTTCAATAATGGATTTTGAATAATTCGAAAACACGCCAGACTACTGGGAACCGGTTACCTAATTCAGTGATTGATCACTTAGGGGTATAAGATTTATTACGTACATTTTCTCAAGGGAAGGATCCTCACTGAATCTAAATCCCTGATTGTGATGTTGGACGGTTTCCTCTTCTGGTTCATTCTTGGATTTCTTCGACAAGGAATGATCACCCTCGGCCATTTTCTGCGAATTTGAAACCTTTCTATAAATGCCACTGTATATTTAAACACATCAAGAAATAATTTGTCGGAAGCGTCCTCTGTAGTGGTCACTACGCGTATTTCCCTTTTGTGTATACGTGTACATCACGTGCCATATATGCCAATTAAACAACAGACGTATATACATCAGCATAACACCGACTGTTTGATGTATATTTACATAATATTTATAATTCATAACTAAAATTACTCAGTGAAATTTTGACGGCGTATTCCGTCTTTGTGTATTGCAGAGTTATCTTCTCTTTGGAACAGGTATTGATTGTTACGTCATTGGTCTGTGTGAGAAAATTAAGTCGTTTTCTCAAAAATTGATGACGTTTCTCTCACAAACAAGTGACGTAACAATCAATACCTGCTCCCAAGAGAAGATAACTCTGCAATACGCAAAGACGGAATACTCTATATAAGAACATCACAGATTAGTTTCAAGAAATTACAAATAAATCTGAGAAAAAATGTAAAAGTAAAGTAAAAGTTCACTGTGGATACCATTACAACGGTAACTGGTTTCTAAACAAGTTTTATAGTCATTGTACACATATAAATATATATTTTATAATACACCTAAATAGATTGTCTTTTTCTTGAACGACTTATTATAGTGAAACGATATTTAACAACATAAGACAAATATTTCTCGCACCCCAGTCAGAATTATCCAACAGCGAAATGCCACGTAAAGGTACAAGACAGATCGGACGAGATAGAAAAATCTAGCATGGGGTATGACGTGGGATAATTCTGTCTGGGGTGCGAGAATAATAGAATCTTACACGGGTCCGTTCCGTGGACAGGGATATCTCAACGTTAACCAGAGTGTAAAAGTTTGGCTGGTCAGCACGAGGCTTGCTGAGAGCCAAACTCTTACACGAGGGTTGATATATCCCTGTCCACGGAACGGACTCATGTACGATTCTATTATTCTCGCACCCTAGACAGAATTTTCCAACGTGATACCCTATGCTAGATTTTTCTATCTCGTCTTATCTGTCTTGTACCTTTACTGACATTTCGCGGAATTTTTAAACTGCGATGTATTCATCCGCGTGTTACCTGCTTGAAATTGACACTTTTCATTATATATGTTCTGTTTTGTCGTTATATATATAGTTTTGATGTTGTTAGATATTTGATGTTGTAGATAAAATACAATCTACACTGAGAAATACGTTGTAATCTATGTAAGGACGGACATTTTTACGCAGAAGCATTCAAATGTAGCTGAAGTACTGAAGAGGTCAGTACCATTGGAAGCTCAAGGCGGGATACTTGTAGTGTTTAGCAAAATGAAATAAAAATCGAACTAAAAGGTGCGAGAAAAAAAATCAATTACCTGTAACTGAGCAAGATCGGGTTATCTCAGTGTCGGGCTACGATTCTGTAACATCCCAACCTCGGCTTACGCCTCAGTTTGGATTTTGTTACAGAATCGTAACCCTCGACTGAGATAACCCGATCTCGTTCAGTTACAGGTAATAGATTTTATTAATACTGACAATAGGTCAAACACAAACACCGTGAATATTTCCGGAGATGTAAATTTAATTTAGATTATTGTATACATCAACATATATTATTTTAACGTAAAACTTATGACGTTTTATAAAGAATTTTGCAAGCTATATTCGCTACATATATATAGTCACCCTAAATTCCAACGCCCATGATTAATCATATTCAAAGACCCAATTAAAAACGGATCTTATATATGTGTTTTACATATATTGAACTTGTACATCAGAAACTAAAATGCTCCATAGCGAGGTTAACAGAAGCCTCGTGACCGTGATGAAAGCATAAACTTTACATAAAGTGTCCTTCCGTTACATGTAACGTTGTTTTATAAGAAAGATATATATAGACAGGTATTTTATATTTTTCAGTTTCAGTGTCTAACGCATTTATAACAGCACAGAGTGCTATGAAATAACACACCATCTAAAGGTCATTTATCGATTTAGGTAACTTTGCCTTTGTTTTCTTATTTAGTAATCTGCCAAAATATACATGTATTACCAAGGAATTTTACTATGATTTAAGTAGTTTCGCATGGCGGTGACATCTATATAGATTTGAGACTGGTATCATCGGCCTTTTTACAGTTAGTGAAAGAAAATTAAGCTCCACATAACCTAGATGTATTCATGAATGTGGTTAATTAATTAACATAAGATAATATATGTCATTTCCAAGCATTCAGTTGGGTCGCTAATGTAATAAGTCCGGTGAACTGTTTTTTATGAAGACATTAGCATTATGTCTTACATAGTTGTGTTATTGACGACGTTAACGCTATGGATTATTTTTATAGCTAATAGACAAGTTCAATATATCCAAACTATATATATGAGTTCCGATTACATGGTGAGGTTTTTATGCGGATCTTTGAATATGATTCATTAGGGGTTTGAAATTTAGTGACAATAAAGTCTTTTTCGAGGGGGGGGGGGGGGGGGGGCTTACAAATTTCTAATACACATACTTATGCTATACTGCTAATATGGGACATGGGCCACAGAACACCTAAACATTAACGCCTAATACACATATCGTCGTCAAAATCCCACATTTTATTATACTTACTAGCATTTATCGAGGGGTCGATAAACGCTAGCACAATCGAACGTGGGTTTAGATGTTACACATATATGCTATACTGATATGAGTCACAGCACATATAAACATACGCCTTGTGTTTGAGAATGTGTATTAGAATTTGTAACGAACCCCTGCGGTTTTTAGGATAAAGCTATATCATAGGCGATTGTATCAGGTATTTCTAACACATTGACTTAAAATCCATAACACATTATGTACACACTTATTGGATTTCAATTTAATATTTAGAAATATCAGGTTCATATAGGCCTATCTAATATTGATCCTAAATCGAATTTCCCCCCAAATGAAATCGAGGCTGCATGCCAAACACGTACTCGGGTATATATTCACCTGTCTGGCGATCAAAGGATCCATAGTAACACAATCGGTAAACAATATATATAGCTTAAGTAAAGTGTAAACAAACCAGGCCTATCACAAACACATATTGACAGCACAGAAACAAGTATTACCGTCTCACTTACGTTATTATGTTTGTCTCGTGGTGCAATTTTATTTTCACTACACATGCGTAGAGCTTACTTCCGTCGGCAAGTAATCGATCAGTTTTGGGCAGCCGCGATGAATAGGTAGTTATGATAAGCCCAAAAAAAAATGATATATTTTATTAAAACTATTCTATGTGTATTCACATCAGGATTTGTACACTCTGATTTGTTGAAATACCAATTAACCAATAGAGGTTCTCAAACTTGAGAAAACTATGTACGTAGTCTTGCTAAAGTCATAACTACCGACCACGAACAGTATATAGTGTTATTATATTGATCTGAGATGATTTATAATGAATCCAACTCAATTACATTTATCAATTATTGATTGCTTGTGGGTTTTTTAAGGAAATTGCAAATTGCAATAATTGTGTGTCAATAGAATCGATAAATAACAATTTAAAGTTTTAAATTACTTTTGAGTAACCCGCACCGTTAGCACGACTATAGCTTAAGTGGATAAATAATTTCTGAAAAGAAAGTTCTGCATTGCGGGATTAAAATTAGAAATATATATATAGTAGATAAACGAAATAAACAAAATATGAATCAACAACAGCTAGCTAGTGTTCCAAATGTAAAAAAAAAAAAAAAAAAAAATGTGCCAGACTGGGATTTGAACGCTGTTATAATATCACTCTAATCGATTAAGCTACATTGTCAACAGGTCCAACTGTGCTACAGTTACATATCAAAACGTAAGATCAGGGAACGTTACTTTGTAAAGAAAAAAATATACAGACTGCAACGGGACAGGGATCCTTATAAATAAATCCTGGCAAGCTATTTTCACATTTTGTTTTGTAAGTATATATATGCATTTAAGGTAGACATGTCGAGATGGTTAGTATATGGTATATTAAAATCGTTACGAATACACTTTTTTTATGGAAGGGGATCACCGTCATAAATATTGTTTTATGTACATTTGTATTTCCTTCGTTGATATTTAAGTGTCTATGTTCCATGTTATGCATATTTGGGTTGTTGCACATTCCATGTACTTTTTATTTCATGCTATGCTAGTTTTACCGATCGCGATTTCATGTTAACTGCTTTATACAAATGTAGTGTTCAATCCATTCCAGACTTATATGATGTAAATAATCAATAAACGATATCAGTTGATTTGATGCTGTCGTCATTTTTCTATGCAAATTTTGCAGGCTAAAGGAGATTGTCATTAGATAATCTACATCTATGCATAAAATATCATCATTATTTACACGTTTTAAGGGTATAGATCACCTTTCAGTAAAAAATGCCACCCCCCAATGATGTGTTACGCTTTTTAGGGGTTTATATCAACTTTCGGTAGAAATGCCAACCCCAGTGATGATATATTATAATATCATCATTGGGGGTGGTACTTTTACCCCTAAAACGCGTAAAATTACTCTGAACATCTTAATTTAGGTCCAAATATAGCTGTAATAAATGCTTAAGACCCCGTGGATGAAATAGGAGGTTTTAATAGGAATATTTAATTGAAACTAAACGCATTCATACTTTCAACCCTAACACATTCACACTGTCATCAATATCCTCTGCTCCATAGAAAAGTTCATAGTAGATGTCCATGTAAAGATATAGTAATCTATACAATTGTGAATGGTTCAGGGTATATATTGCTAAGGGAATAATTCAAATCGAAAGATATCTTTTAATTGCTCTAAAATAATGACAAATAAATTTAGTTTGCAACACTGAACATTTTTGATCTATGCAGAATTTATAATTACCCAGATATGAAATTCCTTTCTTATGTTAAAATTTTATTTATATTTTTGAATATAAGGAAGGCACTGCAGTGTTAATTAAAGGTCAGATTTAGCATTTTCATGCATGCGTTCAGAGCAATCCTACCTGCATCATTTATTGAAGTATTCCCAATGTAATCATCATCAAACTTTATTTCCTCCAAAAAGGAGATATTTGTGTACAAGAAAAAAAAGAAAAAAATACAAAAAGGACAGAAAATGCCGCGGTAGGGCGCAGCTAAGGAACTGTGTCCTCGCGAATGCGAGTAAAGGTCTTAGTCATGGTTTCTTAAATCATTCCATTCACTTGAGTTCGCGAAGCGCGCACGACAAAGTATGCTGCATGCATCAGAAACAGTTTTTGAGTTGTATCATTCTGAAATTGGGGACCTGCTTTTGCACCTAATAAATTGTGAATAAGGGTAGCAGTGTCATGTTGATCAATTTAATTGAACACATTCAATCCAAACGTATACAGGGTCATCTGAAGAAAATGAGCCCGGAGTTCGCTGGTGCACTCGCAGGTACAGCAATAGTGAGATATGACGTCACAGAAATGATGGGAACACTTGGAGCAAAGGTTCTGGTCAGTTGCCGAAGGCTTTGCCAATAATCTGCACAATGAGTAAATTGCTTCTATGTCTCTGTTAGATTTTGCCGCGCGCAACATAATGTACGGGTTGTAGGAGGAGTGACAGTTCCTAAATATATCAAAATCAAGGTTGTTTCTTAGTCGATCTTTTAGGGTCAGGTTTTCTGTAGCCATTATAGAATTTCTCACTATTCCCTTCCACTGAAGCTTAGAGGGGAACGTGTAGTTACAAAGGTATGCATCCAAGTAAGACGACAGGTTATATTTGTAGATTATCTGCACAATATCCGGAACAAACCCTCTTTCACGAATACTTCCAACAATTTCTGTTTGCAAATGAAGGAATGAATATAGTCTTCTTGTGAAGATCTGCTTAGTTAAGAGAGACTGCTCCATCAGAACAAGCTTTCCCAGGAATATTAGCTTCCTCTTATCAATAGCTGCAGAAATTCTAATCAAACCAAGTATAGGCTCAACAATATCTGACCTGGCACGACGATCAGCTCCAAGAATGACCTTAGCAGCGTAATGTTGAAAGCGACTAAGTTTCGCGAGGTCGGTATTACCGAGTTGAACCCAGTGCTCACATCCATATAGAATTGAAGGTAGTATCACTTTCTTATAAAGACTGATTTTTACTAGAGGATTGATATCACATGCTGAGGGACAAAGCCCTATGATAGAATGTAGCGTCTTTCTCCCTTTGTCACTCGCAGCCTTTGTCATACGCATAACAAAAAAAAACACCGGCTATGGTGGATATTGTTGACGAACAAACTGATTGAGAGAATATACCCCACGTTGCCTCACCTCAGTAAATAGTGTTTTTAGCGCCCAAGGGGGCACAATTGGCAAACCCGTTGTCTGTTATTTTTCACAGCAAATTTTGCTTTCTCATCGAATGGTTAAAAAATAACAAGATAAAGCTTGTGTTTTTTGTAACTTTTGAAAAATAACCAACGAGAGTGAAAGGAATAACATATTCAACAACCACGAGTTTGTGTAACTTGTTTCTACCACAATGGAAAATATTCCGAGGAAATTGACATGTTCTGTATGCATATATATGGGTTTGTTAACAATATCAGATGGTATTTTTTTCTTTCTCTCTAAAGCTCGTGTTTTTTGTAACTTTTGAAAAATAACTAACTCGATCAGTGAAATAAATACCATATACAACAACCACGAGTTTGTGTAACCTGTTTCTACCACAATAAAAAACATTCCGAGGAAATTGACATATTCTGTATGCATATGTGTTTTGTTTACGATATCAGATGGGGCGTAAGGTAAAAGTGGGTTATTATACTCTCAATATTTCAAGTCGTTCATCTATTTTGTTTTTCAACGAATTCGTTGCCGAAACATTAAATTTGTAAAAAACAAAAAGGCCTTTTTTTAATATAAATGAGTAACTTTTTACATATGGGTCATATCACTTCGCCAGCCTTGTCAACAAAATGTGCGTATGCTATTCAAATCCGGAAATACTCCAGGTGTTTCCGACTGAGATTGTGGTAGAAACAGATCACACGACTCGTGGTTGTTGAGTATGGTATTTATTTCACTCTCATTAGTTAATTTTCAAAAATCACAGAACGACACTCGCTAAAGCTCGTGTCTTTTGTAACTTTTGAAAATTAACTAACTCGAGTGAAATAAATACCATATTCAACAACCACTCGTTGTGTAACCTCTATATGTACATTTGTCTTTAATGTGAGATTTGTCCATGAACTGCCGAATACGATTTTCGTTATTAGTAGGATACTACAGCATGGTGTTTCTGTCTATTTTGTTCCATCTTTTTAAGTACCAATGACGGTAAGTGTATGTGACACTTGTCAGCAAGGCGCACTACATAAAATGTTTATTGTATCCTTCAGTTTGATGGTGCACAAGGGAAAGGGGTTTATAGCCTCCAAAATTATATCAAATATAACTTATATGTTCATAATATATGTATTATGCGCTTCTACTGACATGACGTGACGTAAAGTACATGTAATTATACAAGACAACACTGTGAAAAATTATTTAACTAGGTTGTCCTTTCACTGTGTATGGTTTTTGAATGACATCGAAAAATATTTGCTTTAATATATAGAGGCATTAAATCGACTGTGATATTTGATATTTGTTATGTTTGGGAAACAAAAGGCAACTAAATGCAGCCATCTCTTAATTACATTGTTTTAAAGATTCAAACTAAAAACAATATCATGACTTCTCCATGGCATGAAAACAGTGGCAAACGTAACCAATCATGTCATAGCAGACTGGCTATTATATCTTATGTTAATTTTCAAAACAATTTCATATGGACACTATATATACAGAGTTTGTTATAAATGGATTCAGGCAGGCCAACCTGACATCATCGGAGAAAATCCAGAGACAATTCTCACTTACATTAAGTGACGGGGTACTCCTTGTTCTCGCATACACCTGTATATAAATATTGCGTTGAAAATATCTAACATGTCCGTAAAGATGTGTGTGTGTTTCATTTATTTTAGTTACAAACATTCAAATTGATTATCAATGTATTGGAATTACATTGTCATGCACAATTATAGTTTACCATTATTCAGCTACTTATCATGCTCTGCAAAGACAGAAAGTACGACTCCTGAAACACCCCACCTGCAAATATTTATTTTAGCCTAAATCCCCTTTACCAGAAGTGCAGAGACAAATCGCCAACACTGAGCTGCAACCCAGCATACCCAGGACCACGGGTTGAAGAAGAATTATTCTCTTCAACCCGAGACTGGGCGGTGGCCAGAGCTGAAGACACGATAGTGCCTTCTGACAGAGAGCGGTCCGACTGAGCGGACATCCGAGGAGCCATCAAAGAACCCAAAAGGGTGGTGGAATCTGGGACAGATGACGCCGAAGGTGGTGACCAAACCTCCACAAGAATCCGGGAAACGTCGGCCCTAAGGCCCCGCATACCGGACAACACATGCTGGGCCTCCACCGCAGCAGCCTCAGGGTCACACTCATCCTGGACATCTTCCTCAATGGGCAAGCCCTCCTGAGGACCGTCATCAGACGACTCGGAAAGACCAGCGTCTATATCCGAGCAACCCGGTGAAAGATGAACAACAGCATAGTCCTCTACCACACCCGCCCTCAACTTCCATAGCCTCCACACCATCCAGATCAAAAGCCAACAGAACTGCTAACACGTCTCCGCGAGGGAGAGACCCCCCCCAAGGATTCCATGACGGAAAAGCCATGGGGGTAAAACCCATATCCCAGAGGATAGGAAAAAGGTCCCGCGGACTGGGAGTGACCCCAGAACTGGCCAAACTGGCCTGCCTGAGACTGGGGCTGGCCACCTTGCACAAAGGACCGCCACTCCCTCCAGGTGGAAACCCGGACATATACGGGCTAAGTCCGTTATTGCCGGGATGCTGCCGCAACCATAAACCATCCACAGCCTGGTAAGAGCAGCCAAAGGATGGTTGCCCTCAGGCACCCGTATACCCTAAGCCAGGGGAAAACGGAGGCCGGAAACCGGCTCCCTGTCCAGCAAACCCAACACCTGGGTGAAACCCCCCACATTCTCGGCCAAATGACACTCCGGGCCGCACCTAATAGGACTGGGTCCGGGTAACTGACCAGGAGGGTAAGCCTGACCAGCATTGGTGCCGGGATTAGTGAGCTGCGCTGCCCCTCCCTTACTCCAGGGAGTTCCTGAGAGGGACTCGCCGAAGCAAGACCCCCGAGACAGGACAGAGACAGTACAGTTTGAAGCAACATTTTCCATTGATCAAACTGAATAACCAAAACCTAAATTAAGGTTATTATGATGATCACAGCCTGTTTTAACCGTCGACTTGTCCCTTTGTCAAGCTATGACTGAGTCACTTAGACATTTAGTATTCGTATGCATGAAAATAAACTTTTAATATTGTGGATATTTGATCTTAGAACAAAAATGTTTTCTCCTTTGTTAAGCTGAACATGCTTTTCATCAAATGATATCCGTTGACGTCAACAGTGTTGTTTAGCTAACACTTGCTGTGTTGTGGGAGCTCGCAATTCGCTGCAACCTTTTGAGCCAGAGATCATGACGTACTTAATGGCAAGATTTGTGTATAAATGCTGTTGAAAATTTAGGTAAATATTAATGTCACTGAAATATTTACAGGAGCTACATCTTATATAAAAATGAAGCTAAAGGTAAGGCTTTTCGTTTTAAATTTTCATCTGTCATAATTTGCATTGTTCATTGAGAAATCATAGCTAAGGCCACACGACCGAAATACTGCTTTAGAGTTTTGGCAAAAATTTGGGACGTGCTTGTGTACTTTTGTTTCCTTGTTTTGTTTCGTTTTGTCCGAAGTTTCATTTTTCCTTATGTTTTGGCAATGACCGGAACATGTTGAGTGTTTATTTATTCATTGATGCATTGTTTTAGGATGACTAAATATTTTTTCTTTAACAGTGGTTGAAACTTATATATTATATATATTTAAAGCACTTATTTAAAATTTTAACACGTTGCGTCTTGGTAGTTATGATACATTATATATGCACAGTACTGGTATGCATCACTCTTAAAAAGGTTAAATAATTCATTTATTATATCTTATATTCTAAGATACATTTTTGGAAAATTAGTTAATGGCAGAATAGAAACTGCGATAAATAAACACAGAAATAATGTAAAAATAAATCATATGTCAGTGTGTTCCCCAATCGGACGTGAAAAGGTATGAGGTCACCTGCCCGATCACTTGGGGTTCCTCCGGGTACTCTGGTTTCCTCCCTCATTAAGACCATCTGCGCGTTAGCAATCGGGCCAACAAGAGGGTTTGACATAAGTTGTAAAGACTTCATAATTGTTGTAAAAAATAAAGTGTATATGTAAGTGAGTCGTTTTTGTGCTATTATCGGTCAAAGATACCAATTTTACTTCTTTGGTAATTTATTTTTTGATAGTGTTGTTGTCCTTTTTTGTTTGTGGGTGTTTTTCCTTTTTTTTGGAGGGGGGGGGGGGGGGGGGCTTTTTAATGTAGGCAGAACAAATTCGCACAAAATCTTCCCAGTGTGTTATCTATGAATATTTGCACAATTATGTACGCTATAATTGTTTGTGTTATTTTCCACCTTTTCAGGGATCAAAAATCAACAGATCTTCAGTTAATTTTAATAAGTAATAACTTACTAATGTTGTATGAATTTCAACTTTGTTGCATACCTTTCTCAATTTGGAATATTTAATATTGCAAAATGAAAAACAACTTGCTACAGTCACAGATGGCGACAAAGTGACACTTTCAGTAATTAATCTAAAGTAAAAAAAAATTGTATTGCACAGATCATGGGATATTTAAATGGTTGACGATTTGTATTTTTTTAACTTATACATTGTTTGTTTTTCAGATACGTGTTTGCTTTTAAAAATTATCATTATTTGTATTTAAATGTTATAAAACAAAGACTTTTGAAGACGCAAGTCGTTAGCTTTGCATGTTTTAATTCTAAAGGGATTTACAAGCACTAACGTTCTTCAGTTTTGTTTTTTCTTTCTCACCTCCTTGCGGTGGCGTCTCCCGAGGTGTCGGCCTTCAGGTGGCCCTGGCAAAGCGAGAACGTTGAATCAGAAACAAACAAAATACAAACAAACTGCGGTGTTGGAAGAACGTCAGATTAGTTTTAATATGACAACAATACCAACAAATATGATTTTATGACATGTGTCTTTGGTTCATATGTCTACAGCTGATGATGATGAGGATGGCGAAATGCAGGTCACGAGTTAATTCAGGTTCAGGTTCCGAATCTGAGATCAGCTATAATGGTATGTACTCACTGGGTGGTAAAACTCACTGTAAATAGTTCCTTATAGATTTCCCGTCAAATTTTATTCTACAAAGAGTAGTTATAAATTTCACGATTACACGGAGAGTCAATCATAATTTATATATTTTTTGTTTCGAATTTTTAAGCAACCATTTCGCAATGATTAAAAGTTCCTGCTTGATTGCATTTCGTTCGTTTTAATGTTTTAATCTATTATAATAACATAACTATGTATATGATTGTTTTCAGGGAGCTCAGTGGTCGATATTAACAGCGCTGTTGTTCCTGATTATGATGGACCAACTGTGTCCAGCAATCCCAGAACAAGGAATCAGTCGTGTGACTCCCTGCTCATCGAAACCTGTCTTTCGCCACGTGGTGTCATGTATTCTCCTTTTAGTGATGGATATTCCCCGTTAAGTGGTGATAACCATAACCCGGTCATTGGCACATGCAACATATTCCATACCAGCGGGAACTATTTTATCAACACAGAAACACAGAGAGGCATGCTCTTGACAGAAAACAACTTTCCAGTAGGTACAACTATATATTATTAACTTTCATATTTATTAATAACCAATAATTATGTTGACGCTTTTGGTTCAGTATATGTACAATGATTAAATACTTTCTCAGATAAAATATCAGATACAAATAAACGCATTTGATTAATTAAAGGGTGATATAAGCGATTTAACGGATGCAAAGAAAAACTGAAACATTAACTCGAAATGAGGTGGGTTTTTTCCCCTGAATTCCTTTTGGTAACCAAAGTGTTACAATTTTGATTGAATGTCAATGTCATGAAGAAATGACGTTTATTTTTCCAGATGCCCCATTTTGAGGAAACTGCTTCGCCAAATCGAGCCCATGGTGTATTTGCGCAAACTCGATGCAAGTGGGAAGATTGTAATGAGATTGTTGAATCGGATCTGATACGCCATTTACATAACGCTCACATAAAAGGATCCAAAGAGGATGGCTTTATATGCCGATGGAGAGACTGCTATCGGAGAGGGAAATCATTGAACGACAGGTTAGTTCGTTTAATAGGTTACACATTTAAATCTGATAGATAGATTCGTGATGTCCTACTTAGGTTATGGTGTCTCCTGTCACTGTTAATATGTTTCCCATTTAATTTGTAGTTTTCTGAGATTACAATTTTGGAAACAGTTAAATGTTTTACCTTAATACATTGACTTACTTCAGGTGTGAAGAACTAATTACATTTTTACACTCCTTACCCTCCAACCGGGGTGTTACTTTACATTCAGGATACGAGAAAGCACTCCTGTAGAATTAAAACATGAATATTAAGAACTATGACATTTAAGTGCAACGCAAACTGGAATCAGGTCAATAATTGTTTGATGAATATGCAATTGATTTACGTTTTGATGTAATCATACCACTAATTCGATATATTTATTTGCGCGATATTCGTATACAGATTACTTTTTATCAACGTTAGTTGTCCATCTTATTTTGAAAATAGAAAATGTTTTAAGAAACCCATCCTTCCTTACATTTCAGATACAAGCTCCTTTCTCATGTCCATACCCATACTAATAGAGTATTCAACTGTGCGGTGTGCAGCAAAGGCTTCTCTAGAAAACAGGCACTGAAGATACATCTAACATGTCATACCGGTAAGTTTAAAACGTCACGTCTGTTCCTGATTCTTCGTTTGGCATATACTACTGTACGTAAGACTTCGTATACAATGTAAAACCAATTTTATATGAAAATGTCATAATTGTATTAGCAATTTAAAAAACATCATACGGTTCTCATCGATATCAAAGATTCGATATCAAATTCACTTATATATCAATTCCATATCTTAACTAAGACAAACAGTATTTATTTTATTCATAATTAAGCTACTGTTACCAATATTTAGAACGTAGTGAGGAGGAAACATGTCATTGTATATATATATTCGCTGTTGTTTATCTTTTTTTCACGCTTTATTTTCCTTATTACACTCCTTTTCTTAACTATGGTAGCAGAGTACAGTAGAATGGCGTGATCCTTAAACTTAAGGGCATGTCTCAGATAAATAGAGGTTACACAGCGAGTGGTTGTTGAGTATGGTATTTATTTCACTCGAGTAAGTTAATTTTCAAAAGTTACAAAATACACGAGCTTTAGCGAGTGTCTTTCTGTAACTTTTGAAAATTAACTAACAAGAGTGAAATAAATACCATACTCAACAACCACTCGCTGTGTAACCTCTATTTATCTGAGACATGCCCTTGTTTCTACCACATTCTCATGATCAGTCGGAAATAGCATACACACATGTGTTTGTTGACAAGGCTGGCGTAGTGATATGACCCATATGTAAAAAGTCACTCATTAATATTCAAAAATGACTATTTTTTTTTACAAATTTAATAATTGTCAAAGTTAATGTTTCGGCAACAACTTCATGAAAAAATATAATAGATGAACGACTTTAGATATTGAGAGTAGCAGTATTGCATTAATTTATATAAATTAACCACGGACTATATGCGCGTAAGCATATCGTACGAAGTCTGCCTCCCGCCGAGTGATGAAGACAAACGTATCGCTGTCAATGTCCAAAACCATAACAGTTAGGCCTGCGTTTCTTCTTGACGGTTCTATGATTGACGTTTATTGTGAAAGTTCAGCCATAGTCAGGCCGTCCAAATAGTGATAACGAGACGTTGGAAGAACGAAATATTTTCCAACACTGTGACAGATCTTGTTTTGGTTTCACGACCTGGACACGCGACGGTGTGACGTCGAAACGATATCGAGCGTCTGTAGCAATTTTGCCTGAAACTAACGATCAAATCTTTAAGTATCACCATCTTGTAATATTGCCTTAATAACCCCCTTTTCTGCATAACCTCACAAAGTCACCAACATTTGTCGGATGTTGACAGCAGACGACGTAAACAAAACAACATGTGGCAAAAAGCGCGTGGAAAAAGTCGTTCCGGTCAAAGTTCATCTTCTCGACCAATCAAAACTCTTGAAGGTCATATACCACGTGTGGTATATAACTAATATTTATCTAACAGTTTGCGTGTTTATACAATGATCTGAGAGTGGAATAACACAGCGTATTGTGGTAGAAACATTGATAGCGGATTTATCCTGAACAACACACCTACATATATATATATACATTTTGTTTTGATGATTTATTTTTCAAAAAGTGATTTCCCCAGATTTGGGAATTGTGAAAACCATGGTTACCACATCAAAAAATGCAAAAAACAACACATGTTTTTTAACCAAAAATTTGACCCACGCAAGTAGTATTTTTTTCTTCAAACCTGGTTTAAATTGAATATCACCTACTCGGTAACAGAAATGCTCACGTTTTAGCATAGGTCGTTCAACTGGATTTTTCACAATATTTACACATGTGCTGAGTACAAAAATAGACTATATGAAAAGCTAGCTTTTGTTGTGTAGACACAGATTTGTAAATGGCCTAAAATGTAGTGTCAAACCAAATTCGTTTTTTTTTTTTAAATGTGAAGCCCACATAGTCCACTTCATCATGTATATGCCAATTTTAGTGCTGATTTGTTTTTGAAACTTTGATACATGTAATATTACATGGATTATTCACCCATGGCCACCGTCCGCTACTATACACTGCTACCTATATGCTACTCAATATCTATATAGTATACCAGTCCTCATGCTAATGAATCATGCCTACGTAATAATTCACATACCGGGACTGCGTATTAGTGCCTTCTATTGTAGTACTGTCACAAGCCGGGGCTATAAACTTTTCCGAAATTTGAAAAGTTAATATTTACCTGATTGACATGATTTTGAGAACAGATTTTTTTTTACAGAAAAGACATATAATGTAAAGCGTGTTAATCAGAGTTTTAATTGGCTCATTCAACAGGACGAAACATATTCTATATGTAAAGTGTACCTATATTTGGCTCAGATATTGTCATAGCAAAATATAACAATGAATAGAACACAATGCATTTGGATGTAATCTACATTGAGTTTATTTGCAACTACATACTTTGTTTTAAAGGTGAGCGACCATACCTGTGTTCATTTGTGGGATGTAAAAAGACGTTCAAAAGCCCAAGTGACAGAAGTAAGCATTTCAAGACACATCAAGAGACACATCCTTACATATGTAACGTTATTGGCTGCACCAACAAATACACGGATCCAAGCACACGACGAAGGCATGAAAAGACTCATTTGAAGGATTCTGATGACAGACGTGTTTTAAAATCATCACAGAAGTCACGGTATTCCCCGACATATTGTAATTAAAAATCCATATTCAACAGAAAACATGTCTGCACGAATATCTGAGAACTGGTCACTTGTGTAGAATCGTAACTACAGGATTGCGACAAAATTGTCAAGAATAAAATCATGAATCATATAGAATAATTGATTATATATTTATGCACAATTTAAAAAGTTTCGATGACTGATATGGTGCTAGCTCTCGCCCTTAACTGTAAAAAGAACCGCAAAGCGTATAAATACAAATAAGGTGTTTTATCGACTTAAAAGATAAATGTTGATATCCATATGTGAATTCTCGTACTCGTTTTAGATGTAGTATATTAACCTATATTTATGAAGGTTTATGAAATAGAAAGCACAGATATAGTTTAATAAGGTTAATAAGATGTTCTCAATGTTCTCATACGGACAAATCTACACTCGGGTTTGGCCATGATGGCGTTATTTCTTTAACGTCTGTATTGATATTTATACATCGAATCGATTTCAGATAATAACGATTATAGAAAATGAGTGTCAATTGGATTATACGGATATCAAAAATGAAGGTTTTCAAGAACTACATTTAACTGACAACTAAGAGAGTGTAATATTGATATCAGCCGTTTGACCCGCAGGTTTGCCTTGACATATAAACTACTCTTCTTGTAAACATCCTTTCATAAGGGCATATAATTGATTGTTTGTTGGTGCATAGAAACAATTCTTCTTTTATTGCACCAGAGTTTAAACCAACTACGGCACAAAGAAAAGCGATGGCCGTTAGCAGCCGTCACATCTTATATCTTATTATGTATATATGTATGACTTGTACGTGTCCATTTTTTGAAATGTGTTCATGTACACATTTTATAACTAATATACAATGTATATATATGAATTGCACATGTGTTTGTTGTTTTTAATTTGTGCATGTTCACATCTTCTACCTTATACCGATTAATATTCCTTTCCTGATAAATGAAGTAAAGCAGAGGCCTTCTAGTTTATCTTTAACTTTTGTTAAGAATATAGACCGGTCTTTTTCATAGGACAAGTCGTGTTTATGCCAACTATTTCAAGTATTTACTTCATGATTTATGAGAGCTTGCATAGTTAGAAGAACCATAGTTGTTAAAGGACTTTTTGTATATTTAATATCTTATGTACTAAAATGAAATGTGTTTTCTCTACAGGGGAAAATAAATAGCAAGGTACTTTTTACAGTGTATATTCGACATGCCAGTAAAACAGTCCAGCTGTATCTAACGTCAAGCGAAACAGACATTTAATGAGATAAAACAATTTTGATTTCCTACTCTCACATCCCATGTGTATATGACACGATGTTTCTTTTATTAAAGAGCAAAGAAATTAAGACTTTTTGCCGCTGGAAATTCTAATTATATAGCTCAATATCCCTTCAATGATATCTAAACCTGTTCGGGGAGACATGTATTAAGGTTGATAACTGGTATTGCAACATTCTAAAGAGCACGAGAAACTAATCTACTCTTATGTGAAACATAGCAATGGTCCTAATTAATAATGTATGACGCTATATTTCATATTCCAAAAATGTATCTCTTGTAGTTTATTAATTGCAAGATGAAACAGCAATATACTGAACATTGACGAAAATTTAAATCCGAAGGGAATCGTTAGAGTTTCGCAAATAAATAAAGGTTATATTAAAGTGGTTTAAAAATTTATGAATTCCATTTAATGTGATCTTAAATTACGCAATGCATTGCATAGGAAAAGAGTCAGACCAAAATTACCTGACGAGTTAACACTTGCATGGGCTATTCATGTCAGGCGAATGTATTTTTGGACAGGTATGCGCACATGTACAATTAAATACATATTAAATTTACACAGCTGATTCGAGTCCTTTCATCGATCTGAAATTAAACCTTTCATCTGTTGAATGCAGTAAAATGTGATTATTTTTCATGCATGTAATTCTTCAAATATCATTTTAGATATTTAGATATTTTTTGTCATTATAACATATCAATGCATGTACATCGGCAGGAAGTTGAAAACAATTGTTTGTTGATATGGTTAGGCTAACGGAAACCGTACAATGTGTTAAACATGGAATTTGAATAAAAATAATGATAAAAGTGCGACAAATATTATATGTGGAAATATCAACGAAATAACAGCGAGGGAGAATGGTGAAAGCAATTTATTCGAATAGCAAAAGATGTCATATATCATTTGATCTCAATGTACCTGCCACACAGTATTATAATAAACAACCACAAAACAACAGAAATAAAGTTCGTTACAGGTAAAAATATATAAATAAATTCATTTTAAATAGATAATCTAACCGCATAGATGGTATTGAACCAAAATAAACTATTCCGTTATAACCCATACGTCACACTCGACAATGATTACAATTTAGCCGTCACTATCACTGTTTCACATGTCACCAAGATAGATATTGCCAATTTCTTTGATATGTTGCATCGATGTACGGTTACTACCTATACTCCCTATCAGAAAATCGACTCGGCCGTAATCAATATATTAATCGAAGACGAACACGAAAGGTTATTGTGGTCTGGCTATAAAGTAAGTTACGCATAATCCTACTGTCTAATTCAGGAAATAGTGTCAGAAATGCTTGCCTACAGAATACCTTCTTAGTATAAATATAGTGTGTGCTAGATTCATGCGTGACTAGCTATGTAAACTTGGTTATCTATGTACTGTAAAGCGCTTTAGAGTGGCTTATTCCGTCTTTGCGTATTGCAGAGTTATCTTTTCTTAGGAGCAGGTATTGATTGTTACGTCATTGGTTTGTGTGAGAAAATTACGTCGTTTTCTCAAAAATTGATGACGTTACCCTCACAAACAAGTGACGTAACAATCAATACCTACTCCTTGGAGAAGATAACTCTGCAATACGCAAAGACAGAATATTAGCTTGATAGGGCGCTATATCAAATGTTGTATATTTATTTATTTATTTAATGAGACTATTTGGGGCAGAGGGGCATTATCAAAATTCTTCTCCTTTTGTATGATTTGAGAGATTTCAAACAAATTAAGAGCATCCTTGGGCAAAAGGGACTCAATTTATGTAAATAGAGGGTTGCTTTTAGGGGTCAGAAAGAATGGACCTAATGAGAGACAGAGCAAACATTTGGAAATAGTTGTTATATGTAATAAGAATTCTTTTCCGTGGTTGCTTTATTATCCAGGTGAGCGTTACAGGCCCTCTAGGCCTATTGTTTTAATAATTATTGAAAGATATCTTGATTATAAACAATCTGATATTGAAAAGTTTGTTATCGATAAGAAGGTTGATGGATTATTCATAAAGAAATAAAACATCACCAAAGTAGGAGTTTAGATATCATTATATATTCAGAGAAAAAAAAACAATTTTTGCACTTGAGGTTACTTTAAGCAGAAATTCATTTACCTAGATAAAGTTTGGCACTGCAGTGAAATAAACCTGTGCCTGGGAGCTAACATCTCCTGAACAAGGGACAGCCACAGTATCTTACCTGTAGGTGTGTACTGTGTTCTAATTTACGTGTATACCTGCTGGACAGATAAAGGAAAGGGCTGGATTAAGTTCCCTTACACAAGGTGAATAAGATTATGTACAGCTATCAGAATCCCATGTGACCAGAGCTGAATAGTCAAAGCCCATATAGGTAGAAAATAAATTGAAAAGAAAATAAGTCAGTGGGTTGTCACATTGCCCTAGCAACCGCATATAAAGCTGTCACTGAAGTGTTTTAACTTGCAGTTCCCCGAGATCATACTTATTTTATTGTTTGTAATGGTGTACAAGAAAAAGATGTTGAATTGCATTGGTAAATCATAATTTATTTCATTTGTATAACATTTTACCCACAGGTGTGTATACTTGATGAAGAACGGTTATATAATTTTTGTGTGTAATATTTCATTTTGATATGTTCACAACCAAGTTTGTTACATATCAATCAGTAAAGGTCAAAACAGTGTTATTAATCAACATTCGTAATATTTACGTATTTGTTTCTTGTTCGCACAAATACAATGTCCAAAAACTAAATTAAGGTTATTATGATGATCACAGCCTGTTTTAACCGTCGACTTGTCCCTTTGTCATGAAAATAAACTTTTAATATTGTGGATATTTGATCATAGAACAAAAAAAAAAATCTCCTTTGTTAAGCTGAACATTTTTTTCAGCAAATGTCATATTCGTTGACGTCAACAGTGTTTTTTAGTTAACACTTGTTGTGTTGTGTTAGTTCGCAATTCGCTGCAACCTTTTGAAAAGATCATGACGTACTTAATGACAAGATTTGTGTATAAATGCTGTTGAAACTTTAGGTAAATATTAATGTCACTGACATATTTACAGGAGCTACATCTTATATAAAAATGAAGCTAAAGGTAAGGCTTTCCTTTTTAAATTTTCATCTGTAGTAATTTGCATTGTTCATTGAGAAATCATAGCTAAGGCCATACGACCGAAATACTGCTTTAGAGTTTTGGTAAAAATTTGGGACGTGCTTGTGTACTTTTGTTTCATTGTTTTGTTTCGTTTTGTCCGAAGTTTCATTATTCCTTTTGTTTTGGCAATGACCGGAACATGTTGAGTGTTTATTTATTCATTGATGCATTTTTTACGATGACTGAATTTTTTTTTTACTTTAACAGTGGTTAAAACCTATATATTATATATATTTAAAGCACTTATTTCGAATTTTAACACGTTGCGTCTTGGTAGTTATGATACATTATATATGCACAGTACTGGTATGCATCACTCTTAAGAATGTAATCCTCTGAGATATTAAATAATTCATTTATTATATTTTATATTCTTAAATACGTTTATTTTTTTAGTAAATGGCAGAATAGAAACTGCGATAAATAAACACAGAAATAATGTAAAAATAAATCATTTCAATTTAGGCAGACCAAATTCGCACATTATCTTCCCAGTCTGTTATCTATGTATATTTGCACAATTATGAACGCTATAATTGTTTGTGTTATTTCCCCCCTTTTTCAGGGATCAAAAATCAACAGAGCTTTAGTTAATTTTAATAATTAATAACTTACTAATGTTGTATGAATTTCAACTTTGTTGCATATTCTTTTCTCAATTTGAAATATTGAATATTGCAAAATGAAAAAGAACTTGCTACAGTCACATATGGCGACAAAGTGACACTTTCAGTAATTAATCTAAAGTAAAAAAAAAATGTATTGCACAGATCATGGGATATTTAAATGGCTGACGATTTGTAATGTGTTAAAACTTATATATTGTTTATTTTTCAGATACGTGTTTGCTTTTAAAAATTATCATTATTTGTATTTAAATGTTATAAAACAAAGACTTTTGAAGACGCAAGTCGTTAGCTTTGCATGTTTTAATTCTAAAGGGATTTACAAGCACTAACGTTCTTCAGTTTTGTTTTTTCTTTCGCACCTCCTTGCGGTGGCGTCTCCCGAGGTGTCGGCCTTCAGGTGGCCCTGGCAAAGCGAGAACGTTGAACCAGAAACAAACAAAATACAAACAAACTGCGGTGTTGGAAGAACGTCAGATTAGTTTTGATATGACAACAATACCAACAAATATGATTTTATAACATGTGTCTTTGGTTCATATGTCTACAGCTGATGATGATGAGGATGGCGAAACGTAGGTCACGAGTTAATTCAGGTTCATGTTCCGAATCTGAGACCAGCTATAATGGTATGTACTCACTGGGTGGTAAAACATCACTGTAAATAGTAACTTATAGATTTCCCGTCAACTTTTATTCTACAAAGAGTAGTTATAAATTTCGCGATTACACGGAGAGTCAATCATAATTTATATATTTTTCTTTCGAATTTGTAAGCAACCATTTCGCAATGATTAAAAGTTTCTGCTTGAATAACGAGTTACTTTTTGGGGGAAATCCTGATAAACACTTTGGATTTCATTCATTCGCTTTGTATTCGTTCACTGGAAATAAAAACTGATAAAACGTATGATGCCTCACCAGGTGAATTAGTTAAGATCCTTTAAGTATCTGCAAATGACTCGCAAACAGTGGTAATATTAAGCTGTGATATAAATGAATAAACACACGAAGGATATTCATAGTATCGCGATTCATGAATGGAGTGAACATTTGAATATCTTATCTTTTACAAGCGAAAACATAAAAATAATTTATTTCATGAGCTAAACATAATTGTTATTAAGATACCAAGATTTTTTCTATAAAGACATTGAAACCGTGAACAGAGCATCTGACTGCACCAAAAAATCAGACAAGTCATATTGCATCGCCCTATAACAGTGAGAACGTCAGGGCGTCGTTTTAACATCTCAATAGGTGATGACTATTTTTGTTTTGTTATTTATCACAGTAATTCAGGCTTTCTTAATAGTCGATTTGGTGGGAAAAGTTAGAACGTGACGTTTGTCACAGTACAAAAAATTGTCGATTACATTTTAAAGTTCAAGAGGAAAAAACAGTCAAAAATGGTAACATCTTATATGTGTGGTAGAAAAATGTAATAAAGCATTTAATTGTTAATTTGCATTTCGTTCGTTTAAATGTTTTAATCTATTATAATAACATAACTATGTATATGATTGTTTTCAGGGAGCTCAGTGGTCAATATTAACAGTGCTGTTGTTCCTGATTATGATGGACCAACTGTGTCCAGCAATCCCAGAACAAGGAAACGGTCGTGTGACTCCCTGCTCATCGAAACCTGTCTTTCGCCACGTGGTGTCATGTATTCTCCCTTTAGTGATGGATATTCCCCGTTAAGTGGTGATAACCATAACCCGGTCATTGGCACATGCAACATATTCCATACCAGCGGGAACTATTTTATCAACACAGAAACACAGAGAGGCATGCTCTTGACAGAAAACAATTTTCCAGTAGGTACAACTATATATTATTAACTTTCATATTTATTAATAACCAATAATTATGTTGACGCTTTGGTTCAGTATATGTACAATGATTAAATACTTTCTCAGATGAAAATATCAGATAAAATTAAACGCATTTGATTAATTAAAGGATGATATAAGCGATTTAAACTGACACATTAACTCGAAATGAAGTGGTTTTTTCCCTGAATTCCTTTTGGTAACCAAAGTGTTACAATTTTGATTGAATGTCAATGTCATGAAGAAATGACGTTTATTTTTCCAGATGCCCCATTTTGAGGAAACTGCTTCACCAAATCGAATCCATAGTGTATTTGCGCAAACTCGATGCAAGTGGGAAGATTGTAATGAGATTGTTGAATCGGATCTGATACGCCATTTACATAACGCTCACATAAAAGGATCCAAAGAGGATGGCTTTATATGCCGATGGAGAGACTGCTATCGGAGAGGGAAATCATTGAACGACAGGTTAGTTCGTTTAATAGGTTACACATTTAAATCTGATAGATAGATTCGTGATGTCCTACTTAGGTTATGGTCTCTCCTGTCACTGTTAATATGTTTCCCATTTAATTTGTAGTTTTCTGAAATTACAATTTTGGAAACAGTTAAATGTTTTACCTTAATACATTGACTTACTTCAGGTGTGAAGAACTAATTACATTTTTACACTCCTTACCCTCCAACCGGGGTGTTACTTTACATTCAGGATACGAGAAAGCACTCCTGTAGAATTAAAACATGAATATTAAGAACTATGACATTTAAGTGCAACGCAAACTGGAATCAGGTCAATAATTGTTTGATGAATATGCAATTGATTTACGTTTTGATGTAATCATACCACTAATTCGATATATTTATTTGCGCGATATTCGTATACAGATTACTTTTTATCAACGTTAGTTGTCCATCTTATTTTGAAAATAGAAAATGTTTTAAGAAACCCATCCTTCCTTACATTTCAGATACAAGCTCCTTTCTCATGTCCATACCCACACTAATAGAGTATTCAACTGTGTGGTGTGCAGCAAAGGCTTCTCTAGAAAACAGGCACTGAAGATACATCTAAGATGTCATACCGGTAAGTTTAAAACATCACGTCTGTTCCTGATTCTTCGTTTGGCATATACTACTGTACGTAAGACTTCGTATACAATGTAAAACCAATTTTATATGAAAATGTCATAATTGTATTAGCAATTTAAAAAACATCATACGGTTCTCATCGATATCAAAGATTCGATATCAAATTCACTTATATATCGATTCCATATCTTAACTAAGACAAACATTATTTATTTTATTCATAAATAAAGCTACTGTTACCAATATTTAGCACGTAGTGAGGAGGAAACATGTCATTGTATATATATATTCGCTGTTGTTTATCTATTTTTCACGCTTTATTTTCCTTATTACACTCCTCTTCTTAACTATAGTAGCAGCGTACAGTAGAATGGCGTGATCCTTAAACTTATGGGCATGGTTCAGATAAATAGAGGTTACACAACGAGTGGTTGTTGAGTATGGTATTTATTTCACTCGAGTAAGTTAATTTTCAAAAGTTACAAAATACACGAGCTTTAGCGAGTGTCTTTCTGTAACTTTTGAAAATTAACTAACGAGAGTGAAATAAATACCATACTCAACAACCACGAGTCGTGTGATCTGTTTCTACCACATTCTCATGATCAGTCGGAAATAATATGCACACATGTGTTTGTTGACAAGGCTGGCGTAGTGATATGACCCATATGTAAAAAGTCATTCATTAATATTCAAAAGTGACTATTTTTTTTTTACAAATTTAATAATTGTCAAAGTTAATGTTTCGGCAACAACTTCATGAAAAAATATAATAGATGAACGACTTTAAATATTGAGAGTAGCAGTATTGCATTAATTTATATAAATTAACCACGGACTATATGCGCGTAAGCATATCGTACGAAGTCTGCCTCCCGCCAAGTGATGGAGACGAACGTATCGCTGTCAATGTCCAAAACCATTACAGTTAGGCCTACGTTTCTTCTTGACGGTTCTATGGTTGACGTTTATTGTGAAAGTTCAAATAGTGATAACGAGACGTTGGGGGAACGAAATATTTTCCGACACTGTGACAGATCTTGTTTTGGTTTCACGACCTGGACACGCGACGGTGTGACGTCGAAACGATATCGAGCGTCTGTAGCAATTTTGCCTGAAACTAACGATCAAATCTTTAAGTATAACCTTCTTTTAATATTGCCTTAATAACCCCCTTTTCTGCATAACCTCACAAAGTCACCAACATTTGTCGGATGTTGACAGCAGACGACGTAAACAAAACAACATGTGGCAAAAAGCGCATGGAAAAAGTCGTTCCGGTCAAAGTTCATCTTCTCGACCAATCAAAACTCTTGAAGGTCATATACCACGTGTGGTATATAACTCATATTTATCCAGCAGTTTGCGTGTTTATACAATGATCTGAGAGGGGAATAACACAGCGTATTGTGGTAGAAACATTGATAGCGGATTTATCCTGAACAACACATCTACACACATATATATATATATATTTGCAAACTACATTTTGAATACATTTTGTTTAGATGATTTGTTTTTTTCAAAAAGTGATTTCCCCAGTTTTGGGAATTGTGAAAACCATGGTTACCACATCAAAAAATGCAATGTTTTTTAACCAAACATTTGACCCACGCAAGTAGTATTTTTTTCTTCAAACCTGGTTTAAATTGAATATCACCTACTCGGTAACAGAAATGCTCACGTTTTAGCATAGGTCGTTCAACTGGATTTTTCACAATATTTACACATGTGCTGAGTACAAAAATAGACTATATAAAAAACTAGCTTTTGTTGTGTAGACACAGATTTGTAAATGACCTAAAATGTAGTGTCAAAGCAAATTCGATTTTTTTTTAAATGTGAAGCCCACATAGTCCACTTCATTATGTATATGCCAATTTTAGTAATGATTTGTTTTTGAAACTTTGATACATGTAATATTACATGGATTATTCACCCATGGCCACCGTCCGCTACTGTACACTGCTACCTATATGATACTCAATATCTATATAGTATACCAGTCCTCATGCTAATGAATCGTGCCTACGTAATAATTCATATACCGGGACTGCGTATTAGTGCCGTCTATTGTAGTACTGTCACAAGCCGGGGCTATAAACTTGTCCGAAATTTGAAAAGTTAATATTCACCTGATTGACATGATTTTGAGAACAGAAAAAAAATACAGAAAAGACATATAATGTATAGCGTGTTAATCAGAGTTTTAATTGGCTCATTCAACAGGACGAAACATATTCTATATGTAAAGTGTAATTATATTTGGCTCAGATATTGTCATAGCAAAATATAACAATGAATAGAACACAATGCATTTGGATCTAACCTACATTGATTTTGATAAGTTTATTTGCAACTACATATTTTGTTTTAAAGGTGAGCGACCATACCTGTGTTCATTTGTGGGATGTAAAAAGACGTTCAAAAGCCCCAGTGACAGAAGTAAGCATTTCAAGACCCATCAAGAGACGCATCCTTACATATGTAACTTTATTGGCTGCACCAACAAATACACGGATCCAAGCACACGACGAAGGCATGAAAAGAAGCATTTGAAGGATTCTGAAGACAGACGTGTTTTAAAATCATCACAGAAGTCACGGTATTCCCCGACATACTGTAATTAAAAATCCATATTCATCAGAAAACATGTCTACACGAATATCTGAGAACTGGTCACTTGTGTAGAATCGTAACTACAGGATTGCGACAAAATTGTCAAGAATAAAATCATGAATCATATAGAATAATTGATTATATATTTATGTACAATTTAAAAAGTTTCGATGACTGATATGGTGCTAGCTCTCGCCCTTAACTGTAAAAAGAACCGCAAAGCGTGTAAATACACTTCGGTGTTTTATCGACTTAAAAGATAAATGTTGATATCCATATGTGAATTCTCGTACTCGGGTAGATGTAGTATATTATCCTATATTTATGAAGGTTTAAGAAATAGAAAGTACAAACATAGTTTAATAAGGTTGATAAGATGTTCTCAATGTTCTCATAAGGACAAATCTACACTCGTGTTTGGCCATGATGGCGTTATTTCTGTGACGTCTGTATTGATATTTATACATCGAATCGATTTCAGATAATAACGATTATAAAAAAATGAGTGTCAATTGGATTATACGGGATATAAGAAATGAAGGTTTTTCAAGAATTACATTTAACTGACAACTAAAAGAGTGTATTATTGATATCAGCTGTTTGACCCGAAGATTTGCCTTGACATATAAACTACTCTTCTTGTAAACATCCTTTCATAAGGGCATATAATTGATTGTTTGTTGGTGCATAGAAACAATTCTTTTTTTATTGCACCAGAGTTTAAACCAACTACGGCACAAAGAAAAGCGATGGCCAATAGCGGCGTCACATCTTATATCTTATTATGTATATATGTATGACTTGTACGTGTCCATTTTTTGAAATGTGTTCATGTACACATTTTATAACTAATATACAATGTATATATATGAATTGCAAATGTATTTGTTGTTTTTAATTTGTGCATGTACACATCTTCTACCTTATACCGATTAATATTCCTTTCCTGATAAATGAAGTAAAGCAGACGCCTTCTAGTTTATCTTTAACTTTTGTTAAGAATATAGACCTGTCTTTTTCATAGGACAAGTCGTGTTTATGCCAACTATTTCAAGTATTTACTTCATGATTTATGAGAGCTTGCATAGTTAGAAGAACCATAGTTGTAAAAGGACTTTTTGTATATTTAATATCTTATGTACTAAAATGAAATTTGTTTTCTCTACAGGTGAAAATAAATAGCAAGGTACTTTTTACAGTGTATATTCGACATGCCAGTAAAACAGTCCAGCTGTATCTAACGTCAAGCGAAACAGACATTTAATGAGATAAAACAATTTTGATTTCCTACTCTCACATCCCATGTGTATATGATACGATGTTTCTTTTATTAAAGAGCAAAGAAATTAAGACTTTTTGCCGCTGGAAATTCTAATTATATAGCTCAATATCCCTTCAATGATATCTAAACCTGTTCGGGGAGACATGTATTAAGGTTGATAGCTGGTATTGCAACATTCTAAAGAGTACGAGAAACTAATCTACTCTTATGTGAAACATAGCGATGGTCCTAATTAATAATGTATTACGCTATATTTCATATTCCAAAAATGTATCTCTTGTAGTTTATTAAATGCAAGATGAAACAGCAATATACTGAACATTGACGAAAATTTAAATGCGAAGAGAATCGTGGGAGTTTCGCAAATAAATGAAGGTTATATTAAAGTGGTTTAAAAATTTATGAATTCCATTTAATGTGATCTTAAATTACGCAATGCATTGCATAGGAAAAAGGTCAGACCAAAATTACCTGACGAGTTAACACTTGCATGGGCTATTCATGTCAGGCGAATGTATTTTTGGACAGGTATGCGCACATGTACAATTAAATACATATTAAATTTACACAGCTGATTCGAGTCCTTTCATCGATCTGAAATTAAACCTTTCATCTGTTGAATGCAGTAAAATGTGATTATTTTTCATGCATGTAATTCTTCAAATTTAAATATCATTTTAGATATTTAGATATTTTTTGTCTTTATAACATATCAATGCATGTACATCGGCAGGAAGTTGAAAACAATTGTTTGTTGATATGGTTAGGCTAACGGAAACCGTACAATGTGTTAAACATGGAATTTGAATAAAATTAATGATAAAAGTGCGACAAATATTATATGTGGAAATATCAACGAAATAACAGCGAGGGAGAATGGTGAAAGCAATTTATTCGAATAGCAAAAGATGTCATATATCATTTGATCTCAATGTACCTGCCACACAGTATTATAATAAACAACCACAAAACAACAGAAATAAAGTTCGTTACAGGTAAAAATATATAAATAAATTCATTTTAAATAGATAATCTAACCGCATAGATGGTATTGAACCAAAATAAACTATTCCGTTATAACCCATACGTCACACTCGACAATGATTACAATTTAGCCGTCACTATCACTGTTTCACATGTCACCAAGATAGATATTGCCAATTTCTTTGATATGTTGCATCGATGTACGGTTACTACCTATACTCCCTATCAGAAAATCGACTCGGCCGTAATCAATATATTAATCGAAGACGAACACGAAAGGTTATTGTGGTCTGGCTATAAAGTAAGTTACGCATAATCCTACTGTCTAATTCAGGAAATAGTGTCAGAAATGCTTGCCTACAGAATACCTTCTTAGTATAAATATAGTGTGTGCTAGATTCATGCGTGACTAGCTATGTAAACTTGGTTATCTATGTACTGTAAAGCGCTTTAGAGTGGCTTATTCCGTCTTTGCGTATTGCAGAGTTATCTTTTCTTAGGAGCAGGTATTGATTGTTACGTCATTGGTTTGTGTGAGAAAATTACGTCGTTTTCTCAAAAATTGATGACGTTACCCTCACAAACAAGTGACGTAACAATCAATACCTACTCCTTGGAGAAGATAACTCTGCAATACGCAAAGACAGAATATTAGCTTGATAGGGCGCTATATCAAATGTTGTATATTTATTTATTTATTTAATGAGACTATTTGGGGCAGAGGGGCATTATCAAAATTCTTCTCCTTTTGTATGATTTGAGAGATTTCAAACAAATTAAGAGCATCCTTGGGCAAAAGGGACTCAATTTATGTAAATAGAGGGTTGCTTTTAGGGGTCAGAAAGAATGGACCTAATGAGAGACAGAGCAAACATTTGGAAATAGTTGTTATATGTAATAAGAATTCTTTTCCGTGGTTGCTTTATTATCCAGGTGAGCGTTACAGGCCCTCTAGGCCTATTGTTTTAATAATTATTGAAAGATATCTTGATTATAAACAATCTGATATTGAAAAGTTTGTTATCGATAAGAAGGTTGATGGATTATTCATAAAGAAATAAAACATCACCAAAGTAGGAGTTTAGATATCATTATATATTCAGAGAAAAAAAAACAATTTTTGCACTTGAGGTTACTTTAAGCAGAAATTCATTTACCTAGATAAAGTTTGGCACTGCAGTGAAATAAACCTGTGCCTGGGAGCTAACATCTCCTGAACAAGGGACAGCCACAGTATCTTACCTGTAGGTGTGTACTGTGTTCTAATTTACGTGTATACCTGCTGGACAGATAAAGGAAAGGGCTGGATTAAGTTCCCTTACACAAGGTGAATAAGATTATGTACAGCTATCAGAATCCCATGTGACCAGAGCTGAATAGTCAAAGCCCATATAGGTAGAAAATAAATTGAAAAGAAAATAAGTCAGTGGGTTGTCACATTGCCCTAGCAACCGCATATAAAGCTGTCACTGAAGTGTTTTAACTTGCAGTTCCCCGAGATCATACTTATTTTATTGTTTGTAATGGTGTACAAGAAAAAGATGTTGAATTGCATTGGTAAATCATAATTTATTTCATTTGTATAACATTTTACCCACAGGTGTGTATACTTGATGAAGAACGGTTATATAATTTTTGTGTGTAATATTTCATTTTGATATGTTCACAACCAAGTTTGTTACATATCAATCAGTAAAGGTCAAAACAGTGTTATTAATCAACATTCGTAATATTTACGTATTTGTTTCTTGTTCGCACAAATACAATGTCCAAAAACTAAATTAAGGTTATTATGATGATCACAGCCTGTTTTAACCGTCGACTTGTCCCTTTGTCATGAAAATAAACTTTTAATATTGTGGATATTTGATCATAGAACAAAAAAAAAAATCTCCTTTGTTAAGCTGAACATTTTTTTCAGCAAATGTCATATTCGTTGACGTCAACAGTGTTTTTTAGTTAACACTTGTTGTGTTGTGTTAGTTCGCAATTCGCTGCAACCTTTTGAAAAGATCATGACGTACTTAATGACAAGATTTGTGTATAAATGCTGTTGAAACTTTAGGTAAATATTAATGTCACTGACATATTTACAGGAGCTACATCTTATATAAAAATGAAGCTAAAGGTAAGGCTTTCCTTTTTAAATTTTCATCTGTAGTAATTTGCATTGTTCATTGAGAAATCATAGCTAAGGCCATACGACCGAAATACTGCTTTAGAGTTTTGGTAAAAAATTGGGACGTGCTTGTGTACTTTTGTTTCATTGTTTTGTTTCGTTTTGTCCGAAGTTTCATTTTTCCTTTTGTTTTGGCAATGACCGGAACCTGTTGAGTGTTTATTTATTCATTGATGCATTTTTTTTTCACGATGACTCAATATTTTTTTACTTTAACAGTGGTTAAAACCTATATATTATATATATTTAAAGCACTTATTTCGAATTTTAACACGTTGCGTCTTGGTAGTTATGATACATTATATATGCACAGTACTGGTATGCATCACTCTTAGGGATGTACTCCTCTGAGATGTTAAATAATTCATTTATTATATTTTATATTCTTAGATACATTTATTTTTTTAGTAAATGGCAGAATAGTAACTGCGATAAATAAACACAGAAATAATGTAAAAATAAATCATTTCAATTTAGGCAGACCAAATTCGCACAATATCTTCCAAGTGTGTTATCTATGTATATTTGCACAATTATGAACGCTATAATTGTTTGTGTTATTTCCCCCCTTTTTCATGGATCAAAAATCAACAGAGGTTTAGTTACTTTTAATAATTAATAACTTACTAATGTTGTATGAATTTCAACTTTGTTGCATATTCTTTTCTCAATTTGAAATATTGAAAATTGCAAAATGAAAAAGAACTTGCTACAGTCACATATGGCGACAAAGTGACACTTTCAGTAATTAATCTAAAGTAAAAAAAAAAAATGTATCGCACAGATCATGGGATATTTAAATGGCTGACGATTTGTATTGTTTTAAAACTTATACATTGTTTATTTTTCAGATACGTGTTTGCTTTTAAAAATTATCATTATTTGTATTTAAATGTTATAAAACAAAGACTTTTGAAGACGCAAGTCGTTGGCTTTGCATGTTTTAATTCTAAAGGGATTTACAAGCACTAACGTTCTTCAGTTTTGTTCTTTCTTTTTCACCTCCTTGCGGTGGCGTCTCCCGAGGTGTCGGCCTTCAGGTGGCCCTGGCAAAACGAGAACGTTGAACCAGAAACAAACAAAATACAAACAAACTGCGGTGTTGGAAGAACGTCAGATTAGTTTTGATATGACAACAATACCAACAAATATGATTTTATAACATGTGTCTTTGGTTCATATGTTTACAGCTGATGATGATGAGGATGGCGAAACGTAGGTCACGAGTTAATTCAGGTTCAGGTTCCGAATCTGAGACCAGCTATAATGGTATGTACTCACTGGGTGGTAAAACATCACTGTAAATAGTAACTTATAGATTTCCCATCAACTTTTATTCTACAAAGAGTAGTTATAAATTTCGCGATTACACGGAGAGTCAATCATAATTTATATATGTTTTCTTTCGAATTTTTAAGTAACCATTTCGCAATGATTAAAAGTTCCTGCTTGAATAACGAGTTACTTTTGGGGGGAAATCCTGATAAACACTTTGGATTTCATTCATTCGCTTTGTATTCGTTCACTGGAAATAAAAACTGATAAAACGTATGATGCCTCACCAGGTGAATTAGTTAGGATCCTTTAAGTATCTGCAAATGACTCGCACACAGTGGTAATATTAAGCTGTGACATAAATGAATAAACACACGAAGGATATTCATAGTATCGCGATTCATGAATGGAGTGAATATTTGAATATCTTATCTTTTACAAGCGAAAACATAAAAATAATTTATTTCATGAGCTAATCATAATTGGTATTAAGATACCATGATTTTTTCTATGAAGACATTGAAACCGTGACAGAGCATCTGACTGCACCAAAAAATCAGACCAAGTCATATTGCATCGCCCTATAACAGTGAGAACGTCAGGGCGTCGTTTTAACATCTCAATAGGTGATGACTATTTTTGTTTTGTTATTTATCACAGTAATTCAGGCTTTCTTAATAGTCGATTTGGTGGGAAAAGTTAGAACGTGATGTTTGTCACAGTACAAAAAATTGTCGATTACATTTTAAAGTTCAAGAGGAAAAAACAGTCAAAAATGGTAACATCTTAAATGTGTGGTAGAAAAATGTAATAAAACATTTAATTGTTAATTTGCATTTCGTTCGTTTTAATGTTTTAATCTATTATAATAACATAACTATGTATATGATTGTTTTCAGGGAGCTCAGTGGTCGATATTAACAGCGCTGTTGTTCCTGATTATGATGGACCAACTGTGTCCAGCAATCCCAGAACAAGGAATCAGTCGTGTGACTCCCTGCTCATCGAAACCTGTCTTTCGCCACGTGGTGTCATGTATTCTCCTTTTAGTGATGGATATTCCCCGTTAAGTGGTGATAACCATAACCCGGTCATTGGCACATGCAACATATTCCATACCAGCGGGAACTATTTTATCAACACAGAAACACAGAGAGGCATGCTCTTGACAGAAAACAACTTTCCAGTAGGTACAACTATATATTATTAACTTTCATATTTATTAATAACCAATAATTATGTTGACGCTTTTGGTTCAGTATATGTACAATGATTAAATACTTTCTCAGATAAAATATCAGATACAAATAAACGCATTTGATTAATTAAAGGGTGATATAAGCGATTTAACGGATGCAAAGAAAAACTGAAACATTAACTCGAAATGAGGTGGGTTTTTTCCCCTGAATTCCTTTTGGTAACCAAAGTGTTACAATTTTGATTGAATGTCAATGTCATGAAGAAATGACGTTTATTTTTCCAGATGCCCCATTTTGAGGAAACTGCTTCGCCAAATCGAGCCCATGGTGTATTTGCGCAAACTCGATGCAAGTGGGAAGATTGTAATGAGATTGTTGAATCGGATCTGATACGCCATTTACATAACGCTCACATAAAAGGATCCAAAGAGGATGGCTTTATATGCCGATGGAGAGACTGCTATCGGAGAGGGAAATCATTGAACGACAGGTTAGTTCGTTTAATAGGTTACACATTTAAATCTGATAGATAGATTCGTGATGTCCTACTTAGGTTATGGTGTCTCCTGTCACTGTTAATATGTTTCCCATTTAATTTGTAGTTTTCTGAGATTACAATTTTGGAAACAGTTAAATGTTTTACCTTAATACATTGACTTACTTCAGGTGTGAAGAACTAATTACATTTTTACACTCCTTACCCTCCAACCGGGGTGTTACTTTACATTCAGGATACGAGAAAGCACTCCTGTAGAATTAATACATGAATATTAAGAACTATGACATTTAAGTGCAACGCAAACTGGAATCAGGTCAATAATTGTTTGATGAATATGCAATTGATTTACGTTTTGATGTAATCATACCACTAATTCGATATATTTATTTGCGCGATATTCGTATGCAGATTACTTTCTATCAACGTTAGTTGATCATCTTATTTTGAAAATAGAAAATGTTTTAAGAAACCCATCCTTCCTTACATTTCAGATACAAGCTCCTTTCTCATGTCCATACCCATACTAATAGAGTATTTAACTGTGTGGTGTGCAGCAAAGGCTTCTCTAGAAAACAGGCACTGAAGATACATCTAAGATGTCATACCGGTAAGTTTAAAACGTCACGTCTTTTCCTGATTCTTCGTTTGGGATATACTACTGTACGTAAGACTTCGTATACAATGTAAAACCAATTTTATATGAAAATGTCATAATTGTATTAGCAATTTAAAAAACATCATACGGTTCTCATCGATATCAAAGATTCGATATCAAATTCACTTATATATCGATTCCATATCTTAACTAAGACAAACATTATTTATTTTATTCATAAATAAAGCTACTGTTACCAATATTTAGCACGTAGTGAGGAGGAAACATGTCATTGTGTATATATATTCGCTGTTGTTTATCTATTTTTCACGCTGTATTTTCCTTATTACACTCCTCTTCTTAACTATGGTAGCAGAGTACAGTAGAATGGCGTGATTCTTAAACTTATGGGCATGGTTCAGATAAATAGAGGTTACACAACGAGTGGTTGTTGAGTATGGTATTTATTTCACTCGAGTAAGTTAATTTTCAAAAGTTACAAAATACACGAGCTTTAGCGAGTGTCTTTCTGTAACTTTTGAAAATTAACTAACGAGAGTGAAATAAATACCATACTCAACAACCACGAGTCGTGTGATCTGTTTCTACCACATTCTCATGATCAGTCGGAAATAACATACACACATGTGTCTGTTGACAAGGCTGGCGTAGTGATATGACCCATATGTAAAAAGTCATTCATTAATATTCAAAAATGACTATTTGTTTTACAAATTTAATAATTGTCAAAGTTAATGTTTCGGGAACAACTTCATGAAAAAATATAATAGATGAACGACTTTAAATATTGAGAGTAGCAGTATTGCATTAATTTATATAAATTAACCACGGACTATATGCGCGTAAGCATATCGTACGAAGTCTGCCTCCCGCCAAGTGAAGGAGACGAACGTATCGCTGTCTATGTCCAAAACCATTACAGTTAGGCCTACGTTTCTTCTTGACGGTTCTATGGTTGACGTTTATTGTGAAAGTTCAAATAGTGATAACGAGACGTTGGGGGAACGAAATATTTTCCGACACTGTGACAGATCTTGTTTTGGTTTCACGACCTGGACACGCGACGGTGTGACGTCGAAACGATATCGAGCGTCTGTAGCAATTTTGCCTGAAACTAACGATCAAATCTTTAAGTATCACCTTCTTTTAATATTGCCTTAAAAAAAAACTTTTCTGCATAAGCTCACAAAGTCACCAACATTTGTCGGATGTTGACAGCAGACGACGTAAACAAAACAACATGTGGCAAAAAGCGCATGGAAAAAGTCGTTCCGGTCAAAGTTCATCTTCTCGACCAATCAAAACTCTTTAAGGTCATATACCACGTGTGGTATATAACACATATTTATCCAGCAGTTTGCGTGTTTATACAATGATCTGAGAGTGGAATAACACAGCGTATTGAGGTAGAAACATTGATAGCGGATTTATCCTGAACAACACATTTACATATATATATATATATTTACAAACTACATTTTGAATACATTTTGTTTAGATGATTTCTTTTTTTCAAAAGGTGATTTCCCCAGTTTTGGGAATTGTGAAAACCATGGTTACCACATCAAAAAATGCAAAAAAACAACAACATGTTTTTTAACCAAAAATTTGACTCACGCAAGTAGTATTTTTTTCTTCAAACCTGGTTTAAATTGAATATCACCTACTCGGTAACAGAAATGCTCACGTTTTAGCAGAGGTCGTTCAACTGGATTTTTCACAATATTTACACATGTGCTGAGTACAAAAATAGACTATATGAAAAGCTAGCTTTTGTTGAGTAGACACAGATTTGTAAATGGTCTAAATTGAAGTGTCAAACCAAATTCGATTTTTTTTTTAAATGTGAAGCCCACATAGTCCACTTCATTATGTATATGCCAATTTTAGTAATGATTTGTTTTTGAAACTTTGATACATGTAATGTTACATGGATTATTCACCCATGGCCACCGTCCGCTACTGTACACTGCTACCTATATGATACTCAATATCTATATAGTATACCAGTCCTCATGCTAATGAATCATGCCTACGTAATAATTCATATACCGGGACTGCGTATTAGTGCCTTCTATTGTAGTACTGTCACAAGCCGGGGCTATAAACTTGTCCGAAATTTGAAAAGTTAATATTCACCTGATTGACATGATGTTAAGAACAGAAAAAAATACAGAAAAGACATGTAATGTAAAGCGTGTTAATCAGAGTTTTAATTGGCTCATTCAACAGGACGAAACATATTCTATATGTAAAGTGTACCTATATTTGGCTCAGATATTATCATAGCAAAATATAACAATGAAAAGAACACAATGCATTTGGATCTAACCTACATTGATTTTGATGAGTTTATTTGCAACTACATATTTTGTTCTAAAGGTGAGCGACCATACCTGTGTTCATTTGTGGGATGTAAAAAGACGTTCAAAAGCCCCAGTGACAGAAGTAAGCATTTCAAGACACATCAAGAGACGCATCCTTACATATGTAACGTTATTGGCTGCACCAACAAATACACGGATCCAAGCACACGACGAAGGCATGAAAAGACACATTTGAAGGATTCTGAAGACAGACGTGTTTTTAAATCATCACAGAAGTCACGGTATTCCCCGACATACTGTAATTAAACATCCATATTCATCAGAAAACATGTCTACACGAATATCTGAGAACTGATCACTTGTGTAGAATCGTATCTACTGGATTGCGACAAAATTGTAAAGAATAAAATCATGAATCATATAGAATAATTGATTATATATTTATGCACAATTTAAAAAGTTTCGATGACTGATATGGTGTTAGCTCTCGACCTTAACTGTAAATAGAACCGCAAAGCGTATAAATACACTTAGCTGTTATATCGACTTAAAAGATAAATGTTGATATCCATATGTGAATTATCGTACTCGTGGTAGATGTAGTATATTATCCTATATTTATGAAGGTTTAAGAAATACAAAGCACAAATATAGTTTTATAAGGTTAATAGGATGTTCTCAATGTTCTCATAAAGACAAATCTACACTCGGGTTTGGCCATGATGGCGTTATTTCTGTGACGTCTGTATTGATATTTATACATCGAATCGATTTCAGATAATAACGATTATACGGGTATCAAAAAGGAAAGTTTTTCAAGAACTTCATTTAACTGACAACTAAGAGAGTGTTATATTGATATCAGCTGTTTGACCCGAAGGTTTGCCTTGACATATAAACTACTCTTCTTGTAAACATCCTTTCATAAGGGCATATAATTGATTGTTTGTTGGCGCATAGAAACGATTCTTGTTTTTATTGCACAAGAGTTTAAACCAACTACATCTTATATCTTATTATGTATATATGTATGACTTGTACGTGTCCATCTTATAACTTATATACAATGTATATATATGAATTGCACATGTATTTGTTGTTTTTAATTTGTACATGTACACATCTTCTAACTTATACCGATTAATATTCCTTTCCTGATAAATGAAGTAAAGCAGACACCTTTTTCATAGGACAAGTCGTGTTTATGCCAACTGCTAACATATTTAAAGTATTTACTACATGATTTATGAGAGCTTGCATAGTTGGAAGAACCATAGTTGTTAAAGGCCTTTTTGTATATTAAATATCCTAAAATGAAATTTGTTTTCTCTACAGGGGAAAATAGCAAGGTATTTTTTTATTTAAGAATAAAGGTATTACGTAATGAAGAGGTGGCTGATGCATTATTCAAATTTTAAATATTTTTAGCCCATCATCTGTCGTTCGTCGTCCGTCTTTGCTATTACTTTTTCTCAGGAAGTACTGGAGGGATTTTGCTCAAATTTGATATGTAGGTTTTCCTGGATCTACATACAGCCATATCTGATTTCGACAGTTTAGGTTTGTTATCGCTTAAAGTTTTTCTTTGGTCCTTTATTGTGCATGTTTTATTTTCAGAGAGATGAAATAAACAAAACTGTTTATAGAAAATCAAAGGGTCTTATCATTAATTTTCAGAAAGGACTTGAGGGATCCTTCCGAAATTTCCTCTCCCTTCCTCATTCCCCCCTCTCTCTCTTTCTCTCTCTCTCTCTTATATATTTTGAGTTCGAGATATGTTTTTTTGTGATACTTCGGCATTCCCTTTATTCATTTTGTAGAAACTCTGTAGAAACCATCACGTTTCTATTGCTGCGAAAAATATATAAAAGCGAAAACAATAACAAGAAAAAGACCAGGCGTGACCTAACATGGGATTATTGTCACAGTGAATAAAAACATTGGGTGTTTCGTCTACTCCGACATCACGAAGCGTTGTGACGTTCTTTGTCAACCAATGACGTACTTGTTGTATACGGCAAAGATGTTATTACCACTCACGGCTGTTTATAATACTGCTAAGGCGCGATAAACACACATAGTATGTCGTAGTGAAACATCAATTCAAAAGATATTAAATCAATAACCCAATTAACAGGATTATACACACCATATGTTTGTCTTATTAGCATACAATGTTTATTCTTCATGTCGTTAAAACAGTCCAGCTGTATCTAAAGTCGAGCAAAACAGGCATTCAATGAGATAAAACAATTTTGATTTCTTACTATCGCATTTTATTAATACCAATATATCTATATTTTTTGCTGTATATGGCAAGATTGCCTTTTTTCAGTAAAAGCAGATGAATTTAGACTATATTCCTCTTGAAAATCAAATAACATAACTCAGTATCCCTTAAAATATATTTTAACCTGTTCGGGGAGACATGTATACCGGTTGATAACTGGTATTGTAACATTCTAAAGAATATAAGAAATTAATCTAATCTGATGTAAAACATAAAGATGGTTCTAACTTTTAAATGTATTACGCTATATTGTATAATCAAAAATGGTATCTCTTGTTATTTATTAAATGCAAGATGAAACAGCAATATACGAACAATGTATGATTTATGAAAATTGAAATTGGATAGGAAAATTAAGAGTTCTATCAAATTAAAAAAGGTTCATATTAAAGTGGTTTATTAATATATAAATTCCATTTCATGTGATCTGAAATTAAATTAAATCTTAAAATAGGGAAAGAGGCTGACAAAAATTACCTGCCGAGTTAACAATTGCATGGAATTTTATGTCAGGCGAATGTATTTTTTGACACGTATGCACACCTGTACAATGAAATACATATTAAATTTACACAGTTTATTCGAGTCCTTTCATCGCTCTTAAATTAAACCTTTCATCTGTTGAATGCAGTAAAATGTGCTTATTTTCCATGCAGGTAATTCTTCAAATTAAAATATCATTTTCGATATTTTAATATTTTTTGTCATTAAAACATATAAATGCATGTACATCGGCAGGAAGTTGAAAACAATTGTTTGTTGATATGGTTAAGCTAACGGAAACCGTACAATGTGTTAAACATGGAATTTGAATAAAAATAATGATAAAATCGCGACAAATATTATATGTGGAAATATCAACGAAATAACAGCAAGGGAGAATGGTAAAAGCAATTTATTAGAATAGCAAAAGATGCCACACAGTATTATAATAAACAATCACAAAACAACAGAAATAAAGTTCGTTACAGGTAAAAATATACAAATAATTATAAATTCATTTTATATAGATAATTTAACCGCATAGATGGTATTGAACCAAAATAAACTATTCCGTTATAACCCATACGTCACACTCGACAATGATTACAATTTAGCCGTCACTATCACTGTTTCACATGTCACAAAGATTAAGATGGCCAAATTTCTTTGAAATGTTGCATCGATGTACGGTTACTACCTATACTCCCTATCAGGAAATCGACTCGACCGTAATCAATATGTTAATCGAAGACGAAGACGAAAGGTTATTGTGATCAGGCTATAAAATAAGTTACGCACAATCCTACTGCCCAATTCAGGAAAAAGTGTCAGAAATGCTTGCCTACAGAATGCCTTCTTAGTATAAAGATAGTGTGTGTTAGATTCATGCGTGACTAGCTATGTAGTGAGACTAATATAATCTTTCCCCACCTTTGGAGTAGAACATACGCCTAAAGTGGGAAAAGGATTATGTTTCTCCCATATCAAATACAAGCAGAAATATCATTAAATTAACACTTTTATTTCATAAATTCAAAAAGATAGGAGTTAATCTGTCGTGATCTGTTATACTTGACGTGACGGCATTGCATTGTTTACGTAACGCCAATGCATTGTTGACATGACGTCATGTAATCGTTATGATAGGGAAATCCCCCTGTCTTTATCTTATTGTAAGATAATGTACGATACCTTTCCCTAACCGGAAGTGTGGATAACTTTTTCCTGCATACTAGACACAGATGTTCGTATTTCTGACGCTGCTCGAAAATTGTACCCGACCCACGGTTCTGGATCTCTTATAGCGCAGACTGGCGAGGGAAATAAAGTGACCTTTCGGGGTCATGCTTTTGTTCGTGACTTCATTTTATGATGTTTTGGGGTCAGTCAGAAACATTGACGTCATTAACAATTGCCATCCGGGATTAATATGCAAATGAGAAATTTGCAGCAGCTTACAACTTTACTTCTGCGTATACAGAAGGCAAATTTACTGTGTTGACTTAATACAGAAGGTAAATGTACTGTGTTGCATACAGCCGGTGCTGCCATTTAGGCCTTCACGGCTAGTTTTCAACAATTCCAGTACTGCCCAGCCACGGACTCATTTACAAGTGAGTAGACTGGAACAAACGGATTAAAGTATCTTGTTTAAAGATACAACACAGTGCCGCAACGTGACTTGAACCCGAAACCCTTCGAGCACGAGCCCGGCGTTGTACCACTTGACTACATTACCGTACTGTAAGCCATGACTGTCCGGTTTCACAGGGTTTTATTTAAATTACATTAGCAAACGCGGGTATAAATGCCATCAACATCAATGCTCTGCTAACTAAACAGTTTCCTCAATCTTCACTTACAACATGATTAACACTACGACACTGTACAATAAGCGTGACGATTTCAGTTACCTGTTGTTGTAAAATGTGATTATTTTTCATGCATGTAATTCTTCAAATTTAAATATCATTTCAGATATTTAAATATTTTTTGTTACCAATGCATGTACATCGACAGGAAGTTAAAAACAATTGTTTTGTTTTATTGTTAAGTGAAAGAAAACCTTCATTGTGTTAAACATGTACATAAAAATAGCGTATGAATTTGAATAAAAACGATGATAAAAGTGCGACAAACACTATATGTGGAAATATCCACCCATACCCCACACTCGACAATGATTACAATTTAGCCATGACTATCACTGTTTCACATGTCACAAAGACACGATAGGTTATTGTGGTCAGGCTATAAAATAAATTACGATTAACCCGACTGCCTAATTCAGGAAAAAGTGTCTGAAATGCTTGCCTACAGAATGCCTTCTACAGTAAGTATACAAATATCTTGTGTTAGATTCATCCGTGACTAGCTATATAATAATACTAATATAATCTGTCCCCGCATTTGGAGTAAAACAGAAATATTACAATCGGAGGTGAAAGTATACTCCGAAAGTGGGGAAAGGATTATTTTTCTCTCACATCAATTACAAGTAGAAATATCATGACATTTACACTTTTATTTAATAAATTCAAGTAGATCTTCCGTTGTTTGCTAATGTTGACGTTACGTCATTGTATTGTTGACGTGACGTCATGTAATTGTTATGACTTGGAAATCCTTTGTCTAATGGAGGAGAATAACATATCTTGGTTAATGGTCTCTTCGTGTCAGATATACCGTATGAATCACCTCATGGAAAGTCTCTTTCTTACTTACTTTTTTTACAGTTGATTCTGTTTACATTTCAAGTAATTTCATCCCTGCTGTAATTAGAAAAATGTAACGCATACATTTTAATGATATCAAAATATCTTAGATTGTTATGTTTTTTATTACTTTGGAAGAAATCAATTCTGTTGAACATGTTTTAATATAATGCTGAAATATTATCATCGAAATTCGGTCAAGATGACGATCATTATATTTTATATGGCGTGGTGTGAATCCTTATGACAATCATTACAGCTCCGACCACTACACTTAGAATTAGTCAGATGTTATCGCTGATACACAGCCATAAGGCCGGATATTTCCAATTACTTTACTCTCTATATTATCCCTCACGAAGTGATATCATGCTCCGTCTACACGACACCTCACAACAGAACTATAAGACATGATGTACCATCTGTTCCCTTGAATACTATGAGTATATAACAATGACAATCAACTTTGTATTCGTGCTGTTTTCCATACTATGTACCGTAGCCTTTTGTATCGTTCAAAAGGACGTCAAAATACTGCAAGGAAACTTTGCATGGGAAGATGGATTTGATCAACCCGGCTGTGATCTCCTGGGAATGGAGTTTATTAACGTCGATTTGGGTGATGTTCGCGTACAGGATTGGTCTGAAACACGTGAAGGTTCGTCAAGAAGCAATGCATACTGGATAGGGGCGTACGTCCAGTACAGCAAATGGATAAGACTAAGAGGGTGTTTTTTTGTTGAGGTACAAATATTGAAATCAATCGTTGGAAACGCCAATATTCGAGAATGTACAAGGTATTGTAACGGGTCCAATTTCGGATTAACGTCGGAGCGGTGCGTCTGTTTTGATACTTTGGTAGAAACAAATGAAAAAGATTATTGTCGTGCAGCTAAGTGTCCAAACAATGTCGATGAATTTTGTGGAAATGTCATTGCAGGACGTCGGAGCTGTGTTTGTGTTTATAAAAGGGTGAATTTAATTAGTGATAATGATATTGGAAATTGTAAAACGGTTATGTTGAACAGGAGGAATGGAGAGTTACAGACAAAAGATTGTAGCGAAACACATACTTTTCTTTGTCGGGGAAGTGGAAACAATGAAGTGGATCTTTACCGACAAGAAAAGAACTGGACGGACGCAGGATTTGCCTGTAGTCGTGAATATGAAAAACATTTTTTCAGCAGACTTAATGATTACAGAAACGTCCCTTATGGTCAACACTGGATTGGTATTTTTCGTAAGGAAACATTCCAATGGGGAAATGTGATGAATAGAGCTGAAGGATTCCATTGTGTGTCTGTTACTGTAAATACGGACGGGAGACTTCAGAAATTCGTGACGAACTGTGACTCGAGGCTACCTCTACTTTGTGAACGATCACGTAATGTAAACACTGGTTTTTTTTTCCCGAGCAAAAGAATTACCACCACAAAAAGTGATGCTTTGACCACGACTACTCACATGTATTCTAACGATACATCACCTGATCTAAACGTGCAATGGCTCGTGCTAGGACTTGTAGGCGGAGTGGTCATCACACTCGCCATCGTTTCCATAACTGTGGTCATCTTACGATGCCGAAAGAAAAGAATCGAAGCTGAAGCCATCGTTAACCAAGCTGGTGATCCCAACTATGGCGCCAATTACGACCAGTTAAATCATAATAGAGAAAACAACCCTTACACTGAACTAAGAAACAATTCAGTGATCTATGATTACATATCAACAACGGACACTAATAGGGACTATGTAGAAATCATTGAAGGCTGAGGTTATTCTGCAAACAAGGTTTCCTTTCTTTGGCGTGAGAATTATTGTCTTGTTTTTAAGTAGCTTATGGAATCGTTTAGGTTAACAAAATTGCACAAATAAGTGAAGAGAAAGGGTTTGTAAGTAAAACAACATGCCGTGCAGAACTCAAAGAAGGCCATTACAATTGTATAAATACTATTACTGTTTTTAAAATGCAAACATATATATAAGATTCTTTTGTAGCTTTCATCTCAATTGACATTAAATATTATGCCAGTTTCTTTCCAATTCGCAATGGAATGTTTGTTCAATAAACCATTTCCTGAAAAACGATTTTGTAAAGTCATATTCTTAATCTAAAATCGACAAATCTTAATACTATGTTCATGGTATATTATGCGGCGCTTATTTATTCATATTTCGCCATATCAGTACCCTTATGGTTTCTTTAAGCTACATGTAAGTATTTAAGTTTTAACATTAGTGAAAGTGTAGTCAAATTGAGGAGTGAGGGGACTTGGAGAGATATGTGGATTTTGTTTAACATTTTCAAACGCAAGTTACATCAACATTAATATATTGAAGATGACCGTGGGGGCCTAGGATTTTACTGTATGAAAGATGATTTCTAAAAAAAATACCAATACAATGGTTACAAACTAAGGTTAACATTTCTTTTTTGTTAGTAAAACATAAATATCAAAATGTGGTTTTGTAAATGTCAAAACGTTAAATGTCGAGATCAATGACCATTTTGGGATATTGTTGTGACAATATGTCGGTGATTTCAGTATTTAAATTTGGGAAATAAGCTTCAAGACTCAAGAAGTTGAGGAGTCAGATGATGTAATAATTATATGAAATCTTAACCAGATTAGGTAGGATCAACTATAGTCGCGACTCAATATCTCGAGCAGAGGACTCAGAGTTCTTAAGAGGTGGTCCCATGTATGATTCTAGCTTATGTTTTTGCACATGTATGCATAACTATAGTCTAATTAAAGGTGAGGTCAATATTTGACCCCCACTTTGATTTCCTTTATTTCTTTGCCACATGTAGATACATAAAAATGGTCAATTACTGCATAAATGATTATTCATAATTGTTACTGATAACCGTAGTGGACCTNGGGGGGGGGGGGGGGGGGGGGGGGGGGGGGGGGGGGGGGGATCCTAACAAAATGACCGATACATATCACAGGCAAGTGTTAATTTGGAAATGAATTATGATAGTGTATAGTGCATAAGATTAATGTTATTTTGATACTAAATATGTCATATTGGTAGATATAAAGTAAGCATAGTGATACTTTTAGTTGGAAAAACATGCAAAATGTTCACAAAATGTTCAATATAACTAACATTGTCAACTTACCTATATATAGTTACAATGGTAGTCTATATTTTAAAATTCTTTAAAAACTTTGCAGATATATAGTCTGCCTACAGAATCATTTTTATGTAATATCAAAACCGGTAAAGTACTTTTTTAGCATGCCAAACATGAGCAATGCCCAATTTCAAATAACCTTGAAGATTTGACTATCAATGTTTATTATGATAAATACCGATACATTTTCTGTTTTTGTATCATACTAAAACACTTTATTATATTAAGCATGTTTTAAAGGTATGTGCAGCAGTAATATCTTTTTAAGGAATTATGTCCCTTGTTAAAAATCTTTGTCTTGACAACTCTTCCTTCACAACTAGAACGTTTTCAGCAAAAGTGGGTCATCTAGGCTAACAAGATGTGGTATGAAAGTATGTGTTGGCATGGGGAAGGGAGTACATTTGTACAAGAAGTATGTCAGTGACATATATACATACATAATTACTGGTGGGAGACTATGGATTAATTTGCAATGCTTTGCTTTAGTTAGCCTTTAGATTACAATTCTGGTTTATATAGGAGCGGGGGTATAAGTTAGTCTTTGGCTTACAGTTCTAGTTATTATTTTTGTTGCCTTTTGACCATTCATTTAACAAAATATGAAGGGATATTACACGATTTTATATCGTTAACTCTAAACAAGGAAATATACCCGTGTCTGACTCCCCATACAAAAAAAATATTTCGGCACATTTGGTTTTTGTGACCTTGAACAAAGTTCAAGGTCATCAAAATTAACAACACTTAAACTCATTTACATGAACAACCTACTTGCCCAATATCAACACCCAAGGACCTTTAGTCATGAAGAAAGTTAAAGGAAATGTGGAAAGAAAGCTATGTGGGTTTTTTTTTTTAACCAAAAGTAGTATATAACAAATTTACCGGTTTTCATTTTTTTGAAATTCCTGATGTTGAAAGATATTATTGGTAGCCAACTTTTTAACGAGTAAGAAAAATAGACTATTTTTAGAACTATTTGAATTAACGTGTCAAAAATGGAAAATTTCTCATTAAAAATGAAATTTCACACGCTTTTCTGCTTAAATCGTAAATAAAAAGAACAATTCTTTATTGAAATAGTGTAATTTTCGGTATCAAAATAACAGTTGAAATTCGTTGCACACGCTGATGATATAATTGTATAGTTATTGTGCCATTTAAATGCTCAAGGAGGATTTGTATTACTGGACCTTTAACACCCACACAGGTGTAAGTCAAGGAGGTCCCATTTATCCTCAAATGAATTCTGAAACTAACTGTTCCTGATTTAAGCTTCCTATACCCATACCTTTTTGTATTTATCTTGTTTTGACATTCCAAGTGGGGGCCGACGCTGATGTTAAATCTCCATAGGCGTTGACCCTACCTTTGTATTATTTCAATATTTTTTTATCATTTCTACAAAAAAGAAATAATTCCTTCGCAATAAGATAAAATTCATTTTATTTGTTTAAGGTGTCATTTATCTATATGGTATTCAAAATTATATCTGCATGCATCAGGGGTCTTGCTACTGTTCTCAACATCAGAAGTCTTTCGAAAAACAATGCGATAAACCCTACTGGTGGACTATTTAGTCCTCGAGGTTTGCCTTGACCTTGAAAGCTATACGTATATCTTTTGAAGAGTGGCACGGTCTATAATCACTCGTCACATCTCGGCAGATTCCGTACCGGAATCGGCCGAGGTTAGCCGAATGGGTTTATAATATACAGACTTATTCGTAATTTAAAATAACAATTACTCCACATATTTTTTTTAATTCATTTCATTAAGTAATTGTTTAACCTTATTTTCTATAACACATATATTTTTTCTACATGTATCAAGGAACAGGGTTTAATATATTACTAATGAAATTCATAAACTTGTTTAACCTCATTTTCTATTTTTCTGTTTTAACAGTTTTAACATGCACTTCTAAGTATGTTCATTTATGGGTAAAAACACACATATGTTTCACTCCAGGAAAAGGGTTTGTCATATCACTAGTGTTGTAAGATAGACTGATTGACGCTTTACTGGTCCATTATCATATTATTAATTCAACATAGTAAAACATGCGGATATGCTTCTTAATAAATCTTCTAAGAAACCTGTTTTTTTGTTTACTTACAAACTCCCAACTCAGGGTCCATCAAGTTTCCCCCATAGGAACCCCGTCGATAACATGTGTGAGAGTACATATGCAAGATCACACACTTGTGTTTTTCTAACGAATCAGAAAGCACGAGTTTATTGCGCGGACGAATATATTCCCGAGTGCGCGGAGCGCACGAGTGAATATTATACGTCCGCGCAATAAATGACTGGTGTATTACTCTTAAGTGTTAAGGGTTACACTTTTATCTGTTCATGCTGCCAGTACACAGGACTTATGATGTGGCCTCCTGTTCATTTTACTTATGAATAATCATTTATGCAGTTATTAATAATTTTTATGTATCGCTATCGACAATATTAGGTGTTTTCAATCTTATTAACTTCTTATATGTTATGGTGGCACGGTAGTCTAGTGGTAGGACGCCGGGCTCGTGATGTGTTTAATAACTAGAGGTGCCCTGATTTTACTGTTCAATTAGTAGAGGTGGCCTCTGGATCATTCACTTTCAATCACTAGAGGTGGCCTCCGGAGCATTCACTATTCAATCACTAAAGGTGGCTTCCAGATCATTTTATTGTTCAATCACTAGCGGTGGCCTCATGCTAATTTACTGTTTAACAATTAGAGGTTGCCTCTGGATCATTCACTTTTAATCACTAGAGGTGCCCTCTGGATCATTCACGTTTAATCACTAGAGGTGGCCTAATGTTCATTTTACTGTACAATCATTAGAATTGGTCTCCGTATCATTTACTGTACATTCACTGTTCAATCATTAGGGGTTGCCTCTTGATCATTCACTTTCAATCAAAAGCGGTTGCATTTGAATCATTCACTTTTAATCACTAGCGGTGGCCTCCGGATCAATCATTTTTCAATCATTAAAGGTGGCCTCCGCATCACTCATTGTTCAATCAATAGAGGTGGCCTTCAGAGTATTCATTGTTCAATCACCAAAGGTGGCCTCCAGATCAATTTACTGTTCATTTTACTGTTTAATTACATATACTAGAGGTGGCCTCATGATCATTCACTGTAGAGTAGCTACAGGTGGCATCTGGATCATTCACTTTTAATCACTAGAGGTGGCCTCTGGATTATTCACTTTTAATCACTAGAGGTGGCCTAATGTTCATTTTACTGTACAATCATTAGAATTGGTCTCCGCATCATTTACTGTACAATCGCTAGAGGTGGCGTCTGGATCATTCACTGTTCAATCATTAGGGGTTGCCTCTTGATCATTCACTTTCAATCAAAAGCGGTTGCATTTGAATCATTCACTTTTAATCACTAGCGGTGGCCTCCGGATCAATCTACTGTTTATTCTCTAGAGGTGGCCTTCGGATCATTTTACTGTTTAATTACATATACTAGAGGTGGCCTCATGATCATTCACTGTTGAGTAGCTAGAGGTGGCATCTGGATCATTCACTTTCAATCACTAGAGGTGGTCTCCGGAGCATTCACTGTTCAATCACTTAAGATGGCCTTCGGATCATTTTACTGTTTAATTACATATACTAGAGGTGGCCTCATGATCATTCACTGTTTAGTAGCTGGAGGTGGCATCTGGATCATTCACTTTCAATCACTAGAGGTGGCCTCTTGATTATTTTACTGTTCAATTACTAGATGTATCTTTCGGATCATTTTACTGTTTAATCACTAGAGGTGGCCACATGATCAATCACTGTTTAATAACTAGAGGTGGCCGCTGGATCATTTTATTGTTCAAACACTAGAAGTGGCCTCCTGAGCAGTCACTGTTCAATCACCTAACGTGGCCTCCAGTTCATTTAACTGTCCAATCACTAGATATGGCTTCTTGATAATTCACTGTTTAGTCACAACAGGTGGCTTCCGAATCATTTACTTTTAATCATTAGAGGTGGCCTCCTAATCATTGTAATGTATAATCACTAGAGGTGGCCTCCATATCATTCATTTTCAATCACTAGAGGTGACCTCATGATCATTCACTGTTTAATCACTAGAGTTGGCCTCTTGATTTTTGTACTGTTCAATTACTAGATGTGACTTTCGGATCATTTTACTGTTTAATCACTAGAGTTGGCCTCATGATCATTCGCTGTTTAATAACTAGAGGTGGTCTCTGGATTATTTACTTTCAATCACTAGAGGTGGCCTCCGGACCATTTACCGTTCAATTATTTAAGGTGGCCTTCAGATCATTTTACTGTTCAATCACTAGATATGGCTTCTTGATGATTCACTGTTCATTCACTGTTCAATCAAAATACGTTGCATTCGGATCATTCACTTTCAATCACTAGTGGTGGCCTTTGGATTATTCACTGTTCAAGCACTAAGGGTGGCCTCTGGATCATTCACTGTTCAATCAAAATACGTTGCATTCGAATCTTTCACTTTCAATCACTAGAGGTGGTCTCTGGATAATTCACGGTTTAATTACAAAAGGTGGCTTCCGCAGTAGTTACTACTCATTCGCTATAAGTGGACCGATCATTCATTGTTTAATCACCAGAGGAGCCCTCCGGATAATTTACTTTCAAAAACTAGAGGTGGCCTCAAGATCATTCACTGTTCAATCATTAGAGGTGGCCTCAAGATCATTTTACTGTACAATCACTAGGTGTGGCCTCCGGATTATTCATTTTCAATCACTAGAGGTTGCCTCCGGATCATCCACTGTATAATTACTAGAGGTTGCCTCCGGAACATCCACTGTACAATCACTATAGGTTGCCTCCGGATCATCTACTGTACAATCACTAGAGGTGGTCTCCGGATCATCCACTGTACAAGCACCAGAGGTGACCTCAGGTTAATTCAATGTTTAATAACAAAAGTATTTTATTTCCAAATTTGCATAGATGCAATCATCGATAAATATCCTACAAGTATGTTCATCTCTGGGTTAAGACACAATTATTATTTCTATATGTAACTAGAAATAGTGTTTATTATATCGCCAGTGTTGTAAGATAGACTGATCAACGCTTTATTGGTGATTATTCAATTTTTAATTCAACATAGTAAAACATGCGGATATGCTTCTTAATACATTTTTTAAGATTATTTTAAGAAAAGTGTTTTGTTTTCTTACAAACTCCCAACTCCTGGTCCGTCTGGTTTCCCTATAGGAACCCCGTCGATAACATGTGTGAGAGTACATACATAATATATATCTAGTCACTGTGACTGGTGTCTTACTCTTAAGTGTTAAGGGTTACACACTTATCTGTTCACGCTGTCAGTGCATATCACTTATTTAAATCGCTATCGACAATATTAAGTTTTCCAATCTTATTACCTTATATTGTTATTTCTATCCCATGGAATTTGTTATGGAGGCACGGTAGTCTAGTGGTAGGACGCCGGGCTTGTGACCTAAGTGTTGCGGGCTCGAGTCACGCCACGACACCAGGTTGTATCTTTGAGCAAGATACTTTACTCCGCTTGTTCTAGTCTACTCAGCTGTAAATGAGTACGTGGTCGGGCAGTGCTAGACTTATTGAATGCTGGCTGTGCGCGCCGAAATGGCAGCACTGGCTGTATGCTCCCCAGGAAGTTCAGAAAGATATTGGCTGGTTGCAAAGGCCCTATAACCACGGATAATAATGTGTGAGCCGCTTTGAGACGACCTTCGAACTAGGTTGTGATATAGCGGTATACATAAGAACCTGGAATTATTATCATTGTTATTTTGTAAAGCGACCAAACAGTAAATCGTGTAATAAAACGGAAGGATGAAGGATGAGTACGGCAAAAAATAGTCAAGCATGTAATTTTTGTATCTCCTGCTGTTAGGGTTTGAAGGATCATTTATTCAAATCAATGTTAGATGACTTAAAATTATAAAAAAAATCCGTGCAAAAAGATAATTTTTCAAAAATCTTAATAAAATAAAAAGTAGTCAATGCTTGTTGTGTTGTTTGTTAATGTTCGCTGCTGTGATGTATTCGCCCCCATGACGTCGGGTGAAAAAAAGTGAAAATTAGAACCACAGCGAAATATTCCCGATATGGTGTGAATTTCCATGTACGTAAATACACTGATGATTTCTTTCTGATAAATATACCAGTACAGTGTGCATGAATACATGTGAAATAATGTATGTGTATTAAGACCACATGCATAAAAAACCACATGTCTATATCAACCTTCTTTCCATTATACTGAATAAAGTTGTTTCATATTATACTAACTTGTATATTAAGAACATCCAACAACCAAAATTGTCGTTTTGCCATCCAATTTGTCATTGTATTTAATAGCACTTGCAATCATAATGCGTGAACACAAACTACATTTTAAGTGCTTTATTTTCCGATTCAATTCAAAAAATATTTCATTGTACCAAACAACAGGTAAAGCTTATACAAGTCATTTCCCTAGTTCCATTTTGTTTTCTATTTCTTCATTTCCTGTTGTTGTTTACCAAACCAAGCGATATCGAATTTAGGTTCTGTACTTGTGTGTCGATGACAATGTGTTATCATCAATTTCGCGTTACATTAACAGTCATAAATATGTTGTTAAGCTCTAAATAACATGCACTTTTAGTATTTTATAATATTCATTATAGTTTTTCATTAGCACTTCACCATTCACATCTTGCCATCAATTAGCATTTTTCAGCCTTTGACATGTGAACCGAGGAGGATACACCAACACAAATATAAATGCAGTTATATAGAGGTTATCAAACGGGTAATATTGATTATCATCTTAATCTTACTTTAGTAAGTTCATTCTCATATTGTATAAATAAACGAGGTATATCGAGTGTCTGTTACAGTTAGAAAATTTTAATAACGACAGATAGATTAACATGATAGAGGCTATCACGAGTTTGGGAACTGATTTCTCTCATAACGTTTTCTCCTTGGAAATGCATTTTATCTGTTCCGATGAGGATTACAAATGCAACGAATCGTGACGTCACAATGGAAAATAAAGTCGCAAAGCGTTGTGACGTGACGCCAGTTTAAATGGGATTGACCAATGAAATCGCTTCCATGGTGTTACCAACCATTCATAGCAAGTTAATAAAATTAGGCGTTAGTAAAGAAGACCAACAGCGGTTGTTTGATAACATACGTTATTGTAAGACTACATATTTAGATTGACGGCGCCGGTAAACACAAAGACCGTGATACTTGTGTATAAAAGGTTCCAGTGAAACGTCTGAATATCCAAAAGATCTACTGTAGAATCATTTATATTCGTGGGGTTAAAATTTCGTGGTTTTCATATACTAGCCTGTTTCAAGGCCATTACATTTCTGATTTTCTGATTTTCCCCTATCTACGTCATACTCAATTTATATTTTCGTGGGCTTTCATTTCGGAGATTTTTGTTATCCACGAAATAAACGAAAATTAATGTCCCACGGAAATTTATGATTTTACAGTATACACAGGTTGCTATTATACATATATATATAAGAAACACCTATCTAGGGTATACTTGATGTGGGAGATTTGGACAGGAGATATTTATATGCAGTTATTGACAATTGGTTTTTCTATTGATGTTCCACTTTGATTATTTATTATCTCTACTGCAATCAGTTGAAATATGTACAATGATTTATCATCCAGTAATACTCTCATTCCCGCTTATCTTTTTAGACAAAAATCGAATTCCGATACATTTATTTGTATTAATGTATAATGCTCTGAAATAATAGGGTTATTAAATACACGTTCACAATTAACCAAACTGAATCTGAAGTTTGTTTTCGCAAATATGTTTATCAATATATGACTTTAAGGTTGGGGCAAAACGTTAATGTCAAGATATACTTAATGTGTCAGCTTATATATGTGTTCGTGCATTTATGGAACGATATTAGATTTATATTCTTGAAATGTGAGTCGTAGCACATTTCATGAGGTTATTGGACGAAAGTTGAACCAAGAACAAAACGAAATTGAACATATAACTATTTATTTGAAGATACAAATAAAAGGTGTTTACACAGACTGAGTAAAATTTATAAATATATCTCGCAACATACCAAAAATACCATGAACTATTAATATTATATTGAAAACCAAGCTATAGATATTGTGTGAAGCAAATCATTACTTTTGCTGCTTTAAAAAAACATTTGATTGCATATTGCAATAAGAATATTTTTCACAAAGCTTGTAAAAAAATAACTGTATTTGGTTAGAGACAGAGACACTTGTCAAACGAAGCTTTATCATTTATTTCATGATGAATAATTAAGTTCAACAGCTCTGTGAACCTGGATTAAAGTGCCCCCCCNCCCCCCCCCCCCCCCCCCGCCACACACACACACACATACCACACACACACAATATTTATTGCTTATTAATCAAACCAGTTAAGTTTGTCGACCTTTTATAAGTAATGTGCGGCGCCTATCCAATGTTTTATCTGAGTATGTACATACAAAATAAAAGTTATAGATGATAATTTGCCAAAATAGAAAAAAGATTTTTTTCTTATTTTATTGTCGGTAACGTTAAGGTCGAAACAGGGACAAGTGCTCCATACCTCTTCCCCTGGGATGATAAACGATAATACAGGCCTACCGTAGTTAGTAACGCTTTACAGGATATGAACATGGCTGTTGCGACGACTTTTAGTTTTTAGTAAAATGGTCGTTCATATTTGTACTAGCCTCTCTGTCTTCATCAAGAGCTTTCTGAACTTTTCTCAACAAGTCATTCTCGCTGGAATGACTTTTGTTCAAAACTGCAATATTCACCACACCACTAACAAGTCCAAGCCCACACAAGCCGAGAATAGGTAAACCACCCGTGAAAGGAGCTGCTGCAAGACAAGCAAGTGCGCCCGCACCTGATACAATACCGCCAGAAGATCCGGTCAACTTCGCAACATTCATTTGTTTTTCCATTGAATCATAATCAGCTGCTGATCTCCGCAGTAATTCTATAGTTGTTTTCCTTTTGAGTATCCATTTATCTAAAAAGATAGTAAAAACGATAAAGAATTATGTTATCACATTATCAACGTTTAGTTTTATATGGTGAATACTTAATGGATTTTCGTTTTGCTCTTTTTGCTTTGTTACTCATGTTCGTTGGCCGAAGACGGTCAGGCATTTTTACGTCGTTTCTGTACCGCGTTACACTTTTGTCGTTCAATTTAGCATTACAATTTAGCGTTACAATTTTATTGTTCGTTTCAGTCCCATTTTCCAGCTGAAAGTGGCCAAGGTATATTTTTAAACTTGCAATAGCCTATTCCTTACCAGCGTTTAGAATGCTCAGCTTTCAAACATTTATTACAGGACCCTAATTCTCACAAGTGTTCCGAGTGAATAATATAGTCGTTAAGTTAATGATTATTTTATTGTTATAAACCAGCGGTTGTCAGGGGTACTTTTGTGAAATAAATAATTTCATATTAAAAGAAAAGACATAATCAGTGATAGAAAATAACCATATCAACGGGGTATTGCGGAAAAAATACAATGTTAGTCAAATTCGTCTAGCTATGTCATCCTTAAGAATAAGAACCTGCGATCTTAAAAGAAAAGTTGATATTCAAGATATAAAAAGGAGCAATTGTGACAACCAAACATGTGGTCATTAATATGTGGGAACTACACGGTTCTACTATATACCGGGAGACTTTCGCCGCAGTTTAACTTCCGCCTCTTTCGCCTTCCGATCTTAGGGCGAATTTAATATGACGGCGAAAGTTTAAAAACAAATAACGTATACGACGGCACGTGTTTTGTCACTTTCGTCTACAATGAGCTTAACTCAGGTACCGTATGTGATGCAATTTGGGTCCAGAGTTTGTGATGCAAACTCATGTTTCATAATAAAGGATTGTTTAATTTTTTAATTGTTTAATATTTCAAAATCACATAATTTAGTTACAAATATTTACATGAATGATAAGTGTTTATCAGAAAGGCCGTAACGGGGAATTTCCGCTGATGTAGGGCGAATTTAACACTGGGCGAACAAGGACTCTGTCGGTGAAGGGCGAACGTTTAACGGGGCGAAAGTTTAACGGCGAAAGTTTAACGGGGCGACAGTTTCCCGGTATACAGTAAATCATTATTGCAAATGATTACATTTCTAAACATTATTTATAAATTACATCGCGTGACGCATAAACCAAGCATGTGTTTAGGTGTTTATTTGTGGTGCCATGAAAACATGACAGTTAGAATGTATGTTAATTATATCTCACTCACTAGAAATGCACCTTAGTATGTGATAGTGTATCAGCCTCCGATCCGTGAGAACACAGCAGTAATATAAACACTAGTACTGCTAATACTTCGTGCTCTAACACGTAATAATACAGGAAAACTTACAAACGTACCAAGAAACATATACATGTACAACACTAGTATTAGCATGAATCATCCGCTGGTTAGTGACAACACCATAGTAATACAACACAATGAGTGTAAGCACAGCAATAATTAAAACCGCCGTCGAGGTGAAAGTGTGTTTTCTTCATATTAGTGGAAACCTTAAGGTATTGTATTACTATTATCTATAGTGTATCACAGAGTAATTACTGAAAGCATACTTACATATGTGTATAAAGTATCTTTGGTCCAAACCGTTACCAGGTGCATTACTATATGTATATTAAAATAGAAATGAAATATTTTAGAAAAACGAACATGATTTTTGTCGTAACGTCTTCTTACTCAAAACAGCTTAGACAGAAAATATATAAATACAACTGAAGTAGAACCGAAAATAATGTGCTACTCTTCTTCCCTGGAACAGGTAATTGACGACCTGGTTAACCAAGTCAACAACTATATTATGTTTATCTATTCGACATATCTACGATAAAGTCCAACATGACAATAACACTTATATTTATATCCAAATGCATGTTAAGATGATATGAAATATATGTGTTTCCTGATTGTATATTGACTCCTTTTACAACGATGATATTTACGTCAACATTTTCTTGTCAATATGATCTTAATATTGAACATAAAGCTCACAAATAGTAATACTAAACATATACGCTAGTACCATAATAATCTTGGACTAAAAAAATCATGTATGATATTCACTAGTTTCTCATACGGGCAATGATACATGTAGTTCTAAGAAATTGTCGAGTTTGCTCTGTGAACAATATTTACCTGGCCATTCTGTGTGGAACAAATTACTTCCTCGCTGTACATGAAATTCTCTCCACTGCGTTAGAGAAATCATATTAAAGGATACCATAGGATCTATGAATGATAACGTATGTTAATATTTTTAGCTGTACGGCATAGCCAAGCAACTTATGCTACCGTGACAGATTGCTGAAAAGATAGGGGTCGGTTTGTATAAATCTTTTGTAAATCTTGTCACGGGGGGTTTGGACGGAACCAAATTTATTTTGACGATTGAGTGATAAGCGATTTATTTTTAATTTATTTTGGAATTAGTCCCAAAAAAATGCTGATATATATATTGTATACATTTACGATGGCCGACAAGATTCCGACACAAAGATTTGTGTTTTTTTTTTATATATTTGTTTTCAGTACCGGTACACTATTCTATGTTATATACAGATATCAAATTCATTTCATCGTGTATAAATGATTGGTACATAAAGATATTAAAAGAAATACATTACAAATACTTTTCCAGCCGAAAATAACCATGTTATGACCCCATAATACGGTTGTAAGCACAACAATATGTTTTAATCTCACAGATCGTCTGTCATTCACATTACATTTATTTCTCAAATGTTTCTACATAGACGGATTCATTTCAATCGGTTGTGTAAAAATCGTACTTCATTTCATATGTGAAAAAAGGGAAATAAAAAATAAATAAATAAATATGCTCAAAAATAATAAGGTTTTAATAGGGAACAAACCTTATACAACCCAATGTATCTAGATTCATTTCATCAAAAATGAAAAAAACCTGTATTCTCCATTTTACGTAACATATGTGAATCAACCTTTAGGTCATGACCTTTTATTAAATTACTTAATAAATTGAACAGGCGCCTTTTAACTATGCATAAGAGACCTGTCTGTGCCCTAATACCTACTGCGCTGTTTTGGCGATGTCGTCAGGTATTTTATTATCGAGGGTCATTTCCTGTCTCGTTGTCACCACGGTACACTTGTATGTGGTACACATAGATTCGGAAAATCAAATAATGTGTCTGGCTTTTGTCGGTCATTGTAATATCTGGTAAGAAAAATAACAATGATATTTGGGCTACAAATACTATATACTATTTGTCGACCATCCACATAACCATTGGCTCTTGTCGACTTTTGTCAAATCCGGTAAGAAATAATATAGATATTCGGGCTACAAGTAATAGTAGCCCAATTAAATTTGTGACATTGGACCTTGTGTTTGATTTGAATATGAAATTAAATTTTACACAATATTATAAAAAAATATATTTTTATTTACCTTTCACCTGATTACATTTCCGTCGCCTAAGACCTGCCTTATCTAACACTTGTTTTTCTTATCGGCATACAGCGCGGACAATACAGACTTTTGATTTTGACCATTAAGCTAGGTTTATAACCGATAACAGCATTATTTGCGAGCTATTCAGTTCAATATAAGCCCGTCGAATCGTGGAAACACATTATTATTTCCACATTGAGCTTGCTTAAATATCTTTGATATTTGGTTGATACTCGGACCTGGACCCCCTTAACTCAGTCATCGGGTAATGAGTGCCCCTTTTAAAAATGGGAAATCCAAAGTTATCTTTAAACAAAATGTCATACCATTGACATGCATACATCATAAATATACGTTATGTTTCTTTTCCTTTTTGATCCACGAAAAAACTTACCATTTCATTTCATCATATTTTATTGAGTAAACAATAGGATTGAACAGCAGGTTGATATAAGTTCTCGCCTTAGGTTGACATGACAAAGACAAAGGCTAGTAAGAAAATATTGATGCGAATTATATATCAAAAGTAGCATAAATCCTCAGTTTATATATAGCAGGTGGTATAGGGGAGATAAATCCATGTATGTTTCATTTATATACAAATATCTAATTGATATTTTGAGCTATACAATGCTCTTAATAAAAGTCAATCATAATTAATTAGTAATAGACAAGCAATGCCCTAATGATATAATAAACAAAGAAATTGCTTCAGTTTTATTTTTATTTTATGCAAGTCATGAACGCCCCATGTTTAAACCCTGCTGCTGCTACACGAAGTAGTTAATAGTATAGAACCATGTAGTATCAGTCTACACGTATATGCATTGGTTGGAGTGATGAAAAAGTAAGGGATACAACAACAATAAAACAAAAAAATGAGGCAATTTAGCTAGAAGATTTTGAAATACATGTAGTATATGTGTAAGATATATTGCCAGTGTTCTATGTGTAAATATTTCATCCCATCGAGTTTCAGACAAAAAAACTTACTATCCATCGCTGTCCAATAACAAAGGGATACATTTTCTCTTTGGAAGCATATTTTTGGTAACTTATCGGTTGCTTTGGGAATAGTCCAAAGAACATTTTTTCATGAAATGATATTGATAGATCTAGGATAGACAAATCAACAGGTTAACTATATTAGTATTCGGATATGAAAGTCCTGTGCATTTTGAGTTATACTAACCCTTTGGTTTGTTTGTGTTTTATGTCCTATTTACAGATATGGTCATTTAAGGACGTGCCAGGTTTTGGTGGTGGAGGAAAGCCGGAGCTCCCGGAGAAAAAACACCGACCTACGGCCAGTAACTGTTATACTTACCCAACCTGCACCTATCCAATATATTCGCGATATGAAGACAATCGAGGGAGAGACCATGCTTCAGATAACAAACTAGTATTCCATGGTTTACAAAAAAAAGCTGTTTATTGTTATTAAGAACGATACTGTGTTTTGAGATGGAGAAAAATCCATTAACTGTTCGTTTGGTTATTCCATCTACGCACAGAATCAACGATTTTTTGGCTCTTTGGTCTTAACTTACTTTTTTCTGCAAAAATAAAACCGAAAAATACAAAAATATAGTGTTTTGCATACGATCTGTATACAAGTGTGTCAACATAAACAACAGAGAAATAAATCAATTGGAACGTTTAATTATTTACAAAATATACAGTAAATAATACAAATGAAGAGCGACCCACCAATGGATAGCGTTAACTTGTTTAGAATGTGTTTGCTTTAAATTGTAACCGGCCGAGAGTAATTTCAGGACCGGAATGAATAGGTTGTTTTTGCATTGATTACTATGCCATTTGTTCTGAAACAACGCCGGTGTTCGGAATGGACAGGGTCCGGTTTATACAGAGTTAAACTACAATGATTGTATTGGGATTATTCCAGGACAACACATCATAGCCGGTTTTGACAGGGATATGGATGAGACAGGGGCCATTTTAGACAGGTTATAATGTACATGTATAATAGTTATCGTTGGTCATCCTTCTGCTATTGATTACACAAAAGTAAGCAACACTAGTACAAATGTATTTGTAAATGCAATAAGTTAAACAAAATGTTAAAACAGTTTACACTCCCGTCAACAGGATATATATTGTCATAAAGGCATTCTCGTTGAATAACGAATTTAACATGCACAAGCTTACAAGAGGCCTGCATGTTGCAATGTAAATATAGACGTACTCAATTTTACAAACTCTTCTAACGGTATATTTACATTACAATAAAGGTATGGCATTAATACAATATGTATTTATCTACAAACATGTAATATTATCAACTGGTTAGTGCAGACATTGATTCAATTACGATCAACGATAAATATGACTGTATATGATATGTACAGCGTGCTTGCTGTAATGCATACCGTGTCAGCTGAGTCCAGCGGATATCGCAGGGTGAACACCACGTATTCTAAAAATACACGAGTTCTGAGTATTTACGTTACCTTTGGATTGAGGATGTATATTGCATTCAGAAAAACATAAGCTATAATTTAGAGGCATGGAGAGGTATGTATCTCTTTACAAAGTACAAACTGATTTAGTTAAGGTATTAAGCTATTACACAGATGCTGTATATGTATTTATTGTGAAATCGAAAGCATCGTACCAGAGCCTCAGTAGTGTATGTACGATATTCGCTGCAACGATGACACAGTCTATATATAGGATAAGCTCACCGCTGTATATGTGTATGTTAGTGTAAAATAGGTTGCGTTATGATAATGAAATGTTCAACACAGGATTGTAATAGTTATACGAAAGCATTCTTGCCATATGGATGCATTTGATGACATGTATTAAGATGATGCAGTAATACATAATTGTGCACAGTGGTGTTCAATACTACCGACATGTGGATAAGTGACGCTCATCCGGAATAAGGTATAACGCGGGCTTTTTGAACTGAAGATATATCTGTAATGTTTGTCTTCTTTGAAAAATATGTGATTTAAGCCCAACCTTCCTTGTTCTTAAATAATATGTATTTGTAAAAATATGTAATAATTCATACAATGTATTTACGGCAAATTTTACACATTAAGGGGACAACATTGATTGCACTGTATCTATTTTTTGTTAGGATGTTGTGCCTGTATGTTGTGGTTGCAGAGTTGTTTTCTTCCTTTCCTGTGCTTTTGTTTAAATTTTGATATTTTATACTCTAAATGAAATAGGATGTTTCCTGATAAGCACACACTATCAACATCGGTTGCCCTAATCAACATGCTTTATGCAACAGTATCGTGTACTGTTAAAGTGATTAAAATCGTTGCAATTTAAAGTACTGCACATGATAATGAACTTATATTATAGGAGTGTGTTTAATTCGACCGTTTTCTTTTACAGAATCACGTATAACTGAAGCTGACAAACGAAAGGTGTAGCCATGGCTTGCAGTGGTAAATCACAACAAGTTTACACTGTGAAGACCCTCAAAGAAACATTATTGACGGCAAAGTCATGGGAATCGTCAGAGGACGACTTTGTGGGCATATGTGAATGTATTGAAGGGGTAAGTTAACCACTGATATTCCAGCCATTTATGGAAAGATTGTTAATTGCATACTTCGACAATAGATTATTTTCTACAATAACATAATTACATAAACTTTATTATTTATTTTAAAACAATTATGTAACAAGTTATTCAATTTATCTTAATTACTCTTGTTGGCCAGGATGTTAGCGCGCAGGGGGTCTTTACGTGGGAGGAAACCGGAGTATCCGGAGAAAACCCAAGTGGTCGGGCAGGTGACCCCATACCTTTTCACAATAACATTTTAGTTACTTAAAGACGTTTGATTGGTTTTGAGTGTTTATTAACGTCATGAAAACAAAAATGCGTAGTATTTAAAAAACAAATAACAAAAAACAATTAAGAGAAAAGCAATGATATATCCGATCTAACTTGATACGCAAAACAGAACTAGTTCTTTCATTACGTCATGAACAATCTACAAATACACAAGTTACAGTGAAAAGCCTAGATATGAAGTATTAATAGATTATTGATATTTTGAATCAATCGATAAGAAAATAACGATTTTGTTGTAGCTTTTTTATTTTTCCTACTCTCAGTTTTTGATACAATTATTGTGACAATCAGTCTACTCCTTTTTTAATTGATCTTTCAAACCAAATGAAAAAAGAAAGATTTTTTTTTTATATCAACCACTGATAAATTTGTATGTTTACATTTCTTTTTAAAGACCTTGAAAGACGAAAAGAATTTAGATCATATCAAGCCATATTTCAAAAGGCTAGACAAAGTATGGAGGCCGGTATCAACATGTGCGGAGTACAAGCAAGCTAAGACACTTTTGTGCAATGTAAGTAAATTACTTCTTAAAATGTATTCAGTTTTAAACGCTTCTTTTTGTTGTTGTTGTAAACAAAAATGAAATGTGTTATATTGTTGTATGTATTATGCACGAATCATTTAAAAATACTCAATAACATTGTACACGGTGGTTTAGTTTTAGCCCTTTTCACGTTTTAAATCTTACGCTAAATTTTGAGTCTCTCTACATAGTTTTCCATTGCATTTATCATGATTGCGAAAATTCAGCAATGAACTAGTCTATTGAAATTCGATAATATACTTACCTTTGAGTCAGCTGAAATAATTGAGTTTACCGTACTTGCTGACGAAATCTGCTGGAATAGCGAACATATAACTGTTAAAACCAGTAGGGTGTTTCTTATGTGAACGATAGGTCTCACTCAATGTACAATCTGTAAATTATTCTGATTGATGTACCAAGTTATCTTTGGTCTACCTTTTATAAGGTCATATCTGTTTTTAATTTTGACTTATCGATAACAAACAAATACAGGTATAAACGTCTTAAAATATTCAAATTAATTACTAAGTATACATCCATCCAGCTAATCGTACCCCACTGCTCAACCCAATGCATTACACTTTCCATCTTATTCTTCACTAAGCATGATAACATGCGATTGGTGGTACCAAATATAATTGTTTCTGCTTATGATTTTTAACAGTTTAGCTACTTATCAAAGCATCGACGATTACAACTCTTAGCTCTCCAAGAAGTAGGATACAACAGCGAGCCAGGAAGCCTGTCGGAAATAACAAGTGATACGACACGACCAGAAATGCCCTCACAGCAAATGTTGGAAAGTGACCAGTCTGTATCAAAGTTAGTTTGTTCTTCTCTTTTTTGTTTAATACAGACCTTGTTACCCTTAACCTATGAAATTTGATTTGTCTGATTAAGGTTTGACAAGCTTACTATACCTCAAGAAGTTTTCTATAACATATCGCTTGTTTAAGACTTTATATGAATCGATTAACAAGGATGATAATTTTCATTGTCTATATTAATTTTGATAGCTTATCATATCGATGATGTCTATTTCAAGTCGTAAGTGTAACAAAAATATAAGCATTCTAACTATTTGACTAACGTGCACGACAATAAAAATATATTCTTAGAGATATTAAAACAGCAAACTCGTTGATATAAAAATAATCAAAACTGACGGCAACTAGCCCGTATCAAAAAAATACTAATTGACATGTTTCGTGTCAAAGATTGTAATGTATATGTATGAAAATTTACTCATTCCCCCGTCATAACAATTGCATGAAGTCACGTTAACAATGCATTGAAGTATGGACAATAATGCAATGACGTCACTTCAACAATAGTTGATTACAGAAAATAACTTTGATTTGCTTGAAATAATAAAATCCCCATTTGCCATTCATGAAATTACTACTTTTATATTTGGTGTGGGAGAAAAGTTATCATTCTCCAAGTTAGGAACAAGACAGAAAAATATCAACCCTCGGGGTAAGATTTTGAAATGTCTGACTCTGGGCTAGACATTTGATAATCTTAGTCATTAGGTAGAGAATTTTCTGTCTTAAACCTAAGGTGGGGAAAGAATATATTGTTCTTTTACCCTGGACAAGTGTATCCACACTTTAACTGGTGTGATATATCCTTGTCCCACTCTAGGGTTGATACAGGGACATTCCCTTATACATAGCAATTGTATGACGTCACATCAACAAAACAATGACGTCACGTCAACAATGCTNGAAAAAAAAAAAAAAACCCCCCCCCCCCCCCCCTTGGGGATAAAATGGGGGAATCTCAACCCAAAGAGGTGAGAGATTCTATACATTCCAACATATGTCCACTCAGTGACCTTAAATAGTATGACATCACAAACAAATGGGGTTGTATTATGACAATACAATCGAAAGCCGGTAAAGCCGGTCATTTGACTGTAACAATCTTTGCGTCGGCAAGTGACACCTACACAGGAGCATAAGTGTTATTGTACAAACATACCATGGGGGATTCGAGTTGATTTTTAAATGTGAGGTATATTTTTTTTTATGCTCCAAATATGATCTTATATTCTTTATCCATATTTTTGTTATATTTACCGAAACATCAATTAAAAGGTAGCAGCAAAAGAGTCCACCTTATGCAGTCAAACTGTATTTGTGATATGAGTAGAATACCTTCGGGTGGAGATTTTGATGAGAGAACCTCGACAAAGCCTCAGTTCTGATTCTAATTCATCACCAGTTGATAGAATATCCATTTCCGAAATAACTATTTATGATGGATTTTAATAACAACCTTACCGGTATGATGAAACAGCTTTTGATTTTTTGATAAAAAGGGTTGCCAGTATGATTGAAAAACTCACAAATGAGCTCGAAAGGTGAGTATTTTATAATAATATTATTTTCTTATCTTAGAGAGGAATGTATGTTATTTCATATGGTTATAATATTTTTCTTTAATTGTTATCTTTTTATTTGCATCTTATTTACAACATTTCTAAATATGTTTAAAATGTAAAGTCACAGTTCTAATAAAGAAAGTTCCTCTTAAAATGTTCGAAAATCTAAATAAATTGGATAATTTCATTTTTTTTTAAACTAATTATCAAGTTGACTGTCCGAAGTAACTCTTGATTCTGTGATTTTTTCTTATTCAGAGAAAAGAAAAGGACGGCTCTTCTTGAAGAAGAAAAAAGGTAGGGAATTGAGTATTGTAAAAACGTGTTTGTTTGAATAAAATTGAAACGAGTTCGGATGGAAATTCATAGATATAGGTTATTTTTTTAATTTTATTTTTGCAAACATTTCACAGTTTCATTATTGTAATAAAATCCGAATGAGTCGTTCAGATTTCTTACCTCTAAACGACTCATGTCATTTTTGAAATGAAATATCTGCTTCATTAGTTATTCGTCTTTTGAAATGTCTGATTTACGCAACAACAAAACAAATAAAAATAAATAATGCAACCTGCGGGTTATTTAACATTTTTATGGTTGTAAAGTGCACCACTGCAAAATAAAACTGCACTTCTGGAGAATACACCTAAAATTATTTGTTCAGTGGAATAATTGGAATATCACGTTGCATTTTGTATGTTTTGTGTTATTGTCATGTCTTTGTTGTCGATGTGGTAAATATTTTTCATGGATTTCAGCACCTTTTTTTGTGCTGATACATTTACTTGAGTATTTGTTATACATTGAATTGCTATCATTAATTTCACCCTTATGAAACGTACTCATGACTTTTACATTAAAACAGGGAGGTTAGGATTACGCTGCAGGCAGTACTGTATCAGAGTACAGAGATAGAAGCTTCGCTTGCATCAGCTCGAAAAGGTCAGAAGAAAAAGTCTAAACCTAAACGGGACAATGACCCAACAGCTTCAGTCAACATACTGTCGACTGACCTCAAAGAATCGTTAAAACGATGTGTAGGCAATATGGAGTGAGTATTCATGCACAAGTACTTGACATGCATAGATTAGGAGCTTAACATGCAATGCGGTCCCGTTTATGCAACAAGATGATTTTTTTTTTGATTTCTGCATGCACATTAATGGCAATATTTAAACAGCTTATTTATATTTTATATAGGTCTTGCCTGACAAACCTTTCTTTAATAAAATCTCTTTATTAATTTGAGTTATTAAATACAATAAAATAAAGTGTGTATAATTTTAAAACAGAATGCTTAAGGAAAAGAACATTGCAAGAGAAACAGAGGCGACTTGTCATGCCAAAGAACTTCGAGACAAAGTGTTATCGGTTTCCAAAATGATTGACACGTTCAATACTCCTTGGAACGAAGAAACATGTCTATCAAAAAAGAAGAAGAGGAAGAAGGGAAAGGCCAAGGGACCAGTACCACAGTCTGAAGAGCATCAGGCCTCCACTGAAATGACATCATCCGAAGTTATCAAGAGCACAAGCCAGACTTTGGGAGGTATTTTCCCGTAAGTCACCTCAAATGGATACAAAAAAATAAGATAGAAACTAAAGTCTTAAATGGGAAGAAAATAGCTTAGTTTAAATCTGATTTGCAAATATGAATGCCAGAAAATTACACGCAGTATTGTTAAAGCGAGTATTTTGAACCAGCTATAATCTTAACTGTCTTTTTCTGAAAAAATAACGCAGTGTTAATGATATATTTCAACACATTCTGTTACATCGAATAGGAAACTTCAAGAGATGATGGAGTGTTTAAAGTCAATACATGACATGGAGTCATGGGTTTCAGCAGCAGATAAAGCTGTCAAGTCGGTAAATGAAATCCAATTACAGCCTGTGTCAACTGCTACAAAGCAGGACTCCCTGCTGGGCATCACCGACAAAGTCCGAAAACACATGGAAGGGATCTGTAAGGATTACTTAGAGTAGGTATTTTTCATATAATCGCGTATATACAATGTATATATATATATTTGTTTTTATTAAGTACAAATTGGTCGATATACCTATATGAACATATCGTAATTTGTGATGATATTATTGTGCTTATATAATTACATTTGTAGTTGTGACATAAGTGAATATAATCAGTGTCTTAAATCTATCTTAGTTATTCGTACAAAGGTTTCATTTCAGCAAAGATTACAAGTATATATACACTAACGGTGAAGAAGAGTATTTTTTCATTTAATTGAAAACCTATAAACATATATTAAGATTTTTGTAGTTGAATAATTTAGCTGAGAGGTCTGTAAGATAAAGTTCATATTTCCTTTACATCAGGCAACGAAAGGAGGCTTCTGACTTGAAAGACTATGTTAAGCGACTGAAGCATGAAAATGAGGAGTTCGTCGCCAAATACCAACAAATAGAGCAAAAACATCAGAAGTACGTATTATTTTCAAGCTTAAATATTGTCTGTTTTAAGACTATACGACCAATGAATATGTGTTTTACATATACATTTGAACATATAGTATTGTGTGGGTAAAGGTTGAGACATCTGTATAAATATTATATATAGAATATGTGTTCTTTATTCATAAACTATTGTGAATGTATTATAAATTTACATTCATTTGAAACTAGAGGTATTTTTGAAACATATTGAGATTAAGTTTCAAAATATGCCATGAATTGACTAAATCGCATTATCAATATACTTCATCATTCTTGAGATTTGTTTTGTGAAACAGATTCCGAATTACAAATTTTGTGATCCATATTCGAAATCCTTCCATGTACGCTCTTTACATGAACATACATCGAATGTGATTTGCATCTATGGTAATCGGACGTAATTCCTTGTTTTCCAATTTTCCAACATCTGAGACAGTATTGAAACAAATCTAACAGAGACTGTTTTGACAAGGGGTTATATAGTTCACTAGAAAAATGCGAAACTTTTCACGTCAACTTAAAAGTCAGGAGTAAATACACATGCAAATGAAAGAATCGCCGGCATTCGGTGTTATCAACGGATCAAAAGGTAATTAGTTCCAGTCACAGGAGAAACAAACTGTCTCTCTGCACACGACACTACCTTAACGAAACAAGTCACCAGCATGATACAGTATACAAAGAGTAAGGTTTTCAATTTTTTAACACACATCACGACGTTTTTATATTAAAACCAAATCTGGATTCAACGACAAAACCTTTAATAAAAGTCACTTTGTTTCAGGTTATATATTAAAACCGCACACTTTACACCCTTTATAACACGGAATTTCGAACATAAAGATTATCGTTATGTTTAAAACGTACATCGCCAAATTTTCTTGTTTGTTTTGTAAAGATTTGCTCGCTATTGGTGTAAAAATTGGAATAGTTCTCCTTAAAGTATACATTGCATTTTGTTTCAGCTTCACAAAAAAAGAAAACAGATCTGTAGTAAAGTAAATATTTTAATTATAATGTTATATATTATCATGTGTTCCTGATGTCGATTCTACTGTAGAAATTCGCTCAGTAAATTAAAGCTGTGCGTACTTTTGCTTAAGTAATTTTAAGATCGGATGATATCTCTTTGAACAATTCTGGACCTTTTCGGCCCCTTGCATCACCTATGAATCGATGCATTGTAATTTATTTTGGCGCACTGTTTCTATTACCAAATTTTAAAGGTGCCATCATATGTGTGTGTGTGTTACGTTAATCTTTAAAATCCTCAGTTGTAATTACATACTATGATTCATTCGGCCGGTCGTTCCTTTTCCCCCAGACATGAGCAAGGAATGGAGGTACTTTCACAACTGAAACAACAAATGGAAGATGAGAAAACGACAATTCAGGAGAAAAATGAACTACAACAAAAGTACGTGGCATTTAAGTATTTTCGATCTATAAACCATTTTATTAAAATACGAACACTTTTTGTATATATATAATATTGTTATATTATATATTTATATATATATTCTTTAAAAAATGTAGCACATAACTCCTATTATGATTGTGTATTTATTATTGGTATATTATATATACTTATATTCTATAAAAAATATAGCCCATAACTCCTGTTAGAGTAATTTCAATACACAATATCAAACATACGCCCCTCATCTGTAAAGTTATTCTTCAAAGTCCGAATCAAATCACAGGGAAGTCAATAACACGTTATTGCAATCATATATAATATCCATTGCGACCCAATTTACTAAAACAGTTATGAAGTTATGATATTCTGTTCAAAGTTACACAAAAGAAATTCACCAATTGAAACACGACATCGCAGTCAGGGAGGAAACAATACTACAGTTGCGGCAGGAGAATGCGACACTTTCTGAAAGGTACTTACACATGCTAAATTGTAAAGGATAGCAATTAATTTCAGTTATGAATGGATATAAATTTCATAAATATTTTTTGTGTTTGTATTGTTTTATCATTATAGAGTAACGTATCTCAATAAGGGTACATGTTGTCTTTACTGATTTCTTTCAGTTAACGCATCTAATTACAAAATCATTCTGACGGCAAACATGCATTTATGTTAAATGTAACAAACAATTTGCTCTCTTTTTTATCTGTAAGAAAGCATTCAAAACGTTTCAAATACAAATAGAAATATTTCGTGCATGCATTATTTGTTACTCATACGCTAGCTATTTTGTCTTTTTGGTTCTGTTAATCTTAAGAACATTTTTAATGATACGATAAAGGCAGAATACTTTTGTTGTTTAAACTATATGATTTCAACATTAAAAGGCTTAACACCAGAACACATACTTGACAATGAGAATGCGAATCTTTAAAATGTATTTCTATATTTATGTCAATAACCAAAATGACGGCACAGAGATTTGAAAGCACGCATTGCCGATTTCACATCGCTCTTGAATTCCTAAATTGCAAATATAAACAATTGTTTATAGGGATAAGCGTTCCTTTCTTTCACAATGCATGAACAAGGAATAGAAACTTTTTATTCAACACTATGAAACAAGTTATTTCTATTATATTTATCACTCTTGGAAAGCAGATATTGTCGTAACTGAACGACAAAAAGGAAAATACCATAGCAAACACTTAAGGTTTTCGATCCACTCAAACAAGTAAGATAGTAGTGACTAGCAGAGACTGTCTAAAGTATGTTGATTTAGAAAGCATATATATATATATAATAATATATATTGCATTTCTCCTACCATCAACAAAATGATAATCACATGTAAATTGATATTTCTAAGACCGAAAATATCACAGACATATTCTTAACATTGCGACATATTTCCCGCATAACTATGCAATATCAATTTTATACTATGCAAATCAGTTTAAGAAAGAAAGGGCATTTGTCGGTGCCAGAACATCAGTAAAACTAAGTTATATTTATCTTGTTCAAAATTATACAAACGAAATTTGCCAGTTGTCCGGTTAAGCAACATTTATATATTATATATACAATAATCATTAAAAGACAGGATACGAGACGTTAAAATATATTTGGATATGAATGATCGTAACCAGGATAATGGCACTTCAAAATATAATATCATACACACGTAATATTGCATCACACATGTCCAAAAGACTTATAATTATGGTAAAACGACTGCACATATAGACAATAATTCATACGGAAAGGTGTTTATTTCTATCTCCAGCCATGAACAGGGAATGGATAATTCATCGCGGCTAAATCAAAAACTGGAAGATGTTGCAGCAGTTGTTCAGGAGAAGGAGAATGATATTTAAGCTTTTCAGTCTTCACATTTTTACAATCATTACAGACAGTCTATGTAATTTGATAAATACAAAGTGTATACACCGTAATTCTGGCTACTATTATTTTGCTATGTATTGTTTAACAAAAGCCTAAAATCTGTAAAATTATTAAGACCGAAATATCATAATTAGCATTACAGTATCCAACAATGTAGACATTTGTAAATTCTCAATAAGATTATGCTAATCTAAATTTTCCAACAAAAAAAGGAAGAACGAAAAAAATAAAAAGGAACGAAAAAGGAAGGGGAAATAGAGAGAGAGAAAAAAGAAAACATTCGTAAAAGATTTGCCAATGCCGTAACATCATTAAGACTAAGTTATATATGTATGCCCTGTTCGCAGTTACACAACAGAAATCTGCCAGTTGGAAAATGACGTTGCACACAGGGAGGAAGCAATACAGCACGTGAGGCAAGAGAATGAGACACTTCAGGAAAGGTACACACACATACGTAATCCGTTAGGATAGCAATGAATGTCAACGTATGTATGGAGGCAAATTTGAAATATTTTTGAAGTTTCATCTCAAGCCTTTCTCAAGAAGGTTCTGTTTTGTAATATGGACATCCATCAGTGAAAGCTTATTACTACAAACATGCATAATTCTGTCCCACTGCACTGTAGTTTTTCATGGATGGAGTTATCTCCCCTCAATTTCGTTTAGGATTTCATTATGCCACAGTTTGACCAGGAAACCTCCGTTGACTAGATACATGTAGCTCAGTGGGTAAGGGCGATAGTAAAACAATCTTAAATCAAGGATTGTAATCCCGGTCTATCTGCTGACTGTATTACACTCAGATCACTTTTGTTGTTTATATTTCGTCTACTTCAACCTTAGTATTTAAGTCCAACAGGTTATGGGTTTTGTTTTCAGAAATAATTTCTCAACCCTATAGTAATACCGCAAAACAAGGTTCGTAACACCTAGTTACAGACTCTGACAGTGGTACGTGGATCATGACACATGTTTATTATACTTTATAAGTGATTTTTGATATCAGATTTATATCATGTTGTGCGATTAACACTTACTATCAAATGTGTCCTCTAGATGTTGTTGATATCAATATGCATAGCTAATGATCTATACGATAACTATTTTCTGGTACAGATGTGTTGTTTTTATGATTTTGTTTGTTAAAAGTAAGAGTAAACAACTGATGTTTGTATTTTGTCGTGTATTGGGCAAATGTACGTTAAACATATAAGAATGAAGAACAGGACACAAGACTTAACGATGAGGTTGCGCAACCTTGTATACTTCATTTTAATATGGATGTTCAAAGCTTCACAATATTAACTCTATCGAATTAGATAAGTAATATTTAAACAGTAAAATCAAACTTTGTTTGACAGATACGAGACAGATATGTTATCAAAGAATACGGATCTCGGAGAGTTGAGGGGAATTATATCAGTCAAAGATGAGGAAATCAAACAGTTAAAAAACCGAAAAGACGAGCTGCTTACCAGGTATAAAGATGAGCTTTATTATATCGTGTATTTACATATCGATTTCTTTATTTTGATTTTTAGATCGATACACCTTTATTAATTATGTTTCCTAGCTTGGCAAGCCAAGTATTGCTTCTTGGCAATTCGTTTATATGCATTTTTGTGAAATTAAAACAATATATCATTAGTATCCCCTAGTTGTTAAAATATGACTGAAATATATGTATTACACTATTTAACATTATAGCAATAATCATCAAAAAATAGTTCATTCAAATGTTTCAGCATTAACAGAACACTGATACAAGTCGTGTTTATTTGATGATTATGATTATACTAACACAATACATCAACATTATAAAATGACACAACCACCAAAACGTGCCAGGTAAAGTTTTTTATTGTGTCCCTTCTGTTTCAGCAGTAGTTTTAAAACATATATTTCTAATGCTTCTTGCCCTTAGCATCAACGAGTCCACAGGTATTTGTTTCTGTCAATAAAAAAAGTCACCAGAAAAAAACACCTTATTCATAAAATATTCAAAAGGTACTTAACACGAAAAATTAAATTTTTGGTATATTTCATGAGTAGGGTGTTATTTTGTTTGCTCCTGACTATTTTTATTGACAGAAACAAATGCCTGTGGCTGAGTGCTTGAGAGAGGAAACAGCTGTATGATGCTGTGTTATTTATTTTAGTCATACTATATCTATAACCAAATTTTAAAGGTGCAATCACATATGTGTGTAGGAGGGTGGGTGTGAGTGTGTGTGTGTGTGTGTGTATGTGTGTGTGTGTGTGTGTGTGTGTGTGTATAGGTGTGTGTGTGTGTGTGTGTGTGTGTGTAGGTGTGTGTGTGTGTAGGTGTGTGTGTAGGTGTGTGTGTGTGTGTAGGTGTGTGTGCGTGGGTGTGGGTGTGGGTGGGTGTAGGTGTGTGTGTGTGTGTGTGTAGGTGTGTGTGTGTGTGTGTGTGGGTGTGTGGGTGTGTGTGTGTATGTGCGGGTGAGTGTGTGGGTGTATGTGTGTGGATTTGTGTGGATGTGTGGGTGTGGGTGTGGGTGTGTGGGAGTGTGGGTGTGAGTGGGTGTAGGTGGGTGGGTGTGAGTGGGTGTATGTATGTGGGTGTGTGAGTGTGTGTGTGTGGGTGGGTGTGTGGGTGGGTGGGTGTGTGNTGTGGGGGTGGGGGGTGGGGGTGGGAGTGTGTGTGTGTGTGTGTTTGTGTGAGTGTGTGTATGTGTGTGTGTGTGTGTGTGTGTGGGAGTGTGTTTGTGAGTGTGTGTAGGTGTTTGTGTGTGAGTGTGTGTAGGTGTGTGGGTGTGGTGGGTGTCACGTTTATCTTTTACATTGTGACCACGTATGATTAAAAGTATAATGATCGTATGGATTGTCTAACGAAAGTAATTAATATTGAAATTATCTTTTATACTTCCTGCACATAGCATTTCGACATGGATTTCCATTCTTTTGTTATTCAGTTCAAATGAGGCCAAGGTAAACAAAATTGCTATTTTGGTATACTACTTTTGTGACTATCTGTATCAATTTAAGTTTTTAAATGGGTGCTTCCTCACTGCTTGAGTAATAACTCTACAGCAATACAATATTTTATTTCAGGCTCAGCAAACAAGCTGAGATGAGACTAACGGATGGCAATCATGGAATCACTGATTTGAGTGACCCAAACCGACCAACATCTCTGGCGGAAAAATTCAGCGAACTGTACGACAACGAATGGACAGAAGCATTTGAGGAAATGTTGGAAAATAAACGGACGGCAACGCCAGTTATGACAGAACAGAGCGCTATACGTTTTCTGTTGGAAATTCTTAGCGTAAGTTGTACTAACCAAATATGGATAAAGAAGTTAATTAAATCAATATTATGTCATCATTAACTGATAAAATTACTTAGTCGACTTGATTATTCTGCATTGTAATTCCAATGTTAAATGTTCTACCCTACTTTGCACGTAAAGTAGATGTGGATTGGACAAAGATTTGCATAGCGGGCTTCACTGATAAAGCAAAAGATGCTTACTCTTCTTCTTGCGGAACACAAGGGTTTGATTTTAAGTAATATATGTTTATACATGTATTGAGAAAAAGTGTGAGATCAGTGTTACATCATATTATGCACACCTTATATATTGCATCTGAATTTATTTGGTTTCAATTTGTCGATAGGTTACAAACGACTACTGCAAAGGACATGCTGACACTCATTGGAAAGATATCCTGGATGCAGTGTGTCAGCAATCAACAGATGTACGTATCAGTTCGATAAATATTTCAACAGTCTATCAAGACAATATTTACACTAACATTTTGTTTCTACCAATTTTTGAAAGTCTTTTTCATCAGATATGTTGCTTTTTTCAGCAATTACCACAGATTCCACCAATTTACGCCAAAGATTTAAGAAATGTGAGAAAACTGACGGGTAACATCTCAGCAGAAGGCGTCATCAAGGTACAAATTTCATAATCATTATTTCCTACATGAGTAATTGGTCAAACAGTTTTACTTCTCCAAATCCCATGAATATATATCAAATGCGCGATGAAACGATGATTTGTGCTTTCAACGAAATAAACCAGTAACGTATATGTACTCTTATATGTACAGAGGTTCTTCGATTCTGAAATCATCCATCTAAAACTACAGCCAGGCGAGATAGGTGCTAATCTGGAAATATACATCCGAAAGTGCGTGGAGCTATGCTGGTTGATGTCCATCCAGAGCCCGCCGATCTTTCTCTTCAAAGAGATACACCTACACGACCGCTTTGACGAGGACTACTTCAAGTTCTACACACGTGCGGGAACGGTTGTAGATTTCTTAGTCTGGCCGGCTTTGCTTTGCCGTGAGAACGGGGAGCTACTTCGTAAGGGTGTTTGCCAAGGACTCAAAAAGAAATAAAAGTATATGTTAAATGTTCATCCTAAGTAATAACTTGAAAGTCACCAGTACGAAAAATAAATCTATGAAGATACAATAGCAAAACTTTGCAAATGTAAACATCAATGATGTGTCTGGAATATATTTTCTTCTTCATTTTAAGATGAAACTTTATTTATTTTGTATATACATTATGATTAAGAAAATGAATTCAGACGTGCCTTGATTCTATTACGTCTCATTTAAGCATAAGATATATCTCAACTCGATGAAAATTAGGACATAGTCTTGATTAACGGCATTTTATTGTACTTTTGATTGATATGGTCAAAAATGTACTCATACGTTCATATTTTCCTAGAAACATTCAAGATGGATGGAAAAATGAAACATTAAACTAGGTATTCTCCATGACACACTGCATTTCGAGCAAAAGTCTCCATTCATAACAGAGTATGCAGGCAGGTATCTGTGCTGAAGAAACATGGCTACAATGTATATATTTTTTTTATTACTGTTTGCATAGTTTATATTCAGCAGTGATTGTTTTTTCATCCATGAAGTTTATTTTCAAATAATCGATATTGTTTACTCATTCAAGCTGTATTGAATAACGTGTGATGACAGTATGGTCACTTTAAACGTTTGAACGGTTTAGAAACGTGAAAATCGAAGTAAATAAAGTTATTGTAATTGATTAAGGTATATTCTCATTTGTATTATACATAATTTCAGCGACGGCTGCGCGGATATGTTGATATTAGTTAGATTAACTGTATTAGCCAACCATACTACAATATATTAGGCAAAACATCATAAACTATCATCGTGTCAAGCGCGTGCGCTAGCATTTAAAACCTTAACTTGTTTCCGAGATGACGACTAGTAAAATTTGGAAAAACGAAATGGTAACTAATATAACAGAAGTGTTATTTGGGATTCGGTATACAGGCTAAGTCTTTTTTACGTCAAATTCAGGTCAATTTAAAATGAGATTTTTCAGATCTAATTGACATCAAGAAATTTTGTGTGTGTATGTATGCATGCAAGTATTAGATATTTTATATATATGCAAGTTTTCATTTACATCATATACATCTTATTCTAAATGTTTTCCCTCAGGAATGAAGTGGGTAAAACTCACCTGAACCATGACATTTATTGGTGAAACAAAATTGAGAATATTTCCTGTTAGAACTTGTAGAGATGGTTTATCTATTCGAGTATTGTTGAGAAATTAATTTCTTTTCATTCTTTCAAGCTAAAGTAATAGAATGAAATTTTATTATTCATTTTTTAACGGGAGTTTAAATAAAATTATTTTTTATATAATCTTGTCAAAAATTTCTTCGTGATCCTCCGTGTTAAAAATGTATGTTGTCAAGAGCCTAAGTTTTTCTTGACATTATAAGACAATGAAAAAGAATTCCTTAATGGTACAACCATACGTTTTAGTGACGGCTATCGTGGATGTTTAAACCAATTAAGCATGCGCAAACGTGTTATCTTTATTATTTCATTATATATGTTATGATACTTAGATTGGTTGCTTATTAACATTAACATTAACATCTAGACAGAATGTTGTTGTAAACCGTGTTACAGACATTTATAACTGTATATAGTAGTTTCACAGGAATCATTCATTACAAATATCATCTCTTTTTTAGATTTATTTAGCTAATTCTAGAGGGTTTTTGAGAGTAGTTAGTGAGAGGGTTTATATGACCATTGTGTAAATTGTGTAGACGACAGTATGAATAAAACATATATCTGCAGTAGCATCTCTTGAATTGGTTATCATTTAATATGATCACTGTCCCAGGAGGTGAGCTTGGTTATAAGTCAGTGTGAATTAAATGCTCAAGAAAATCTCAAATCCGCATTCATTTATGAGTTGGTCTAAGGGCAGACAACTCTTCAGGATCTTAGTCCTATCGAAGAGAAGTGTTACTGTAGTAACTAATAGCATACATATATTACTACACTGTCAGTTATGTATTGATATTGGAGCTGATAGCGATAGAGGACGAAGCATCCGAGAAAAAAGACCAATTTTCTTTGATAATTACAGATGACTATTTGATAGATCATTAACGAAGTTAGTTACTTGGTACCAATTTTGATGTTATTAAAACTAATATGTAACTGTCAGCTAGGTTACCATAGTTAGTGGTTTAGACCCAGTTGTTTATATTTACACACCATAACATGGAACACATTTGAATCAACACAAAGTCACACACATTATAAAAATATAAGTTGCGACTATGCATAGTAAGCTATATTTGATAGAAGTAAATGTTGTCAAATAAGTAAGTAGTCATCAATATCAAATATTTACTGAAATATATTACAAAAAGTTTAATTGTTCAGTTTAAGAAATAATTTTGAAACGCAAATAACGGCTTTGATTGTAAATCACAATTACATTCTGAACCAGCAGAAGTTGTGATGCAGAAAAACAAAAGAGGTATTACGTGAGAAATAGCCAATGACATTTGTTTTCGATACATCATATATATTGAACAATAACACAGTGAGTTTAACAGTAGTTATTTCGCCTCTTTACAGGTATATCAGAGGGTCCTCCCCTCTAAAGACAAGTACGAAGGATCTACTCAGAAATTGTTTCATATATAAAATATTTATTCACCATCACAAAGACATCGACCGTTTGGTGATTTTATAGCATAACTTGCATTACAATAACAGTCATATATATCCAATTGAAATAAATACATTTTCAATTATTTCGCAGTGTTCTACTTTTATACAAGATGTGATTGCCTGTTAATGCATGTGTTTAATACCCTTCGTAAAATGTATACTTATCTAACTGTACTCTTTGTAACAACTGATTGGTACGGATACTGGACGGACATCACAAGGAGAATTGGATAAACAATATTGAAATATTGAGAAAACAAACCCTGCACAACATTAAGTCACCTCAATGATGTATTGGAATATGTAACCTTAAACGTCCTTCAATTAAATTGATAAGTTTGATATAGTTGTATATATGATAGACTGCCACAGTTTCTTTTTTAACTGGCATTATAAAGGGTTTGGAGATATGATGAAGGAGCTTTATAAAGAATTATAAGAGACAACAAAACTTTGTGTTGTTTCAAAGGAAAATATAAAGACACATATCCATGTCATCTAAAAGCAATATTTAGAAAGACATTATTTTTGAGGGTAATTGAAACTTTAACCAGTGGGCGTGTAAACGGCCCATTGGTCATGACTATATATCGGTAAAGAAAATCAGTGACCGCATGTGCTCTTTCGAACAAAGCTTGATACAAGACGATACAAGAAACGAGACTCTACGTGATTGTGCACTGAACTGTGTGATCCAGGAAGGGTTAGAGGTCAGAGGTACTCCCTCGCGATTTGCCGAGAGAAATGAGAATCATATTACAGAGATTATCGATTCTGAACATATGTTGCATCGACAAAAATTAAATTCAAATAAAGGGCATCACACATTACAAAACCACTTTACATTTTCCTTCATCAAGCAATCAGGGAAAATGCTGAGTTATCTAACGAAATAAAGCAGTACCCTTGTAGTGTTACGGGATTTAAATTGTGAGTTATCGATAAGCTGAGTCTGTAATGATAAGCGAATGGTGAATTGTTTATATGAACAAAGAAAACAACTACATGTCTACCACTTAATTGGTTTTATAATTATTTTTAAAATCCCCATGCCATTGACGCCAGTGTTAGGTTATCGCATATAGCATCACATTTACTCGTGCATAGCAAAGCATATATTACAAATGTGTGGCAGCACAGGTAAACCAAACAGTCTATATTTAGATACCCGACATTGAATCGATTTATTCATTTTGAAAAGGCAACACATGTACACAGTTATCCCAAGTGCTAAGAGGAAGTAAATCATACCAGTCAGCATGGCGAGGTAAGTTTTGTTTTATAACGAGTCGTACCTAGTCCTGTCGATAACAAGAAATGCATGACCAATGTGTTTCCTTTAAACGACGGTATAAGCGAAAGGTTCTTATCAAGACGTTGGGACACATACCATTTCTTTATAAAGTACGTCAATTTATTCAGACAACTAACAAAATCAAAACATTTGATCGATTCAAGCGGATGAAACACATCACTGTTTGGGCAGGCACAACTTTGTAGTAAATGCATTGAGAAGGCGCAATATCATACGACGAAAAATAAGACTAGCTCTTTCTATATTTCCTCTTATGATATTTATCTTATCTACATTTGCATGTTATATATTCACCTACTTTTTATCAGACTGTCCAATTTAGAAGGCCAGCATTAGCCGTAATGTAATAGGTATGGTCCTCATAAACTCTGGTCATTGCGTTAATACGTTATTACATGTCCCCCGTGTGTATATATACCACATTTCTTTGTTGTCCGTACCCGATGTTTTAGTATCGTAAAGAGCGGCATAGTTTTGTTCGTACTCTAAAATATCACCCATTGTTGTTGTCCGATAGAAAATAGGGGTCGTCATTACACAACCATCTGCGTCATTATATGATCGTTTAACGTTCTCGCTGTGTCAGTAGATGTTCGTATAACATACTAATTGTGTTAGAACTGTGTCAGTAGATGCTCGTATAACATACTAATTGTGTTAGAACTGTGTCAGTAGATGCTCGTATAACATANTAACGTTATCACTGTGTCAGTACATGGTTGTGTAACGTTATCACTGTGTCAGTACATGGTTGTGTAACGTTATCACTGTGTCAGTACATGGTTGTATAACATTATCACTGTGTCAGTACATGGTGGTGTAATGTGATTTGTGTGTCAGTA
>NW_018406672.1:598940-640942 GCF_002113885.1 Mizuhopecten yessoensis
CACGTTATCTGTGTGTCAGTACATGGTCGTATCACATTATCTGTGTGTCAGTACATGGTTGTATAACGTTATCTGTGTGTCAGTACATGGTCGTATAACGTTATCTGTGTGTCAGTACATGGTTGTGGTATCACGTTATCTGTGTGTCAGTACATGGTCGTACCACATTATCTGTGTGTCAGTACATGGTTGTATAACGTTATCTTTGTGTCAGTACATGGTTGTGTAACGTTATCACTGTGTCAGTACATGGTTGTATAACGTTATTTGTGTGTCAGTACATAGTTGTATAACGTTATCTGCGTGTCAGTACATGGTTCTAAAACGTTATCTGTGTGTCAGTACATGTTTGTATAACGTTATCACTGTGTCAGGTACATGGTCGTATAACGTTATTTGTGTGTCAGTACATGGTTGTGTAACGGTATCACTGTGTCAGGTACATGGTCGTATAACGTTATTTGTGTGTCAGTACATGGTTGTGTAACGGTATCACTGTGTCAGGTACATGGTCGTATAACGTTATTTGTGTGTCAGTACATGGTTGTGTAACGGTATCACTGTGTCAGGTACATGGTCGTATAACGTTATTTGTGTGTCAGTACATGGTTGTGTAACGGTATCACTGTGTCAGGTACATGGTCGTATAACGTTATTTGTGTGTCAGTACATGGTTGTGGAACGTTATCACTGTGTCAGGTACATGGTCGTATCACGTTATCTGTGTGTCAGTACATGGTCGTATAACGTTATATGTGTGTCAGTACATGGTTGTATAACGTTATCTGTGTGTCAGTACATTGTTGTATAACGTTATCACAGTGTCAGTACATGGATGGTTGTGTAACGTTATCACTGTGTCAGTACATGGTTGTATAACGTTATTTGTGTGTCAGTACATAGTTGTATAACGTTATCTGTGTGTCAGTACATAGTTGTATAACGTTATCTGCGTGTCAGTACATGGTTCTAAAACGTTATCTGTGTGTCAGTTCATGGTCGTATAACGTTATCACTGTGTCAGTACATGTTCGTATAACGTTATTACTGTGTCAGTACATGGTCATATAACGTTATCACTGTGTCAGTACATGGTTGTATAACGTTATTTGTGTGTCAGTAGATGGTTGTATAACGTTATCACTGTGTCAGTACATGGTTGTATAACGTTATCACTGTGTCAGTACACGGTCGTATAACGTTATCTGTGTGTCAGTACATGGTGGTGTAACGTTATCTGTGTGTCAGTACATGGTTATACAGTATAACGTTATCTGTGTGTCAGTACATGGTTGTGGTATCACGTTATCTGTGTGTCAGTACATGGTCGTACCACATTATCTGTGTGTCAGTACATGGTTGTATAACGTTATGTGTGTGTCAGTACATGGTTGTATAACGTTATCTGAGTGTCAGTACATGGTTGTATAACGTTATCTGTGTGTCAGTGCATGGTCGTATAACGTTATCACTGTGTCAGTACATGGTGGTGTAACGTTATCTGTGTGTCGTTACATGGTCGTATAACGTTATCTGTGTGTCAGTACAGCGTTGTGTAACGTTAGCACTGTGTCAGTATATGGTGGTGTAACGTGATTTGTGTGTCAGTACATGGTTGTATAACGTTATCACAGTGTCAGTACATGGTTGTATAACGTTATCTGTGTGTCAGTACATAGTTGTATAACGTTATCTGTGTGTCAGTACATGGTTCTAAAACGTTATCTGTGTGTCAGTACATGGTTGTATAACGTTATCACTGTGTCAGGTACATGGTCGTATAACGTTATCTGTGTGTCAGTACATGGTTGAATAACGTTATCACTGTGTCAGGTACATGGTCGTATCACGTTATCTGTGTGTCAGTACATGGTCGTATCACCTTATCTGTGTGTCAGTACATGGTTGTATAACGTTATCTGTGTGTCAGTACATGGTTGTGTAACGTTATCACTGTGTCAGGAACATGGTCGTATAACGTTATCTGTGTGTCAGTACATGATCGTATAACGTTATTACTGTGTCCAGTACATGGTCGTATAACGTTATCTGTGTGTCATCGTATCACGTTATCTGTGTGTCAGTACATGGGCGTATCACCTTATCTGTGTGTCAGTACATGGTTGTATAACGTTCATGGTCGTATCACGTTATCTGTGTGTCAGTACATTGACGTATCACCTTATCTGTGTGTCAGTACATGGTTGTATAACGTTATATGTGTGTCAATACATGGTTTTATAACGTTATCTGTGTGTCAGTACATGGTTCTAAAACGTTATCTGTGTGTCAGTACATGGTTGTGTAACGTTATCACTGTGTCAGGTACATGGTCGTATAACGTTATCTGTGTGTCATCGTATCACGTTATCTGTGTGTCAGTACATGGTCGTATCACCTTATCTGTGTGTCATTACATGGTTGTATAACGTTATCTGTGTGTCAATACATGGTTTTATAACGTTATCTGTGTGTCAGTACATGGTTGAATAACGTTATCACTGTGTCAGGTACATAGTCGTATCACGTTATCTGTGTGTCAGTACATGGTCGTATCACCTTATCTGTGTGTCATTACATGGTTGTATAACGTTATCTGTGTGTCAATACATGGTTTTATAACGTTATCTGTGTGTCAGTACATGGTTGAATAACGTTATCACTTTGTCAGGTACATGGTCGTATCACGTTATCTGTGTGTCATTACATGGTCGTATCACCTTATCTGTGTGTCATTACATGGTTGTATAACGTTATCTGTGTGTCAATACATGGTTTTATAACGTTATCTGTGTGTCAGTACATGGTTCTAAAACGTTATCTGTGTGTCAGTTCATGGTCGTATAACGTTATCACTGTGTCAGTACATGGTTGTGTAACGTTATCACTGTGTCAGGTACATGGTCGTATAACGTTATCTGTGTGTCAGTACATGATCGTATAACGTTATCTGTGTGTCGGTATATGGTGGTGTAACGTTATCACTGTGTCAGTACATGTTCGTATAACGTTATCACTGGGTGAGTACATGGTCGTATAACGTTATCACTGTGTCAGTACATGGTTGTAGAACGTTATCTGTGTGTCAGTACATGGTTGTATAACGTTATCTGTGTGTCAATACATGGTTTTATAACGTTATCTGTGTGTCAGTATATGGTTCTAAAACGTTATCTGTGTGTCAGTACATGGTTGTATAACGTTATCTGAGTGTCAGTGCATGGTTGTATAACGTTATCTGTGTGTCAGTACATGGTTCTAAAACGTTATCTGTGTGTCAGTTCATGGTCGTATAACGTTATCACTGTGTCAGTACATGGTCGTATAACGTTATCTGTGTGTCAGTACATGGTTGTATAACGTTATCACTGTGTCAGTACATGGTTGTGTAACGTTATCTGTTGTGTGTCAGTACATGGTTGTATAACGTTATCTGTGTGTCCGTACATGGTTGTGTAACGTTATCTGTGTGTCAGTACATGGTTGTAAAACGTTATCTGTGTGTCAGTTCATGGTCGTATAACGTTATCACTGTGTCACTGTGTCAGTACATGGTTGTGTAACGTTATCACTGTGTCAGTACATGGTTGTATAACGTTATCTGAGTGTCAGTACATGGTTGTATAACGTTATCTGAGTGTCAGTGCATGGTTGTATAACGTTATCTGTGTGTAAGTACATGGTGGTGTAACGTGATTTGTGTTTCAGTACATGGTTGTATACATGGTCGTATAACGTTATCTGTGTGTCAGTACATGGTGGTGTAACGTGATTTGTGTTTCAGTACATGGTTGTATAACGTTATCATTGTGTCAGTACATGGTGGTGTAACGTTATCTGTGTGTCAGTACATGGTTGTATAACGTTATCACTGTGTCAGTACATGGTTGTGTAGCGTTATCTGTGTGTCAGTACATGATCGTATAACGTTATCACTGTCTCAGGTACATGGTCGTATAACGTTATCACTGTGTCAGGTACATGGTCGTTACAAATTAGACGGGTTACAATGTCATGTAGTGCTTGTTTCACCGATTGGGATATTTTTTTTACATTGATATGAATGCGTTTACTTACATCATACATTGCACTTGTTTAGAAGTATATGATTGTTTTAGCTTATGATTTAAATATGATTACATCTTAAGCATGGAACTTAGTTATGAATATATCTATATATCAAATTTCTTTTGTGTATTCATAGCAATGTCCTCCCTCCTGAAGTCGATGCATTGGAAAAATATTTAATGGGGAAACCAAACTTCTTAGGAAAAAGGGAGGTTAAATTAGTTTGGGATGGCCTGAAGATATGTGTATCTACAGTAAGTAATATAAGTCGCTTTAAACAACTGAGAATTTCGTATTTCAAGTGAATTAAGGATCACAGATAACGAATTCCTATACACCATTCGTTTTGTTTTTGTGAGTGTTAATTATTACTTCTTTAATTTCAACTGACGTTATTACACATTCTCTAGATAACTTTGTATTTCTATATTCATTTACACGGAAACTAATAGTCGGTATTTTTTATCAGTCAAACATGCTCTGGTTCGCAATATATATTTATTGAACGTGGATGCTGACTTTTCAAAAAGTGATATCTATATATAATTACTATTACATTTCCTAAAGATATTTGAGCAAGGCGTTCTTCTTGGAGAAAAACAAAACAAAAACAGCCAAAAATTAAACAATTATAAGATAATATAAATGCATGAATGCACTAATTCTGATTACGAAAGAACTGTGCTTTTCATTGACAAGCATCTATTTTCTTTAAATCGGTATGTTTTTTGCACTACTCTGCCATTTTCAGTAAATATTATTACTGTAATTAAGATACATGTATAAAATAATAGTTCAACAATTATAGTTTTCAATAAAGGGTTTTGTTGTAAAACTATGGATTCACATCATCACCTTTTATATAGAATAAACATAATGATGACATATCGGCCATGATTTGTATGTTTTAACCATTCACAGAGAAACGGAAATACCATAGAGGCCTTTGGAAGGCTTGAAAACGCAATAGAAAAAAATTATTCTATGAAACGAGAACAACTTGTGAAGGACAAAAGCTATTCTATGCTGAAGTCATCAATAGTTGCAGCTTCTGAAGCAATAAAGGTAAGAAGACTATTGTTGATATAAACGTACTTTGATAACAGATATCAAGGTAGCCGAATGAGCATGATTGATTTATATCTTTGGATACAATTTCAATATTAGACATTTGTTATTTATGAAATTTAGCATTTAAAGCATCTTTTTATACAAATATCCTCGCAGAATAAAGGAGGACATCCTCAAGGACAATCACTTGAAGCTAAAGGGAAACAAGTAACGAAGGTGCAAGTCACTAAACAAACCAATCAACCTTTACCGCAGTAAGTACATGCCGTGGTAGACATGATATACACAGACCGAGAGAGGGAGCACACTTGAACAATTATAACGAGACGAACATATATTTTATAATATGCCAATATACGCATCCATTTCAACTATTACTTCTGACATTTTAACTGCCTATTCATTTAACTTAAGTGTATCTCAGTATTTAATTGAATCATATGATTCAATCCATATACATGTATCAGTAATACATATTTTAACGAGTGTTTAAATAAATATAAATATTATTTATTTTACAACAATTTTGAAACAAGTTATTTCAACTTACATTAATCACTCTTGTTGGCCCGGATGTTAGCGCGTGGGGGGGTCTTAGTGTGGGAGGAAACCGGAGTACTCGGAGAAAACCCACATTGCCGGGCAGGTGACCCCAACCTTTTCACGTCCGATCGGGGAATCGAACCTCGGCCGCCTTGGGGAAAGGCAAGTGCGCTATCCACTGTCGAGTGGTGCAGTGTTTGACAGATGACNCCCCCCCCCCCCCCCCCCCGCCTCTCTATCTCTCTCTCACACACACACAAATGATTACACATTTAAAAATTTGAAAATAGATACAATATTCAAAACTGCTTGCACAGCATCATATATCATATAGCTATTTCATCCTTCTAAGATTCATCGCTGTTACTAGGGGCCAAAATGCCGAAATCATAATTTATCTAATCTACTTTTGAAAAGAAGGAGATAACGGAATGCCCTGCATAGCACTTTAGATCTTAACTTATAATATCAACTATATAGTGTACTATTTCAGAAAAGGGGATGACAGTGCTTCCATAGCGCTTACCAGAGTGTGTCAACTGATCGAATGGCTGCATGGTGTTTTGAATGGCAGAGCTGATGCCAAACCACCAGATATACAGAAAGATCACCAGCTGACTGAGGAACACACACTGACATATGCAGAAGCACAGACTCAGATTTTTGCTGTCAGAGAGAAATTTAAAGAGTAAGTGAATAAGTCTAATGGAATATACTTATTCGTAAGATTTTTGTTTATTCTTAGCTAATCAGAATAGCATACATTTATTAGGGAATAGGAATAAATAGCACAAAACATGGTTTGCAAAATGTTAACGGACTGAGATGCGCACCCTTTTTACACGTTTACAGACACACAAGTAGACAGATGTCTGGTGTAAAGCCAGAGCGATTTACTCTACCAAGCCATGAAATTCCCAGGCACCGTTTGGCTGCAATGTTGTCACTGTGACTATGACATAACATCTGCCTTATATTTATATTCGATATTTATATTCGATATTTTTATAAAAACGAACCTTTTAGTCACAAACTGCTGTTTACTTACGTACACCCTGTTCCTGGCTTTCCGGGTATCAGAATTTTCTTCTAAACAACGAATTTATAATTTGGATGGGGGAAACAAACATGATTAAAAAGGAAAGTAAACATATAAAAAAATCATAGAAATGAAGAAGGACGAAATATCTTGCAAGACACTGAAAATATATGATTATGGCGAATTTCGATCAAACAAAAATAACTGATTTGTGTGTATATTATGAACCGTGCCATTACCACAGTGTGCCGTCTTCATCTTGAACATTTACACACATATGTGATTGCACCCATCAATTTGGCATTAGATACAGTATGCAAACAAAATAAAGAATTACATTTCAGCATCTGCTGTTAAAATGAAGACAATATACTAAAACTCGGTCATTTTGCTCTGTTTGGCTATTTCGCTGTACACATACATTTAAAAAATAAATTCCATCGTTTAGGCGGGCAACGCTAAAATCAAAGGGTTAAGAAGTTAACTTAAGCATCTTCCCGATGGGAATGACGCATACATACAGTATTAATAGGACATCCCACAAAATATATATTTTCTTATATTCGACTATGTTTTTATTTATGAGTAAGAAATATATTAAGTTTAAGTTAAAAATATATTTGCATTTCAAATTGGTTTATGAGAAAGTTTTGCAGTGTCAAACATGTCACGTGATTCCCAGTCTCTCATTTTGAGTCCATTCACTAATCACTGTCTGTATCCGACAGGATGACACGTACACAGCGCTTGTTTCGAATTTTCTTCTTTGATGATGGTTGGATATTTATATTAAAGGTATCACCTTCTATAGTGCATCCATGACAAATCGTGGATGCTAATGTATTTGTATCACACAAGGAGACGCTGTTGTGTTGTTGTGTCAAATTGGAGTAATTCTCAGAGGAAGTTAGAGTGCTTGAAATTGGCGGCCGCGTGGAGTATGAATTTGGGGGAACACATCTAATGTTAGAAACATCGGAAACAGGTTGATTATTAGTCAAGAAAGCTGTCATATTTTGTTTTTGGAGATTCCTCAATAAGCGATAGTTGGTTAGTGACTGTGGGTTTTTATGTCCCGTTATGTGAACTGCTTGTGTGTCGGGAATTCCCGTTTCCAACAACATCTCATTTTCACAATTGCTCATTTTCACCTGGTTTTGTTTTATTTGTTACCGTAGATAGGTAGAAAGGATGATCATGATTTGAAAAGTTTGCCGGACGTGTGTTGGAGAATACTTTATATGCCAGTACCGGGCATCGTTCTGGGTTGTCCGGTGTGGCGTACATCGTTGGCTTGCTATCCCTGATATTTGTTATGTCAACTCCCGTCCTTGTTTGTTTGTCTTTCATTGTATGATAAGAACTCCATCGAAACATAATTCAATGTCCCCAGCACACGGCCCTATGCTCCTCTCCCCTAATTCCAAAGTGTAGTTTATTGTTCAGCAATAACGTGTCTAGCAAACTGCGAGGAGAGTCATTCCCAAATTGACCACATTTATACACTTAGTCTATGTCGTTGTCATTTATTCTATCCGCGGTCATTGGTTTGTTGCCCAAACCTGTTTTTTTCAATCCTTTTCTTTACACCTAAGAGCATCACGCGTACTAGCAAATGTGTATCCGGTAATCAGACTTGTTCCTTATTTATGTCGCTTCAAATACTGTTCAATAGAACCCAGATGTCCCCTCGAGTAACTTATTGATATTGCGAACCTTCTTTTTGTCTGTCACAGACGAATAATTTGGAAAGTAAATTATCAAGTTCATTGCCTGGAATTTGATGAATGTCACGGTTTTCCGTTTGTTTTCAGAAATGATCTCAGCAGGTTGATATAGGACAGGGTTTTTCTGAGAGTATTTTTGTTTTCATTTTCTGTAATGAAGTCTGCTAAATCTGCTAAACCTTCATCTTCCATACGTATGAATGTACTGTTCTTGTTCTTGTTCATATATGTGTTTACAGCCTCATGGCGGTACGCGTGTGTTGTCTTCGTCGCCCACATGTGTGTCGGCAACGGGAGGCGAATTCGAAGCAGTAATTACACTTCTGGTGATCAAAAAGGGGGCAGATACAGGGTGAAAAATAATTTTGGGCTCATTGATATCTGTATTTATAAAAACGGATTCTAATTCTGCATTAAACATGTCAGAAAAGACAAATGCATCGTCTGCCAAACCTTTCACAAATTGGTGTTTGCTGGCACTCACAACTTCACAAGTATCACACAGACGTACTTTGAACATAGCATAGGTTCTGATCCAACATTTACCAGATCACCGACTTTAAACATTTTAAAAACAATCCCGTTTTTTTATGTCAAATTTAAACATGGCAAGATTAGCAGACGAACTTGCGTATGTGTGTGATCTCATAAAAGCAGTTCTTCTTCCGGGTCACGTCATAAACGACACGTATATTGTTGAGAACGTGCAAAGAGCACGTGTAGCTTGTCTCAACCTTAGAGTGAGACAGAAAAATATCACACCGGTAAAAGTAAGGATAAATCTATCCAGGGTAAGATAAATCCTTGTCTCACCCAAGGTTTGAGAAGGGGGGATTCCCCTATTCATAACAATTGTATGACGTCAGTTCAACGTTACAATGACGTCACGTCAACCACCCTAAATTTAGCCTGTAACCTTAACATTACATTTGTATATGATACACAATGAGGAAACAGGGAAAGAGACAAAAAAACAATTAACCCTTTGAGGTGATATTGGAAATATAAGTTATCTCGTCAAAGCCTTATGTTTGGTAACTTAGTCTTCCCCTTGGGTTGAGATTCCCCAATCTCAATCCCAGTGGGAAAAAGGGTGAGATATTCTATTATTTTACGCTTCTAGATGAGCAACGTGTGTCTTACATACGGATAACAGGGCTTATGAGAAGCTGTACGGTTTTCTATCGATTAAAAAGGAAGTTGTTTACTATAAATATACTATAAATAAGCATGCTTGGTAAACCTGTCGAAAATGAAATGCTATAAAACTAGCGTGCAAACCTCACATACATTTTCACTAATAAGTAGGTGTTTATACTTTTTGCAGTTGATCAAGTTACTTATGATTTATATCTTTATATACATGCAGGTTAACAGATAATCCGGAGAGAAACACAATAGTTAAAGCGGAGGTATCATCTACACGACCAGAGACTGCAACCACTGAACTAGAGACTCCATCCCAACAGAGGAAAATTCAGCATGAGAGACAAACACAAGACTACGAAGACTACGATAGAACTCATGAAAATGATAGGAAACATTACGAATCTATACTACAGGACTTGAAGGGAAAGTATGATCAACATTTGATGAAATTGGAAGACAAGATTCAGAGTTTAAATCAAGAACTTCACAGTGTTAAAGAAGAAAAGGAAGGGCTGTTGACAAGGTGAAGTCACATTTATTGTGTGTCTATGTAAGATCTGTTGAACGAATAGCTTTTTAATCAAGTATTTGTCAAAATATCATTTTCTTTCACAAATCAAAACTATGTAAAATGTGTATCTTCGTTACAAAATCAATATTAAATAAATCTGTAAGTTATAGAAATTATTTTTGGTCAGCATTGTATCGTCATCTAGAAGTCAACGCATCAAATACAACATATACGTCAGAAACCGTTACATTAAACGCATTTGATGTTATTGGAAATTCTGCTATCGATATACACATTCATACATACATCGTAAAAGCATACTATCTTTTTCAAATAACAGAATGAGCAAGATGGCTGGAGACAAACTAACGCACAATAATCCAGCGATCACAGACTTAAGCGACCCAAACCGTCCACAGAAGCTGGCGGTGAAGTACGGCGAACTTTACGACAACGAATGGACGGACGCCATAGATAAAATGAATCCCAAAAAAGTGGAAAAACAGGACCGTGCATGTATAGAAGTCCTGTTGGAAATGCTACAGGTTAATAACTAGACCTTAAAATGAATTATTCTATTATTTCGTGACCTTCGAGAATATCAAAAAAAAATGTGAACTGATAATTTTCTATTTCTCATTTATTTGGAAGTTTTGAAGTATGTTGCAATATCAAACATAAATTGAATCAAGATAGTTTACATGATGTTGCGAAATATGTTCATACTGTATCTCAAATAAACGGATGCTCTTCCTTCTTTACGTTATTCAAAAAAACATTTTGAAATTTCTTTTTTCGTTTTTATAAATTATTTAACTTTAAATGTTTATATTTCTACGAAAGGTTATTTTTTAATTTCGTCAAATAATATTAACGGAGCAAAGTTATTATTATTCTGTGAAAAAAGTTTCTTGCTGATCAAGTTTTTTTCTCAAGTTTTGTTACAGGGAATGTGAAATGATCGCTGCCAAAAATTTAACCCATCTTGAAATGGTTTGCTGCAGTTTTCAAACACACAATACACAACAGGTAACATATACAAATTATGGTAACAAGGACATTTTAAGTAAACATTTTGAGTGTGTTTTTATGCAGATTGTTATTTTTAGCAAAACAACAGTTTATTCAAACCTAAACTGGTCAATACACATTATTCAGGGAAAACTACCAGAGGGATCAGAGGCAATCAAACGCAATCTGATCGATGCACAACATGGCGCTTCTGTTTTTACAAGGAGGGCTGCAGTTGATGTGAGTATTATATTATTATGGTAGTTGGAATCATTGACCATTATCATTTTAAGCGAATTTAAAATACAATACCAGAATTTTATCTTTCACATCAAGTTTCCTTTTTGAAATTCGATAACAAAATACTAACGTTTGAATCTGCCCTATCTTGAAGTTGCTTCAAGTCACAGTCACAAGAAGTTTATGTTAATTCAATTATAAGGTTATTGCCTTAGGTTTTGCTGTCTCTACAGACAGTGTCTGTTGTTATCTTTTTGCATCAAAACTATGAGTTCATACATGTACGCATAAGAGTCCGTCCAAGTGTATTGAAAATATGAAAGATTTAATTTATTAACTTTAGAACAACAAGATAAGAACAATGTTTGACACATAAGGAAAAAATGAGAGTATCTGAAAAGCATGATAAGTTACTGTTTCGTGTTAAGTTAATATATCAAAGATAAGATAGCATATACTAAGAATAGCATACTTGTGTAACGGAACTTTATACGAAGGCGATTATGATATATTGTGTTACAAAATTATTTCATTCAAGATCGTGAAAGCAAGTCTTGCAAGGCACAAGTCCCTGAAGGACAAATCAAAGCTGGTATTGCCGTACACAGAAAAGTGTATAGAGATATGCTGGAGCATGGTTACACACCATCCAAGACTGTTTCTCCTATGGCCCGATGTCAGCAAAGAGAAGCAAATTCGCTTTGACATGTTCCAGGCATACACTAGATCAGGTGACACAGTGGATTACGTTGTCTGGCCAGCTATGCTACTCTACAAGGACGGTCCATTGCTGAGGAAAGGAACCGTACAACCAGTAGCCAGATAAGGAGAAACTACCTTCAAAGTACAATATGGAAGATGCAACCCTGGCATTTCTACAGAAAAAGTGTAAACGAATTAATTAAAACCAGATTATTACCAAGACATATTCGCATACTAATGGATGTGACATATTTGTTTGTTGTTTAGGCACCCTGCTTAAAAAACAAACTTATATCGCCTAGTGACTTCGTGCATCGTGTTTCAACGGTTACTTTGTTGGGAAAATGTTACTTAGTATTTTTTTTATTCAAATTAAGAATTTAGTTCGAGTTTTGTGAAACTGCATTACTATTTTAAAAAGCAGAAATTATTTAATATGTTAGAAAGGTGTTGTTTAGATTATTTTGATCTAATACTGAATATTTTTCACAGTGGGTAAATATTTTCAAAAGAATAACTATGATGTCAAAGCAAAATTCGATCAGAGCGTTGTTTGCCAGTCTTCCAGTTCAATTCTTTACACCGGGCACAGAATAGTGTTTTTTTCTGTCACTTCATAATTTTCACTACAGAATAACAAGGCAGTTTCATCACTTCAAATGCGGGTGTCATGCATTAAATGACTTTCTATGTGTACTTCTGTAAGTTCTATGAGAATTTCTATAGGATTTATGCTGAGTTTCACTCATAAAAATAACCTTTTTCATGTTGAAATTTGTTGCGATGTTCATACTGCCTGGGTATCTTTAATAAATTGAATTTATTCATTAATTGACACTAAGGAAATCGTATTTACATTTTGTTATTCAAAACAATGAATGTCATTAAGACCTCTATATCTTGAAAACTTCTATGAGGAGTTAGATCATACTTGAGCACTTTGGTGATATTTATATTAATTATTTATATTACTATATATTATTCTACGAAATAGATACATTCGTTGTAAAGTATATCTTCTCATCACATTTATGCTATTTAACATTTTACTTATTAGCTAAATTATATAATTTAACTATAGCTGAAAATTCTTTGTCAATATTGAATACGATCACCGTCCACGGGAAAGTGAGCCTGGCTTTTATAAGAGTAAAAGATTTACACAAAGCCTGACTCTAGTCACAATTCATTTGTAAATTTATCTAAGAGCAGATACTCCTGGTGAGTTTAGTCCTGTTGATACAGTGGCATATATTTATCGATGCGTTGGAGGACGAATCATAAGAAAGAAGAGGAAATGATACATCTTCAAGAATAGTGCATGACTTAATATTGTAATGGTTTAGGATATAGTTCTCCGTAATGGCTGAATCTATAAATCACTATAAAACTTATAAATGCACTGTAGTGACTTCATGAAGGAGGTAAATGTACTGTGTTTACTTAATACAGAAGGTGTATATCCTGTGCTGAATCCGTATAGGAGAAAACTACAGATGTGAAACAAACCAGCCGGGGTTAATCATAATTTATTGAGTAGTTCGTCGAATTTCTTTTGCATCCTGAATTGGTTAGACAGCTAAATACTTTACATATATGTCAAAACAGTTAGTGATGGCAGACCATGCAGTGTTATTATCTTGATTAACACATATTTCTATAAAGTATACCAAATGATATCGCCAGTATCAGCACATTAATGTCATTAATAGCAAAAAATAACGGAAACACGGGATATATACCTCCTATATAGGGTCAACACAGGATATATACCTTTTAAGTAAGGTCAACACATGATATATACCTTCTGTATAAAGGCGACACATCACATGTACCTCCTATAAAAAGTCATCACAGGACATTTATCTCATATAAAAAGTACATATACCTCCTATATAAAGTCAACACATGACATTTACCTTCCGCATATTCTTAAAATATATAAGCATTTGGCTCTTCTGTGAAGTTTTACTTTTCTATCAAAAAATCAAACAGCTATAATTACTCAACTTGTCCTCTGAAATAAACCGGTTAATATACTTAACAAAATCTACGAATAAACTAGAATGCGTCTGCTTTATTTCACCTTTGTTTCGGACAGGGTCTTATCACGAAAGGAATCGGTTAATCGGTATAAGGTATAAGATGTGTACATGTACTATTTTTAAAACATGTACCTGTACAAAGCATATACATATTCGATATAAGATGTGACGGCCGCTATCGGCCATCGTATTGGTGTCATCATGGTTACAATAACGCACTCTTATCTTGTTAGTTGGGACTGAAACTGGAAATTTCGGACAGAACTCGATTGACATTCAGGTGACAATATTAAGAAAATCAAACTAATAGTTTGCCTTGGATGCGTCATTACAAAACAAACAGCAAGATCCTAAAGGCATCTGAAATGGATATGAGATGCACATATGGCCAGTTGCCTGTAGACATTGCCTTTATCTTAATGATTATTTAGTTCAGAGTAAATTATAATGACATTCAGGGGAAAATATTAAAAAAAAAAATATATAGATTTTGCCCTAGATGCTTCAATACATATCAGACAACAAGACCTTAAAGGCATCTGAAATTTACATGAGCTGCACATATCTTCAGTTCACTGTTGACATTGCCAGTATTCTAATGATTCCTTATTTCCGAGGAAAGAAAAATAGTTCATTAATATATGACCGATGGTATTAACGGGACCTTTACATTAGGTTGTATTCATATTGACAGCTCAAGGGTTCAAAGACAATAAAAATAATTTGCTGATTGAACATTTCCGACCAGGTGATCGAGATCGTTCAATCATTAAGAAAACACATTCTTAAAAAAATATGTTGTTGATGAAGAAAATTAAAATGAAATGAACACTTTACTGCACCATGAGGCCAATATGTCTATAAATAACTCATAAGCTTTACGGAAGGCCAAAAGAGTGAAAATCAAAATCACAAATTTAACGGAACATTTCAACATTGATCTGCTTTCTTTATGCATACAGTGGCAAAGACAAGACAAATGTCAATTAGATAAATGCAATTTCAATGAAACGCACTGTGACGTTATGTTGGATGTGTATCACATTGCCTTTGAATGACAACAGAAAGCAGTATAATACTTATGATTACTTTTGGGGAATATTTTTATCTCAGAAAAACAAATCAATAGCGCTTATAATTATTCAGAATGCATTTCAGATGATATAATTATCGTATATGCTTGTTATCTGAATAGAATAGCCATCTGTCAAGAGAGGTCGGTTGCAACCAACGGAACAATTATGACGTCATAATAATGATGACATCAGCAATTTGGATGTGGCAAGGTTATATAGTGGCAGTGCCATATGCTTATAAATATCTGGAGAAACAGTGCGAATGGTGCCCGTTTAAACGTTTATAATGATCAAATGTACAACGTTTTATTAAAGCAGGAAATTTGTCTTCAATTTTGCATGTTATCTCAACCGTGGTAGATTAATTTCTACTACTAGGTTATGGCTAGGTCAGAGATCAATAGTCCCCAAACGTAACATTGGGTACTTAAAACGTGAAAATGAAACGAAAGTTACCCAGAGGTCGAATGTGACCATATAATGAAAGCTAGATAGACGATCTTAATATTGAACTATGACTTAAGTCTGTGTTCTTTACGACGATGCAGGGAGGCATATTCAATTTAAATGTGTATTAAACAGTTCAAGCATGATTCAATAAGTGGTCAGGACTGGACTGTTCAAGATAATCATTAGTAAAAATGAAGATGATATTTTTCAACGGGGTTGTCGATTAATTTAGTTGAAATTTTAAACGCATTAGTTGTTTATAGTATTTGTCAAGTTGACTAATCATTATTAATCATTTAAAGTATAATGTATCGTACCATCTTTATATGTTTCACTCGATTGAGTTTAATTTCATATAATATCCGAATCCAACGACACCAGTGGAATTGACGAGCAGTGTCTTCGAATAAAGCAGCAATTTTAGAGCATGACGAGGTTATACCGGTGTTGTATTGATTATTTGAGTCTATAGTGATTAGCGTAAGCTAAGGTATCTGTCTGAAAAAGAGATATCCCCTGTTATCTATATCAAGGTAATGTTGCCGTAAATAGCATTAGCTTTACCTGTAAGAGAACTTAAAGGTAACAACCGTCAAACGCGCTTATCTCGATCGTGTGACAAGAATTTTAAACCCACCGGTCTATATTTAAAAACCCGTCACCGATTGATTACACATTTATTATGACTACATGCACACAATTCTCCGAACCACGATGAGGAAGTTTAATTGAATCTATCAAAATGGCGACGTAAGTATTTATCATCATGTACCCACGACAGTTTGTCATGATATCTATACGTTTAACTAGCTTAATCTTCGTATAGCACTCTCTAGTGCTCACGTGTTGTGGAAGCATTTATGTTAATATACAGTGTAACCAATTTATGAAGAAAACGTATACGATAAGGGGATTTCCCAGAGGGCGCATTTGGTGATATTGTTTTCATTATGCGGGATATAACCGTTGATACATGTATATGGTGTAGTGAATACAAATCAGAATAAACTCTAGCGCTGATATTTTACGTTTGTGAGATCCCTATTATGTAATGGTATTTTTTTCAGATTTTCTCGTTGTTTAAATGTATCGAATACAACACACCAATCATGCAATAGTTTGGCCGTAATCCAGATAGCTTATATTTCCTTTAGGTGTGATCTTAAATCTGCGATATTGCTATACTTCTTCGAACATTCTTTAATAGATAGAAATATAAACGATAGATCGACCTAGTTATGTTTTTATAGAATAACTCGCTTGTAGCTAATATGGTTATCAAATGTCAACAAGACTGGTAAAAAGGGTCGAATTTTATTTAAATTTGATTATCAAAAAGTATTGTCAACTTCTTGAGAAAACGAGTATGGGTAGTTGAAAGGTCTTTTTAACTACCAATACTTTTAAAACAGAGTTCATTAACTGAAGCTTTTAGTTATTGATCAGCTAGTATGATGAACGTTTTCTGTTCAACCCAATTGGCTGATTTTATAACTGTATATTAAAGAAAAAAGTCATTCATAAAACAAAGAGAACGAAATATACTTGAAACGCTGACTTATATATAGTGTTCACAGAAAAGCTATTCAATCACTAAATCGGTATGCATCATAAAGATAATCATTCTCTCTTTTCATTTACATCTGGTAGGGTAATTTGCATAAAACTTCCCTAAATGTTACTCGCACTATAAATACTGTTTACCGCCGTCGTCAAGAGTGTTTTTTGCTATCATTATAGATTGGAAGTATGTCTTATCAATTTATCACGTAGTCGTCTGGTACTAACTCGGCCAGTTGGAATTTTCCTTATTAGTTCAATAGTATAGAGATGATTTGGACTACTAGCTAGCGATTCGAATAACCTTTTTTAACTGAGTTCACCTTTTCTACGTATAATGTGATTAACTCTCTAAAATACCAAGGTCAATTAAAAGACCTTAACCAATAACTCTATATATGTTATTGGCATAAGTTATAAGGATGACGTTTTTTTTAAGAAAATAAAGAAGCGTCATTGGGATCAAACAGCATTATTAAGTTAATCATTATCATTTTAAACATTATCTACTTAAATCTACTCGAATAATTGTTTTAATTCATAAACTACCTGTTTTTATCGGGGTAGGGGGTTATGAATTTTGAAATTTTGAGGAGAATTTTGAAATTAAACTCACTGTTTTTGAAATACAATATGCTAATGTGTATTAGAATCTTTGGGGGTAAATGGTTTGACATATCTCTGAAGTTTATTGTTCGTTACATCAATAACATTTTGTAATGATTGTACACATGTCATACTTTTAGCAAGGACTTACCTGCTGCACTAACAGAGTTGGAACAATATTTAATGGATTACTCTCGCAAAGACCTTCTGGCAAAAAAGGAAATTTGGAAATCCTGGACGAATATTACGAAATACGTCGATCAGGTATTATAAAAACATTACATATCACATATATTTCATATTAATTGTTATCATAACTTAACACTGCGGTCAAAAGGATAAACAAAAATGACATATAAACCATATGTACGGAGCTCCAACATTAACAGTGTAACAATTAGTTATTCTTAACAAAACAACAATCAAATCGAGTAAGGCATGTTGGCAAGTATTCCTGTGCAATCCTGTTCAAAATTAGACAAGTATAACGTCACCAGAGATATATCTTTCATACTTAAACACAATAAAATAACGCTTTCCCGGAAATATATTTTTTATGTCCATACTTATAAGAGTATAATAATCGTGAAATATGAGATGTCTTTTCCCATTATTTCCTTTCAGCATTCCAAAAAGAAGCTGTTTTGATATATATTTTCCCATTATATTTGTTTTGTTCTTTCATAAAAGTAGAAATAAAATATAGACATGGTTAGATATTAATACACTGCTTTGATTAAGAATGCTATTTCAAAAAAGTATTTACCAAAACATTGTACCCTACAATTAAGCATTGTTTTGTTTTCTGATTGGTCATCGACGAGTTTCAGGCTTTTCAACATCAAGCCAACGCTACCTGAATATAGCAAAAAAATAAACTTAAGCTGTCGTAGCTATTCATGACAGACACAAACTGTTCAAAATCCTGAATTATATGTTAGAATGTGAGTTTCAAGATACTGATGTTCTTTGAAGAAAGCTATGCCAGCAAATGAAAAAATCAGAGTACGTTGAATTGGATTAACTTTCAAAATCTTTTAGGACCAACATTAAAAACATTACAGCTGACAACCCGTTATGGAATTCATACAGAAAGAGGTACATCTTGACCAAAATTACCAAATCATCCTCAACGATCTACATGATCGGCAGACAAAGTAGCTTTGAAATAATTTGATTGCTGTTCTTTACCAGTGTTAAAGTTTGCGTGCTAACAAAGGAAAACCTTATTAATTCGGAAGACGAAATATTAACTAACGTTGCTTCTGTATAATCAATAATCAGTACATTTAATACCGATTGTTAATTAAGATACGGACCTGCGTCGTTTGAATTTCAATATCTGATGCTAAATGAAGATTGATACTTTTGATTCCAATCGCCTTGTAAAGTTATTCTCAGTACCAATGCTCGCACTTTTAGGACGTGATAATACTTGGATATTTTCTTGTATTTGCGTTGTAGATATCAACATTGGAGTAGTTGTAGCTTACCAGATTTTTTTTAAGATACGGACCTGCTTCGTTTGAATTTCAATCTCTGGTGCTATATGAAGGTTGATACTTTTGATTCGACTCATTAATTTGCCTTGTAAATCTGTTCTCAGTACTAAGGTTCGCACTTTAAGGACGTGATAATATTTGGATATTTTCCTGTTTTTGCGTTGTAGATATCAGCAATGAAGAAATTGTAGCTAACCTTTCGGGATAGATGGTATTATTCTCCTGTTAATTTTTCAAGGGACCTATTTTAATTTTCTTTGTTAATATCTTATTTCGTTGACGCCAGTAATCTCTTTTATCATTCAAATAATCGGCACTAAAAAGTGAATTAAGTGTATGCAATTGCTTATGATACTAACTGTAACATCACAACTGCATTGTGAAGGCGATACCCTGTTGCAAAAACAATAGCCTCGTGTTCCTGGAGAGTTAACGACAGGAGAAAAGAACGCCCTGTTAAACATTTCATAAAAACGATTCCACAATAAAGGGTTTGGTATCATCTTGATTCAGGTTTTCATTAACTGATTTATTACCATCGAGAATTATATATACATCATAAAAATGATTCCACAATAAAAACGAATATCTTCATGATTTTTTTTACAGAAAACCAGAACTTTACATATAACAATGCATAAACACTTTGCTTGTCATATCAAATCGGTCATTGGAATTTTCAAAACTGATAAGAAGAGTTCTGATCCATCTCAGTCTGTCATTTTTTGTGTTACACACCACAAAATCATTTTTGTTTGATGAAATGAGTGTCGTTGATCTTTTTTTTTTATTCTGAGCGGACGGACAAGATTGTGGGAAAGGTTGAAAGTATGTTATTCAACCTTGAATCTGAAATAGCAAAAAATTGGAAAATAATGGTTCTAAAACAACTGAAATATCGGACACTGAAGCGATCGGTTGTGGATGCTGTTAGCAGTGAGATAGTAAGTATAGAAAAAATGTATTACAAAGTGGGAATAAATATAGGGTAAGATGGATTGTACTGCGTGTTCAAAAGTATTTTTATTAAAGATAGCGAAAAGCCTCGTACCAATGGTCCCATGTCTTCAAAATGAATTCAAGCCACATGTGTACGACACGTCTTGGTTTGACTGTCGAAAAAATTATACTTCCCCTCCTTAACATGAAAATAATTATTTCGTGTGAATTACCAAAACACGACTAATCAGGAATATACTAAATGTTAAATTCACTTCACCATATATAGCGTTTGGACATTTTTTTATAACATGCGATCATGTTGCAGAAAAAAACAAAAGACATGAAAGGAAGAGGCACAGACATAACCAAAGAAAAGGTACCTAGACAACAAAAGCAATCACCAACACTGTAAGTGTCTGTATAGGTGAACTCTTTAAAAATGGCAATGGAGGAAAAAACTGAATAAAAGTCAAAGAAAGCCTAATCATATCCTTCAGTCTACAAGTTAAAAAAAAACCGTCTAATTTAATGATCAACAGAATTTTCCACTCTTGACCCGAAACAAACCGAAAAATAAATAAGTGTGAAAATTGCCATAAGCAGATAATTACCGCTACCTCTGAATATCCTTCATATAACAGAACATCACGGATTAGGTTTACTTTAACACCATCGATGAGAAATTATTATTGTCTGTGTGTTGTGATCGATAACATCTACTGTATCATAATTACATTTTGAACTTTTGGCCGGTAAAATGGGAAACTATTTCCTGACCAAACAAATCGAAATGTATCTAGATGAAATTATTAATATTTTTTATGCAACAAAGTCTCCTGGCATGATATGTCACAAAGCTATGTTGCATAACTCTCCTGTCATGTGGCTTAAAAAAAAACGTTTTATTATCTTCTTAAAGTATGTGACCTTTTTAACAAAGTAATCATTTGAACAAGAAAGTTAAATAGAATTCCTCTATAATGGTAAATTATCGCAATTGTATTCCTTGCTAACAATCTTCATGTGTTTATTCTACATGTACGTAAACGAAGTCCATCCGTCCATGCTCCTTGTAAGAGCATCTCCTCCTTAACCATAAATCATATGTAGCCTGAAGGAAGGAAATTGCGAGTCCACTATTTTCCTAGAGTTATAATAATAATAATAATAATAATATACAACATTTATATAGCGCCCTATATAATTTGTAAAATTACTCTAAGGCGCTTTACAACATATGGATAATAGTAATGGTTATAATTGTGAAAACAAACAACAAAGGCTTGCAATCACTTTCATAAATTTAACAAGCAATGTGCACATAATTGAACAAATAAAAGGGTGGTATTTACATGACGTCTTTGCAAAGATTCTAAAATGCAGACGTGAAGAGGTGAGTTTTTATGTCCCTCTTGAACTTGGCCAGGGTATTTGACTTCCTAATAGCAGATGGTAAGCTATTCCACAACGTAGCCGAAACCCTCCCAAAGCATCTGTTTCCGTAGGTCACAGTACGAGATTTGGGAACACACAACAAAGATTCTGACTCCGACCGCAGTGATCTTGACGGCTGATACAGGGTTACAAGCTCCTGTAGGTACTGAGGAGCTGTTTTATTCAGTGCCTTGTATGTGTATACCAGAATTTTGTACTGCGACCTGTATCGTACAGGTAACCAGTGCAACGAATAAAGCGCAGGTGTGATGTGCTCTCTCTTTCGAGTACGAGTAACTAGCCGTGCTGCAGTGTTCTGGACCCTCTGCAGACGACTAGTTAGTTTGTCAGATATACCACAGAGCAGGGCGTTACCATAATCCAACCGAGAGGTAACAAGTGAATGCACCAAAATCTTGCATGCATCTGCAGTTAGAAACTGCCGAATACAGCCGATGTTCCTGATCTGGTAGTAACAGGATTTGGCAATAGCGTTCACTTGTTTCTCCATGTTCAGAGAACTGTCAAAGTATACCCCTAGGTTTTTAACAGCTGGAACAGTCTCAATAGTTCTGGCACCAACCTTGAGCTGGAGAGCCATTGTTTGCTGACACTTTGGGGAAAAGACGATTAGTTCCGTCTTTTCCTGATTAAGTTTAAGCATGTTGGCGTTCATCCAGATACTGATATCTGTCAGACAAGCTTCCAGACTTTCTGAGACTGTATTCCAACTGTCCTGTGGTTTTATGACCATGTAAATTTGTGTGTCATCAGCATAGCAATGATAGCGAAGGCTATGGCGACGACAAATCTCTCCAATCGGTTTGGAGTACATACAATATTTTCGTGGTCCTAACACCGACCCTTGAGGAACCCTGAAATCTAGTACTTTGTCATGTGAGGTGGCAACTCCAATGGCAACACACTGTCGTCGTTCACTCAGGTATGACTGTATCCAGCATAGTGCGGTATCAGTCACTCCATAAGAGTATTCCAGACGTTTATAAAGTATGCCATGGTCGATGACGTCAAATGCAGCTGACAAGTCCAGCATGACAAGCACCGCTCTGCACTTGTTATCCAATGCAGAAGCTATATCACTATGTACACGTAGGAGGGCCGTCTCAGTAGAGTGTCCCATGCGGTAGGCCGATTGCATGTTGTCATGGAGACTGTTTGCATGGAGATGAACCTCTAAACGCCGGGACACAACCTTCTCCAAGATCTTAGACAGAAAAGGCAGATTTGAAACTGGGCGGTAGTTTTTCAACTCCTCCTTGTCCATTCCAGGCTTTTTTAACAATGGTCTGACATGTGCCTTCTTGAAACATAATGGAACCTTTGACTCAACCAATGATTTATTCATGATTGCGGTAATCAAAGGAAGCAGTGCTTCAAGACATTGCTTTAATAGGTCTGTAGGCAGTGGATCAAGCTCACAGGACTTCGATTGCGAGGTCATGATAATGTTGCGCAACTCGTCCTGGGTTGTTGGTGAGAGCTTTGTCAATGGTTCCCCATCAAATGCAATGTCAGCAGTCATGACAGAGATGTCAATGTCAGCAGAGGTGTTCACTTCGGTAATATTTTTCCTGATTGAGCTGATTTTATTCAGAAAGTAATCACTGAACTTGCTTGCTAAGTCTTTTTCAGAATTACAGCTTGGTAGGATAATTTCACCTTTCTGTCCCATTAGGTTTTTGGTGAGTCTAAAAAGTTGTCTTTTATCCTTGCCACATTCTTCGATTTTTTCCGAATAATAAGCCTTCTTTGACTGAAAGAGCAGTGAACCAACTAGCCGACATTGCTCTCTATAAATCAGTTGGTGAACGGTTAATTTGGTCCGTCGCCACTGTCTCTCTGCTTGTCTACGTTTCTGTTTTTCCACGCGGAGATTTTCATTATACCACGGGGCATTTGGTCTCACAGTTATCACCTTAGTTTGCAGAGGTGCGTGTTTCAAGTTATGTCCCTTAACACTTTATAAATCAATCCGGAAATATGTTAAGCGAAACTCCTGCCTAAATGTTTGATGGAGCTATTTTTATATTTTTTACACAGTCAAACTACATTATATGGTGATGTGCTTTTGTCGTAAGACTATTTTTCGTTGAGTGATGGTCCTTGAAACTTTAATTTTTGTTCCAGAAACCTTGCAAGGGCAAGTGGTGGGTATATGTCTTTGTGAGCTCGCTCACAGCTTTACTAGTTACTACAATAAAGAAAGATAATTTCCCTTCAAAACAACAGAGATGTCTTCTTTTTTATCATGCTTTTTATATTTATTTTATAACATAGGAGTGCGACTCAAAAAGGTATATAATTTAAAAAGCAAACAGATCAAATATTAAACAATTAAATATTTGTGTATGTCATAATTACAAGTGATTAACATAAACGTTATTGTGACGGATCAGCATCGGCAAATAATTTAAGCCTCGCTTCTCTTAGGTCTAAAACTCTTCCTTAGTTTCTCCATTCAGTTGACCTTGAAATAGTTGTGTCATAGTGTACATATTTAGAAAAAAACGCTTCCCTGAAATAGTACCCGAAACTTGCTCCGTTTGGTTGTGAAAATGTGCCATATTCTCAGACACGATATATCTGACTGGCTCCTTGTAGCAAATATTGAAAATAACTTGCTACACTTCTAGACGTATGGAAATATTACCTAAACTTTGAAGAAAAACTTAATCGTCACTCGAATTGATTCAAGCAGTAATTGCCAGTGCCATACAATATGTGTCAATCAAAGTAACGAATTACACTATAAGGCATTTGGTTCCTTATATCCTCGTTTAATGATTATGCACCCTGGTAAAATACTAGCCGTTTCCTAACGACTCGACTAGGGAGAACTTCTCTTTAGCTCATTTGGTAGAGCGTAAGACAAGTAAGCCAGAGGTCCCGGGTTCGACTCCTAGCGGAGGCATTGAAAAACATAATGACCTCAACATATATTTCTTATTCATAAGAAAAAGTCCTTAATTACATATACATGATTTAATTCGAATATTTGTAGATTCACACTTGTCTCCCTTAAGCAGTATTTAACAACTGAGATTCAATCTCATTCACATTAAAAAAGAGAAATCAACAAGTCTTATTTTTTCATAACCAACATAATTATTTCATTAACATCTATTAAATTATCCAAGCTAACACACTTTTTGACTAAACATAAATAATCTACTTATCCTTTATTCACTCTATATTAATTTAATTCGTTAAACAGAATGTATCCCCGCTCTCCCCTAAACTGAGGTTTATTCTTAATCCGCCATTTGTTCTGAAAGGGTTCCGACTAACTTCCTCTGCAATGTCTGTTACTTCTTCATGGTAGCGATCGAACCAAGTGAGATGGGGTGGGGGGTCTACTGACCCGACTTCTCCCACACGTTATCGATCCTTAGCAAGCTACGGAAATCACCTCATATTGAAGTGACCTGGAAATATGGTGACAAATTTAAATTTACACCCATAATGCCTTTCTGGTCCAACCAAACGCATCAGTGAAATTTGAACAAATGATACGTTTTACTATGCGTTTAGTATACAAAAGCACGTGTTTGGTCAAGTTTGAGAGAGCATCTGCAGGATGATTTTTTACTTCAAAGGCGTAATAAATTTTCAGTAGAACAATCCTCTACTGTCAGGTACATGTCTGTATCTCGTTACAATTCAAATGACATACATATTATACTGTGATATATATTTTATGCGAGTTTGTTTATATTTATATCTGAGGAATCATTTCAAAACATTTATTGTTGAAACTTACATTTATTTAACAATAATACCGGTGTTAAATTAACAAAGCCTTGTTCATTATCTTGCAAATAAGTGTATTGCAACTACCAATGAACAAAGTAATTCAGTATTTCCCTCATTGATACTGTCAGTCTAACTATCTTGTTAAAGGTAGATACAGACATAGATGTAGGAATAGAAGTAATCGGGTTCATAAATTGTTATGTTTCAGATAATTGTGTGATTGTAGAAGGCTTAACTTTATTCCGTCAATTAAAAACAGACATTTATTAAATGCAACTTAATGATGACTCAATACGATATATATACATGCATATATATATCTGTCGCTTTTTGCTTTTACGTTTTATTTTAGAATGGATGTTTAATTACGTATAAACTTTTCGGGTATCAGAATTTTCCTTATCTACTTTATAACGAATTTATAATTTGGATAGGGGAAAAACATACCTAAGAAAAATGAAAAAGGTAACCCCTTAGTTACACGAATTCAAAAGGTTAGAGAAGTATTGGTTAATTTTAAATTGATAACTTGTGTGTATATTATGAACCGTGCCATTATCAGTCTTCCATCCTGTAATTTGAAAATTTACATATATGTGATAGCATCCACAGATTGGCATTATATACAGTATGCAAAAATGAATTACATTTCAGCATCTGCTGTAAAAAGAAGACAAAACAAATTTATTCTGTTTGGCTATACAGCTGTACACTGACAAATTCTAAAGAAATTCCATCGTTAAGGCAGGCAACGCTAAAATCGGTGATAGATAATTCCGCGTTTTGATACACAAATATGAAATTTTAAATGCATTCGACAACAGGTATAGAATAAATTGCATAACAAAGAGAAGTATACATCCTCATTTTCATAATTAGGTGCGTGAATTTCATCTGCCGAGGCTTTTATTTATGCAGGTTAACTATCTAAAAGCACCATATTTTGACTATTTCCGCATAGCAACATATTGTGTTGCTATGGTGTGGCATCCACATATGCGCCGTTTACTAAGAAAAGATAATTTGTATGCTTGAAAATCATAGCCATTCGCTGGAGTCAAAAACAAAATTGTCTAAAAATTGTTTGTTTCTATTAGGCGATGTCATTAACAATTCGGGACCGTCAATTACAGCACTAAGATGACACCAGAATCCAGAGCATTTAATGATACTGTAAAACCTTTTTTTGGCAGCATTTATTAATCAGGATTGAAAAACTATGTACATCCTTAACAAAAGGTAAAATAGTGCTGTAATATGATACTTAACTTTTCTGTTACCTGGACAGATGTATCAACACTTTCCCCGGTATGAGATATCTATGTTTCACCCAAGGTTTGAGAGAGGGGGATTCCCTTATTCATAACAATTATATGACGTCAGATCAACGAAACAATGACGTCACGTCAACCCTGAATTTAGCCTGTTACGTTAACATTACATTTGTATATGATACACAATGAGGAAACAGCGTGACAATTTACATATTGTGGGAAAGGGCTTCGTACAACTTGTTTAACTTAATCCCATTGTTAAATTAAAATAGGAAATAAAATATGTTTAAATATTTAAAAAATAACTCTTGTAATGTACAGGTATGTATAATATAAATATACAGGTATGTATAGTATTTATATAAATTCCAAGCAGGAATAATTTCTGGCATTCATTATTACAGGACTGAGTTTTCAGAGGAAGGGTCTTAACATGTATCATACTGCATGTAACTGCTGGGATTTATTTTCTGTATGAAAGTGTTTTAAATCATGTATTGAGTCCTACTTTAACACATTTGTTGCATTAACTATTGATAATCACATGCCTGTGTAATATTGCATTAGGTACTTAATGTGCTATTTAAGATTATTAAAGATTTTCAACTATTGATTTCATACTTATTTTGGCAAAAATCAGTGTTTCCTATGATTGTTTTGGGGTTGGTGGGTTATAATTGGATTAATGTTGCTTTGGATACACACATATTTACAACTGCCTGACCATAAAATGAAAAGCCAAATACTACCTGTATAAAATATCCATTTAATTCGAAATGTAATGGTATTAACAACCACTGACAACTAAATTCAACATCAAACATACTACACATGTACTATTAAAAGTGTTATCTCCCAATACGAGATGACCTTGCCTTTCTAAATGTAGAGCTACTCATTCCTTCAGATTGAAGAGGCGTACATGTACGTGTCCAAGATGACCACATCTGATGTTCAAATTACAAAGCAAACTACTAAAAGAAGAATTTATAGCAGGCAATACAAAGACTTGAAAAGTTTTCGTATTCTCAAAGTATGCTACCTACACATTTCCACAACGAAGATGACATCTGCCTCATCGCTGCTGGTTAATTAACAATGTATTCAGCTGTTTTCTTGATATTATCCATCGTTGTATCACCAAACCCCTTTATGATACAAAAAGCATGCTAAACAAATGGCAGTAGAACAAGATTTTATTGACTATCTGCATTTACACACTTTAATCATACTAAGGTAAAGAGTCATCACTTGATGCTGCATCTCCAACAAAGAAGAGTTCTGATGTAAATTATTCTGCACTTATGTTATTTTTAAACGCAAGGAAGCAGAATCATAGAAAAAATAAATAATTATATTTAAAAAAACGAAAATGTAAAAAAAAAAAATTCATTTACATCCATCATTATATCCAAGCTAATATTCTTTATGACTAAACAGTATCAATGTACTTCTCCTTTATTCACTCTGTATACATTTAGGTCGTGAAATTGACTATATCCCCGCTTTCCCCTGACTTTTTAGTCTAGGGAGTTTGTTTTCATGATCAATCCATCGTTTGTTCTGCAGGGATGCTTTTATTTTCAAACGTTAAAAAACTGAAACTGACAGCATTAGATAAGAGTTAACGGACTGCATTTTAATGCTCAGGTCTGAAGATAACTCTTTTATGACGTACTACTTCAATGCTAACGATAACTCGAAGGTTCACCATCTTATGCATATACGTTTGCTTTTGCAATGGAATATATTAACTACTACATGAACTCAATTTTGAAGAAATAAAGCGATGTACAATTGTCATTTCAATATGTAATTATCTTACGTACCTTTACATAAATGTTTTATTGTGATACTGTATATGATATGCACGGTTGTGTATATTTATACCTTGGAAGTAGTTTCTTAACTCAAGTTTATTGTTAAAACTTAAACTGACTATACCATATACTTGGCGTTCAATTAACAAAGCCATGTTTATTACTTCTTTATATGAGTTTAAAGTTAAGTGTATTAAAACCGTCAATGAGCTACATGATGTTGAAGTAATTGCTTATTTTCTTACATTGAAACTGTCCGCCTAAGTATGGTATTAAAGCGACATAGAGCTATAGATGTAGTGGTACTAGTATCTGGGTCATAATTTGTTATGTTTGAAAGTATGTGATAGTAAAAATATGTCCTTTATTCAATACAGTTTCACAAATTCCTGGTCAGGTATCTATGTTATTGATATTTTCTTAATTATTCCAGGACTCGTTATCTCTTTTTCTTAGTCACAAAAGCGTTCATATTTACTCGTTGTTTATATGTTGACTACCTCTCTATACATTGTGAAAAATGCATTCATATGTTTACCGGTCGTTTCGATTTCACGTGACTATGCCGTGAAGACTGACTCAAGGGACGGCACATATCTTCATTAACTTTTCATTTTGTCAATTCGTTCGACTAATTATTAGACTACTGACCACCTATTCGAAACCATATTCATTTTTCACTCAATTTACACAATTTTTGAAATCTACTTCATATCCAGTTAAAAATTTTGAATCCCTTACTTGTGTTTATACCGTGGACGATGCGGGTTTAAACGAGCTCTGATTTTTCGAAATATTCGTCGATCTTTTTCTTAGGCATTCCCGGTAATCTATTTAAATTATAATGCAGAGACCTTGCTGTTCTTAAACAGTTAAATGTATATATAATTTGCAATGTGTAGTTACTGTAGTCTTTGTCTGTCTAATGAATGCCTCGAAGCGGGCTTCTCCAAAAAAATCGACTTTATTTGGTCTACACTGTCGAAATAATTTAGCTTTTAAATATATAGAGGAATAACAACAATGCAGACAAATGAATTCGTCAATTTTCGAGGCAATCCGTCCCTTCTTCTAGTCACAAACACAAAGACAAACACCATGAAGCATAACTACAAAATTTAAAAAAAAACATAACAGAAAACAAAATAAAAATGTAAGTGCACTGAAAAAACCCGTAAATAAAATTTGTGAGTGACGGAGTCCCGACCAGATGTAAAATTAATCTCCATGTCATCAATTTGCTGCTATCATTTAAACCAATGCGTCACATTTCATTTCTAGAATATATATTATCTTCTGTCTTAGCAGGGAACAGAAGCTCACTTTGACAACAGTGATCTCGCAATTTCTATTGGTGTCTATGCAGACATTATTTATACTACCTTTCATTCTACACTCCTATCAAACTGTTTAAATCTCACGTTTAGCTAAACCTGTCCACTGAAGGTGAAAGTTGTTTATCCTCTGATTATTTATTAATTTTTTGTTGACTTTTACTTCTTTCAAGGATCGCTTGCTCTGTCTATGCCCTAAACTTGACTCCTCAAAGCGGCCCCTGCAGCACTAACCACTTGCTATTCAATCTTCTATCAAACCATTAAAATGTACCACTTTCGCAAATCATTTTTACTGAGTATGAAGTTATGTATCTGCTTATTTTTTTTAATTTTAATTGTTTTAGTTTTTGTGGAAAAAACAGTGAGTTATTCATTTATTAACTGAAACCCTAATAATCATTCCTATTTACAACCATTATACTAGGGTAACTGATGTTAGGCCCATGCAGAATCAGGAATCCGCTGCCCCCTGCAATACCCGAGATCTTTTTCTTTTTTTTCCCCTTTTAAACCAATCCGTCTAAAGCATAAAATGGACAATGCAGTTATCACATTGTGTGTATAGATCATAACCAAAACGTGTTTATATGTGGCTCTAATGTTCTTATATTTAGCGAGATCAACGTACTTGAGTGGATAATTTGAACACGGAGCACATACCTCGCGATTGATGATTGTGAAACATCATCTCGAAAAAAATAAACTGATTTATTAGTTGAAGCAAATACTATTTCTTTTATTTTATTTTTTATTAGCAACACAGGTGTTTATACAAATTACTTCATAGTTGCCGTGTCATTAAGCTGTCACAGAAAGGTATTTTATACTGAAGAAATGCAAATATCGTTCAGCACAAAATGTCATGCGGTCAAAAATACGTTGACCAGCCACACTGTTTGAACCCGAATGTAAACCAACATTCCTGACAATTCTCCACTTTAGATATGAATTCTCTAAATGCGTTATTTATCATTTGTATTTTTCTATTCGTTTTTTATGAAAACGACCATTGTTGTATCATCTTTTACATTCGTTTTCTTAACAGGATGAACTTTCATGTTTACGCGACTGGTACAGGCGACCCTTATCCAAGTGACGTCTGTCAGGCACAGGTTGCACGTGCAGATACGAAAGAGTGGGAATATGAAAAAAATATCAAAAAGATAGAAAGGGAATTAAATGACACAAAGGCAAAGTTGCATCAGGCAAAGAAGGACAAAACATCTCTCGAAGACAAGTACGTATTTAAAATGTTTTACATTTTTATGTTTAAATCACTTTTGTTTGTTTGTTACATACTACATACCATCAGCCTGCTTAAAAAACAGGAAATAGATCCAACAAAAATACATTTAACTAAAAATAGCTTTGATCAGCGCCATGCCCATCAAAGCCATGTTAATTGTTTATCGATGGGGCTTGGATTGACGACTCTCATAAGGAATGGCCTATTGCTTTTTCAAAGAATCCGCCTTCTTGTCCTGTTGCGAAACATCAAAATAGCAATTTCTACAGCTATGTTGTTTCTTGTTTCGATGATGACTTAACGTAAAACCACAAAGTGTCGTATTCAACTTACGCTGTGTTAAATGTGTTTTAGAACATCATAATAACAAAAACAGATGACATATTGTTTTAAAACAACAACTTTAAGTTCTTTTTTTGTTGTTTCGATGTATCATTAGACTCTGAGACAAGTGTACCAAATAAATGAATAAAATGGAGTAATTCAAAATTTCATGTCACTTGATAAACCTGAGACAGACTGACAAGACTTTTGTGTTTGGATGTGATATAACTCAAAACAAAACGTTAACGTGTTCTTTTGAAGCATTGTCCCAATGTGCTTTATTTCTTAACTTGAAGCGTATCTATGGCAAATGCGACAACTATTGGATATATACTTGTTCTACTGTAGTACCTTGAGTGTGAACTGTTGCTTATACAAAATGTCAGTGTTTCTGTTGCACATTGAGGAAGCTTGTTTCTCCGTTAATTAACTAATAAGATGAACTCTCTGACTGTATTCAATTGAAAGAGAAGACCACAGCTGTTCAAGGGTGGGTTAACTTTAACCTGTGATTAGTGAAAACTATACATTGTAGTTAATAAGAAACAGGGATAATCAAGTAAAATGTATCCTCAAAACACAAACATATTATTTGTCTTAAATCTATAGTAAATGAACGATATTTGGGGATCTGTATCTTTTTTGGCAAAATTGTTTGAATTTTTCTAACCACTCTTACCTATATCAAACAAGGATGATACAAAGTCAAACAATATTGACAGTTGATTTAATGACGCTTAAGCATTTCCTTGTCCTTATTTACAACCTGATATTTTAAGCATGATTTACACCTGCATTACATTACTAAAGCAGTTTAAATTCAGCTGTGAACTACGTTCAACTATATCATACATGTGGTAGTATAATTCCACGCTTTTAAGTTTGAGCGTGAACCAAGCTTGATCGACGGTAGAACTCATTTTACGATTAAGGATGTACTTTTCTAAGGTTTAAATCACTTTTAAATTTTGTTTGAACTCGTTTACTGGGTTTTCATAAAATTTAACCAGTTATTATGAATTTGGAACGCAAACATGTATCTGAACAAATATGAAAAAAAACTAATTGCATGTTGTTTGTATAATGTTCCTAACTGATTTTTTTTTTAAAAATACCGATTCGGCATCTATTTTGGATATGTGTTTTTCTTGCGCTTCACGAAACGCCAAAATTTCACCTTTTGTGACACATGTGACTGTTTTAAAAAGAGAAACACATTTTCTTTTGATCCATTGAATTTTTAAAAAGTTTAAAAGCAGCATTTGTATATCAAGCGTTAAATCTAAAAAACGATCAAAGCACAAAAACAAAAACTCGAACATATTTTTTTGCATTTTCTACTCTGCTATTACCTAATTTGTCAGGAGGCAAACGTGTATAAGAAAAAAGACTAATACATAATAGGCAAAGGGGATGTGTCCTGACACCAATGATACCTTTTTTAAATGTTTTGTATACATACAGTATCTAGGAATTGTTTTTGATTTTATGTTTCCGATATATAGTTCCATGATTCCATCACAATATAATTCAATGAAACGGAACTTTATATTTTATGTGATTTTTTCTGAAACGTGATGCTGTTCACAAAATGATCGATATCAACATACAAAGGGTTTTGATATAAAAATGTTGTCTCAATCAAGGTTATTCCTTTTGAGCCTAACACATATGTCTCCATAACATGTCTGCTAATTTGTTCTTAAATCTTTACCTTTAATTTCCTGTCTTTAATTACCCTGCTGCATATTTTGGATTACAAACTCTCCCGTTCTGCAACTAAGTCCTCTCACTATCTCCTCAAATATTCATAGGTTTCTTTTAATGTATAGCTGTTTTAGGTATAAAGAGAAAATCTTCAATATACATATAGGATAATGCACATTAATAAACGAAAACCTAAGTACATAATGTAGGCCTGGTCAAAATATGCATATATAACGCTCAACGAATTTAAGAGTTTTGTCGTAGTGCAATTCAACGTAGGTATGTGTGATAAACCCAAAATCTAAAAATAATAGAAAAAGGAATCATTCTGCTAGAATTCCGGATAAAAGGCTTCGATGTCTCTTGAAATGTTTACATGTTGTGGACTGTTCTAAACCTGTTGAATAAATACTTATATTAAGTGAGGTGTCTCTCATAATATAATTTTCTTTCGCCTACTTTACATGTGAAATGCGTATCTGCTTCCGTAAAACAGTATTAGATAGCTCTCTTACAGTGAAATTATTCAGTTTAAAGGCATAAGAGCATTGTCAACTAGTAGTCAACACGTCAAATATGAAAAAGTTTGAAACCGTTCCATTAGAACCATTTGATATAATTGTAATTTCAACCATGTATACAAATTCATCCAAACATCGTAAAAGCACACCGACATTTATTTACAGAATGCGCAAGATGGCCAAAGACAAGCTTACCCACAAAAATCCAGTGAGCAGAGACATGACTGACCCCAACCAAACACAGAAGCTGGCAGCGAAATATGGCGAACTTTACGAAAATGAATGGATTGACGCCATGCATAAACTATATTCAGAGAAAGGGGAACGCGAAAAAATAGACCTCCTGTCAGCGATACTAAAGGTTTATATCCTACCCTTACGTTGTTGTCTTTAACACCTTTAGGATCTGTTTTGTTTTGATAAATTTACTATTGACTCTGTGTGCTTGTTGTTTGGCTAAAGTGAAGTTTACTTATGTTATATGAAATTTTAGTGAAATTTATCTGTTTTGGTCGTCAGAAGAAAAATTCCAAACAATGGCATTTAAGTATGCTACCAGAAATCTGCGAATGTTTGCACAACTGAATAGAACAGCATTTCCTTTTGAATTATAAAAATAAAAATTCCTTGATTGATCTATTGACCTCAGATTAGTTTATGAGTTTACCCAAATCCCTTATTTTTGAGTTTAATTTTGTTTTACCAGTTTTTGATGATTTTACGATTTATGTAAAGAAAGGTTTCTTGCGTGATTTTCAAATTTTATGGAATCGTAAAACGTCGGCTGCAGCTAACATAAATGAGTAATAAAATATCAATTTTGTATAATTTCCCACTTTGACATAAACTATTTTCAGTTCTTTCACATGCTGATGCGAAATCTCGCAATAGTATATTATTTAATATACGGATGTTCTTCCTTCCTTGCGGTAATTAAAATAAACATTCTAATATATAAATATTTTTGTTTTTGTTTTTATTCTCTAATCATTTCAAAGTTTATTTCTACTTTAATGATTTTAAACACTCCTTTAAACAATATTAACGAAACGTAGTTATTATAACTTTGGGGAAACGATTCTTGCTGATCAAGTGTTTTCCTCAAGTTTTGTTACAGTGAATGTGAAAGGATCGCTGACAGTCAGTTATCCCAGCTTGAACTAGTATGTTTCTGTCTTCAATCCTCATACAAACAACAGGTAAAGTATACGAATTACGTTACCATGATGTTTTTTAAGTTTTGACCGGGACCGATGAATTACTTAAACGGGGTCTTCGAGTTATACGAGTTCGAGATAACGAGGTTCGACTGTATATGAAACAAAACCATGCTTTCATACAAATTATTGATTTAAACATACTTAGTAAAAACAGTTTATTTAAACTGCATGCTGGTCTCTACTCGTTATTTAGGAAAAACTACCAGAGGGATCAGAGGCAATCAAACGCAATCTGTTAGACGCACAGCATGGCGCTTCTAATTTTACAAAGATGGCTGTTGTTGATGTGAGTATGTGATGCCAACAGAAGCACATTCTGATGCAAGTTTCAATGTAAACATTTCTGAAGAATGGAGTTTTGTCTGTTTTGCTCTTTGTAATTTTAAATGAATTTAAGAAAAACAATATCAGAACATTGTTTTTCGTATGAATCAGATAAAAGTATTATATTTAGCCATAATGTTTCTTTTTTTGTTATCTGAATAGTTTCTGTTGTTGTCCTTTTGTATCAAAAGTCCGTTCAGGTTAGGTCCTAGATAATTAGAAATGGAAAAAAAAATGGAAAAACATTCTATTAACTTTGGAATTACAAGATAAGAACAATAATTCCTATCAGAATATCAAATGCTTGACATATGATCAGCTACTGCTTCATTTGAAGTAAATAAAATACCGCATACTTAGAATAGCATATATGTGCGTAACGGAACATAGAAAGAAGGAGGTTAGGATCTTTTGATGTAAGTCGATTACAACTTATTTCATTCCAGATTGCGAAAGCAAGTCTTGTAAAGGAGAAGCATCTTAAGGACAAAGCGATGCAGATATTGCTGTTCACAGAAAGTTGTATCGAGATATGCTGGAGCATGGTAACACGTCATCCACGAATTTTTCTCTTTTGGCCCGATGTGAGTAAAGAGAAAAAGATAAACTTTGAAATGTTCCAGGCATACACTAGATCAGGTGACACTGTGGAGTACGGTGTCTGGCCCGCTATGCTACTCTACAAGGACGGTCCATTGCTGAGGAAAGGAACCGTACAACCAGTAGCCAGATAAGGCGAAGCACCCTATGGAAGATGCAACCTTGACATTTCTGCAGAAAAGTTGTAAACATATGCTAGCAAGATAAAGTCATTCTTAAGGAGCCATTATTTAAAAGACAAAGATGAATCTCCTAGTGTTTTCGTATAATTTGTATTTAACGTAATTATTATTTGTAGATGAAACGTTATTTCGTGTTTGTAAAAAAGCCTTTCTATTTTAATAAGCAGAAACTATTTAATATATTAGAGAGGTGTTGCTTAAATTATTTTGTTTTTTAATTAATTTTTTGTCGTTCCGTGATTTTCATTACAGAGGAACCAAGGCCGTTTGATCACTTGCGGCTGTTATGCATTATATCTCTTTCTATGTTTGCTTCTATAAACTCTATGAGTATTTTTACAGGGTTTATTTAGAGATTTATTCATAATTATAACTTTGAAACCTAATTTATGCAAGAGTTTTATTGCGATGGTTCTACTACCTGGATATCTTTGGTAAAGTGAATTTATTCATTTGCTGTGAGTAAAGAAAAATTGTTAACTTTTGTCATTCAATTATTCAAAGATTTATATAATTAAAAACAAAAATCAGACCAAATCATACTTGAGCACTCATATGATATTTCCATTTTAGACAGAAAGTTTTTAAATTATTAATGTTATTGTAAATTATTTATACTTATATTTTTTATTCTATGGAGAAGGTACATACGTTATAAATAGCATCTTCTCATCAGAATTATGCAACTATATAGAGAGGAATTGTGAGTGTAATGAAACGGTGTAGGACACTTTGTGATCGTAAAGGTTCGCATAATCAAAAAAAACATATTACTTATTCATCTAAAGTATAGCATTTTACTAGAGTTGAACATTCTTTGTCAATATTGAATATGATCACTACCCACGGGAAAGTGAGCCTGATTTTTATCAGAGTAAATGAATTACACAAAGTTATATTCTAGTCATTAGTCATTTATGATGTGATCGAAGAGCAGACAATTCCTTGTGAGACTAGTCCTGTAACAGTACTGAACAGCATGCAAATAAATAAGAACTGAAGTAATTCGTTGCATATATGATAGTGACTGGTATTTATCGATGCGTACCCAAAGTCGTTGTACGCATGGCTATTTAAAGAAAGTGTTTTTCTCCTGCCCACACAACTCCAACCATCCAGGTGGAGTATAAATTGGTCTGGGGTCGATGTTGCGGTATCTGTGTTGTAGCATTCAAGTGAGGTGGCACTATAAATGATGCCGTTGGAAACACGGTCCCACAACAAACAGAACACATCACATCTCCAGCACACACACAGACATGCACACATAGGGAATTGTAATATTTAATTTATATGCTAATTGTATTAATTGTATATCTATGTACTGTAAAGCGCTTTAGAATGGCTTATGTTAGCTAGATAGGGCGCTATATCAAATGCTGAAACGAATAATCGAAGAAAGATGGGAGAGAGACAATTGTACGACTTAAAGAATAATGAATGACTAAACATGGTATTGGTATATGATAATGTTGTCCGTATTGGCTGCAACTATAAATCACTGAGAAATAATGAACTTCCGGAAGTTATTTCTTCATGTTGAGAACAGAAAACACATGTGTGAAAAGAGCCAGTCGACTTCTGTTTTATAAGTACCCAATTGTCTAACAATCTTTGTATATGTTTATCTAGCTGTACATGACGAAACAGGTGTTGGTTTAATAATCAAAACATCGTGATACAATGTATAAATTAATCTGACAAACATGAAGTCATCATGGTTACAATGATGCACTTTTATCTTGTTAGTTGGTACTGAAACTATTAAAATATAAAAAAAAAAAGACATTCAGGTGCAAATATTAAGAAATACAAACATATATTTTGCCTTGGATGCTTCATTTCATATCAGACAACAAGACCTTAAAGGCATCTGAAGTTAACATGAGCTGCACATATCTCCAGTTCACTGTTGACTTTGCCGGTATTCTAATGATTCCTTATTTCAAAGGAAAGAAAAAAAACTTTCATTTAGAAATGACCGATGGTCTTAATGGGACCTTTACCTTAGGTTATATTCATATTGACAGCTCAAGGGTTCTAAGAAAATAAGAATAATTTGCTCATTGAACATTTCCGACTAAGTGATCGAGGTATATCAATCATTAGGAAGACTCCTTCTTAAAAAGTATATTGTTGATGAAGAAAGTTAAACGAAATGAACACTTCGCTGCCTATTTTTGACTCATAAGCTGTACGGAAGGCCAAAATGTGAAAATCCAAATCAAAAATTTACCGGAACATTTCAACATTGATCTGTTTTCATTTTGCATACAGTGGCAAAGACAAAAAATAATGTCAATTAGATAAAGGCAAACGCAATGAAGCGCACTGTGACGTTATGTTGGATTTGTATTTTGGCATCACATTGCCTTTGAATGACAACTGAAAGCAGTATAATACTTATGATCTCTGAAGGTCTGAGGAGGATTTACAACCGACGTGGGGTAGTTGTACACTTTAAACCCCAGAACTCACTTAGAACCAGACTGGTAGCCCCCCAAAGATAAAAACCCCAAAGAAAAGACGACTGGTGGTATCTATAAAATAGCTTGCATAGTATGTGCAGCTTCTTACATGGTTGAGTCGGAACGTGCCCTTGAAGTACGACTGAAGGAACACATTAAGGACAGCACGGGGAATTCCGCGATTGTGGAACACGCTAGAAACACCAGGCACAAGACCGACTGGAAAGGGGCCAAAATACTGGATAAGGAGGCTGACTGGTTCAGGAGAGGAGTCAGGGAGGTCATACACATCCGCGCGACCAAGGACACCCTCAACAGGGACCAGGTACGACACCAGCTGCCGACCATCTATGGTGTGCTATTGAAACAGGTGACCCCTCGATCACATGTTCCCATGACCTCTGAGTCATGTGACCAATAACGTACCGTATTCAAGTTCTGAAGTGTGATCACGTCAGAAGTGATCAAGTCCCAGCGTAGTCAGGACAAAAGCTCTTCTGTAAGCTTAAGTAATAAGTGTGAGAAATAGTTTATCCCATTTCATCATACGTTTGATTACGTTTTTGGAATCTATTTTTCTCAGATAAAAATCAATAAAACTTAGAATTATTCCGAATTCATTTCAGATGATATAATTATCGTATATACATGTAATTGTAATATGAATAGAACAGCAATCTGTCAAGAAGTCAGTTGCATCCAGCGTAACAATCAAGACGTCATAATAATGATGACGTAAGCAATCGGCTCATTACATTCACAACCCTATATGAATGACATTTGAATGTGGCAAAATCATGAAGTGGTAATGCCATATCATGAAAAGTATCTGTACTGCAAATGGTGCCCGTAAACCCGTTTATAATTTTTAAAACATTTTACTACAACAGGAAATTTGTCTTCAATTTTGTACTTTATGTCAATCGTGCTTGAATGAATTGCGACTGATAGGTTACGGCAACGTCACAGATCAATAGTCCAAAATCAGTCAACAATTTATTTGCGTAAAATTATTAACTTGAAATGAGAAAATATAAGACTAGTTACTCAGAGATCGAATGTGACCATATTATCAAAGCTTGATAGACGATTAAAAAACCCAGTTTTCCTGGATAACTATATATGACTATTTGATAGATCATTTACGAAGTAACTTACCTGGTACCAATTTTAATGTTACTCAAACTGTATGCTTTATGTAGTTGTCAACCAGGCTACCATAGTTAGTGGTTTATAAAGATTAGCCCCAGTTGTTTATGTCTTCAAATTATAATATGGAACACATTTGAATAAATAGAAGTTGCGGCTATGTAAAGCAAGCTATTCAGATTGGTAAATACTCATGAATTATTAAAATGTTAATTGCAATCGATTAGTAAATAGTTTAATTGTTCTTTCAAAGCAATAATTTTGTAACGCAAATAACGGCTTTGACTAAAAATCGCAATCAAATTCTGAACTTTTAGGAGTTGTGATGTAGTAAACAAAAGAGGCATTACGTACGAAATAGCTAATTGCATTTGTTTTCGATACATCATATATATTCAACGATAGCACTGTGAGTTTTTGCAGTAGTACTTTCACCTCTTTACAGATATTTCAGAGGGTCCTCCCCTCTAAAGAGATGAAAGTACTAGAAAGCTACTGAGAAACTGTTTTATATATACCATCACAAGGACGTTTCGTGTTTTATAGCATTATTTGCATTACAATAATAGTCATATATATTCAATTTAAATTAAAAAAAACAACATTTTCAATGATTTCGCAGTGTTTTACTTTTATACAAAATTTGATTACCTGTTAATACATGTGTTTATTGTATAACTATCTGTACTCATTGCAACAACTGATGGGGACGGATACTGGACATCAAAGAAAATTGGATTAACAAAATTGAAATATTGAGAAAACAAATCCTGCACTACATTTGGTCAACAATGATTCATTACTTACATGTAATGTAATATATAACCTTAAACGTCCTTCAATTAAATTGATATTTAGTTGCATATATGATAAACTGCCACAGTTTGGCGATATGATGAAGGAGCTTTATAAAGAAATAGAAGATATCAGTAAAGAAGAGTCTATCAGTGTCCACAGGTGCCCTTTGGAACAACGCTTGATGTAAGACGATACAAAAATCCAGATTCAACGTGATTGTTGTGCACTGAACTGTTTGATCGTGATCCAATGAGGGGTTAGAGTTCAGAAGTCCTCTCGCGATTTGCGGAGAGACATGATAATCATATTACATAGATAATAGATCCTGAACGTACATTGTATGTTGCATTGACAAAAAATAAATTAAAATACAACACATCAATTATTATAGCGTTTTACGTAACACAAATTACAAAACCACTTTATTTTTCCCTTTATACCTGGATCAACCACGAATGCTCATCAAGTAATCGAGAAAAATGCCGAGTTGTCTATCCTTGTAGTGTAACGGGATTTAAACTGTGAGGAATTGATAAGCTGAGTCTGTAATGAAAAGCGAATGGTGAATTATCTATCTGAACAAAGTAAACAGTAACATGTCCACCACATAATTGATTACAAATATTATTTTTAAATTCCCATGATATTGACGCCAGGGTTATGTTATCGCATAGAGCATCACATTTACTCATGCATAGCAAAGCATATATTACAAATGTGTGGCAGCACAGGTAAACCCAGCAGTCTATATTTAGATACCCGACATTGAATCGATTAATGCAACACGTGTACACAGTTCTCCGAAGTGCTAGGAGGAAGTAAATCATAGCAGTCAAAATGGCGAGGTAAGTTTTGTTTGATAACGAATCGTACCAGTGACCTAGTCATGTCAATAACAAGAAATACATGATCAATTTATTACTTTTAAACGACGGTGTAAGCGAAAGGTTCTGATCAAGACGTTGGGACATATATAATTTATATGTAAAGTGCGTCAACTCAACTTTGTCGTTAATGCAATGAGAAGGCGCAATATCATACGACGAAACATACGACTAGCTCTTTCTATATTTCCTCTCGGGATATATATCTTATCTGCATATTCACCTACATTTTATCAGACTGTTCAATGCAGAAGGCCAGCAATAGCCGTAATGTAAAAGGTATGGTCCTCATAAACTCTGGTCATTGCGTTAATACGTTATTACATGTCCCCCGTGTGTATATATACCACATCTCTTTGTTGTCCGTACCCGATGTTTTAGTATCGTATAGACCGGCATAGTTTTGTTCGTACTCTAAAATATCACCCATTGTTGTTGTCATTAAGACAGTATGGGTCGTCACTACATCTCCATCTGCGTCATTGATGTTTCAATGATCGTGAAATGTTATCACTGTGTCAGTACATCGTTGTATAACGTTATCACTGTGTCATTACATAGTCGTAAAACGATATCACTGTGCCAGTATATAGTCGTATAACGTTATCACTGTGTCAGTACATAGTCGTATAACGTTATCTGTGTGTCTGTATATGGTCGTATAACGTTATCTGTGTGTCAGTACATAGTCGTATAAC